>NC_048303.1:124135652-124160285 GCF_013100865.1 Trachemys scripta elegans
CCGTCTACACCACCCCCGGCAGCTGCCACCCGGCCGGGCCGCCCAGCCCCGCGGGCGGCGCCCACTCCCCCGCCCCGCCGGGCCTGCCCTTCCCCGCCCCCGCCCCCGGCCCGCCGGGGCTGGGCGGCGGCCGCCTGCCCGCTCCCGGCGCCGCCAGGGCCCTGGAGGAGCCGCAGACCGTGCCCGAGGCGCCCCCGCCGGGCGAGGCCGGCAGCAGCGCCCCGACGCCGCCGTCGCTGTCGCCGCTGGACGCGGAGAGCCAGGAGCGGCTGAAGGCCGAGCGGAAGCGGCTGCGGAACCGCATCGCGGCCTCCAAGTGCCGGCGGCGGAAGCTGGAGCGGATCGCGCGGCTGGAGGAGAAGGTGAAGGCGCTGAAGGGGCAGAACGCGGAGCTGGCCGCCACCGCCAGCCTGCTGCGGGCCCAGGTCACCCAGCTGCAGGGCCGCGTCCGCAGCCACCTCTCCAGCGGCTGCCACCTCAGCGCCGCCGGCCCGCCCGCCCCGCCGCCCGAGGGCCCCGCCGAGCCCGCCGCGCCGGAGACCAGCGCCGCTGAAGCCGCGGGCCGGAGCGGGGCAGACACTGCCCGGGAGACGGGCCCGGGACCGCGCCATCGGCGCTGCTCGGAGACGGACAGCGGGGCCGGGCGAGTCTCGCGTCCGCCTGTCCCCCAGCCCCGCCGGGCGCTGTGCCGGGGAGGCGCCGCGGCGGCGAAGGAAAGAACTTCGCGTTTCCAGAGTCGGCTTCAAACCGTCCGGAGTCGGCGGGGGATTTGATTGTGAGGGCAGCCCTAGGGCCTAGCGGGGGGGAAGTAGGGAGTCAAAGGTTAGAGATTATTGACCAATAGAGAATTTTAACTGAAGGTCCGTCTTTATTTATTGATGCCTGGGAAGGAAGCACAGTACAGAAGTTGGGTATTCAATGTCTTGTCAGGTCTATTTATGTGGCAGTGAGTACAAAAGATTTTTATATTGGGTATTTAACTTTTAAAGCTGACTTCAAGAGAAATTCCTACACTTCAAAGTGAAGGGGGTTTGAGGGTTGTTTTCCAAAGTTCCCGTGAAGAACTTGAGAGAGCTGTAACGAGTTCAGAACTAAAATAACCCCCGTTTACAGAAAGTCAACTTTATTTTTCTGCAAAAGGCATAATTCCTAATACACCTTAATATAGTGTGTAGTGATGGTTCAATATGTCTATTCAGAGCTTGAAAAGAAGCTAAAATTATACATTTTTTTTAAAAAAAGTGTGTGTGTGTATATAAAACCAAATGTGGCAATGGTATTTCTTGGTATTGAAAGGAATTTTTTTTTAAAGATTGTTTTGCTGCAGAGTAGCTTTTAATTTGCAGCTGGCAATTAAGACCTGCAAGTAAAGCACTTGAATGGGTCTGGTTTTAAAATCTAGCCTTAGCTGATAGCGATTCTGCCAGGTAACAGGTTAGAATGAACCATATTTAATTACAGATTCAACTGTAAGAAAATACTGTTATAGCTCATAAGCTCCATATTATTTCTTGTGCTAGTGCGAACTTGGAGCGTTGGTATATATATTTATTTATTGAAACTTGAAACTTTTTGGATGTCACCTAAACCTTATTTTTATAGCAAACGCATACTAGTGGAAGAAATTAATTTGGCAGAAGAGCGTCATTTATGCCTTTTCTTTCACTGTGCACATTCCAGTTCTGCTTGCTCTTTATGGGGTATAGTAGCAATTCAATGCTACCCAGAAAAGGGCTCAGATTTGTTTTTTAGCTCTAACAGTTATTATGGTAACTCCATTGTATTATGTTTGAATAAATCATAGAAACATAATGGAGAACTAGATTTATTTTTTCAGAAGAAATATGTAAATAATATTTTCTTGTTCTATTTTATTCTAAAGACATTTTTCTAGTTGCCTAGGGAGGGGAAGAGTCAAAAGTCAGAATGTGAGATGAGTTTCTGGGCGGAAGAGTCCGGTGTGATTTATTTATTTTTGCCTAGAATTTACTAATAAGGGATAGAAAAGGAACGGTTTTCTCTGCTTAGACTTAATCCTTGCTTTTTGGGATTCTCTGGATAAATAGCAAAGACCATGTTATGGGCCGATTTGCTTTTTTACGACCCTTTGATATGCATGTTCTGAGCACTTCTGCAAATCAAGTTTTATTCAGTCTTGTGTCTCGGTACAATTAAATGTTCACTTTCAGCACGAACTCTTAAGGTTCACTCAACAAGAAACCCTGTCTTCACTTAGGCCCTGATCCTGGATCTGCCCATACTCCAAACCACTGAAGTCAGTGGGGTTCAGCATGAGCAGATCCAGTTGCAGAATGGGGCCCAGCATAGTCTTTTAAAATATCTTAACTAATATAGTTTGTTTTATAAGCATGATCAATTAAACCAATTCCGTAACTGTTTTATATCATCCATGTCCTCTTCTGAAAGCTACTTCAGCTATGCTTTCAAAGGCATGAAGGGGAATTGATATGCATACAATGTTTTTTACTTGTAAAGAGACTTGTGAGCGGGTTCATTTAAAACAGCATAGCTGGAAATGTAAATTGTGTGAGGCTTCCCCGTGTCAGACCTGGGACACACTTACCACAGATGAGTTCAATGAGTCGTGGAGATGCAAACCACGTTAATCATTTAAAAACTGAGTAAAGTTATAGCATAGCTAGAGCCAAAATGAATGATTTCAATGATAGTCTAAAACTCCCTTCTTCTGTCCTAAGAATTGTGTATTAGAAATACTAGTGAACAAATGCAATGCCGCTTAATTCTTACGAAGTAAATACAACGTAAAGATCTTTTGCTAAGCGTTCAGTCAGTTTCACCACACTAATAGAATTCAACCAGTAATAATGGGCCATATCTGGCAAATGTGTTTAAAAATGAACCAGTGCTTAGTACATGGAAAAACTGTGTTTGCAAAGTTGATGGTGCAGAAGTAGAGAATCAATTAATTTTTCACACTTAAACACAAGCTTTACATAATGAGGGAAGGAGGTAACCCTACTTAATAAACAAATTTGCATTGAGTGCTCTGCACTGGCAATGTTCCTACTTCATGGAAAATATACTAAGTATTTTGATGATACAGCACAGTGGTCAACTCCTGTAATTTCAAATGAAAGTGGGGGAGGTGGTTGAAGACTTTCTAGTAGTACCTGAGGAAAAGGTTGAAAAACACCTGACACTTGCTGCAATCTAGTCCATTTTGTAGGTGCTCTTTGCTCAACAGAAGTATTTAAAGTTATAGCTTTAAATAAAGGCACTGTCCATCATTTCCAATAGGGATAATTCACCAATATCTAGAGAAGGGGATGAGCTCCATGAAGAGAAATCACCACAACCTTGCTTCCAAAATGGTGGCAGAATTATAATATGGGGCCAGTGAGGAGCATAGCACTATGAGGGCTACAAAAATCACTTGGTTTCTCCAGTGATACCTCCTCAATTTGTGGAGCTACATGGCACGTTATTCTCACCAAAGTCTTATCCGACCTCATCTTGAATGTCTGCAGTGTTGTTTTTATGACTACTTTCTTAAGTCTGTTCTACCATTCTTTTTAGCTTGTAATATTAAGTCTAAGCTTTCTTTACTTCAGTCCATTGTTGCTTGTCGGACCATCTTTTAAAATATTATAATACCCTGTTTATTTCCCTCAGTCTTTTATGTCATCTGATCCTTGTATCATTTTTGTTGCTTTTTGTATTTCTCCTAGTTTTTCTTCATTGTTCCTGAATTTTCAGGAACAATAAAGTACACAACAAATGCACCAAGTGTGGTCTCATTAGGCCATTTTAGACCCTGATATCTGGTAAAATTTTCAAAACCACTTAAGTGACTTGGATACTTACATCCTGTTTTCAAAAGTGACAGGCACTTAGAAGCCTAACTCTCATTAAAAGTCGACTTTTAATGAGACTTTAGGACTTTGAACATTTTACCCATCCTCGTAGACTTATATCTGATCTCTTCACTCATTCCTGATGCTGACTGTTCAAGCAAAAGATTCTCATATCTGCAATTTATCATCACTACCAGTCAGTCTTGCACTGTTTTCCAGACAGGTCCAATCTCTCGTGGTCACTCTACCTGTGTGTTACTATTTTGTGTTTCTTATCAGCAAAGTTGATTGCAGTTGAATTGAAACCTTCCTTTAGATCTAGAATATAAAAATATTACTCTGTGCTAAAAAGCATTGGTCCATAGTATTTAATTGGTACTTATCTTTGGAATGTCTTTGTGTCTAGGTGCTACAGGAAGGTGGTGGTGGTTCACTAGATGACATTTATTCTTCTGATTTAGTGTTAAACCCAACATCCCATGGATGGTGGGAGGAGTACTTGTGGTTAGGAATTCCTATTGAATCCTCCTCTCCTCGGGCACTGGGGTGGGAGCTATGGGCAACTGATCTACTGCCCATGCTGACTTGGAGTATGGAAAACATGTTCTGCTGCTAGTAATTTGTGGTTCCATCCTAGAAGAGCTGTTTAATTCACTCCTCGCTCAGAATGTGTAGTGACATCGCCCAATTTCATCAGCTGGCCTGACCCATCAGCATGGTGGTTACAGGATTCCTGTAATGGGTTTTTCCCCTCCGCTTCTGGATATAAACTGCGTCAAGCTCAGATGTGGAATCCAAACACCATTGGTATTCTAATAAATGTGTTTTGTTCTAGTTCTGTTTCCCCTGTTCTTTAGTTAAAAAGGAAAAGAGTGACAAGACTAACTGAATTGTGATGTTGGTAAATAAGTAGATGGCACTCTTCTCTCTTAGTTCAGTACTGAACTAATGTCACAGTGCATTGTTGGGATGCGCTGTTCTGTTGGAGGTCCTATCTGCCAGAAGAGGCATAAAGACAATGTCCTGAGTGGAACTTATAATTTAGGTGGCATAGATATGGTGCTCCTAGTTAGGCCAACCAAACCTCTGGTGTAGACGCAACCAGGCTAATGGAAGAATCCTTCTGTCAGCCTAGCTTCCCTCACTCAGGGAGGTAGAGTTCGGACCTAGAGCATCAGGAAAAACCCCTTTCAGTGCTGTAGGCTCCATCTACACTATGGGTTATGCCAGCTTCAGGGCCGTAGCTATGCCGCACTGTAGTCCCTGTTGTGTAGCTATGGCCTATGTCAGTAAAGATCTCATGGCACTTTCCCCAGAGTATGGGGTGTCTTGTCAAGGCACAGATGTCGAATTACAGCTTGAGCAATTACATTCTGCATACCTAAAATTCCTACTCCATTTTCAATGATACAGACTATCCTGTCATATACCAACAGTGACTAGAGAAGAGCAATGCTACAGCAGCTCTCATTTCACCTCTGTGGTGGCTGCATTTGAGTGTTTGGATGGAGTAGTCTCTAAATATCACTTTTATATCTTGGATTAAATGATCCTGTCTCATCGTAAAATGCTGTTTGAATAGGTCCCAATATTAAACCCTGAATTATCCTACATGATATGATTGTCAACATAGCAATCTTGCTATGAACGGCTACTTCTCTTATTTGGCAACCAATTTCTAATCTGTGGTGTGGGATTTTTAACTAATGGTATTTATTCATTTATCCTATAAGATTATTCTGGCCACTGATATTCAAATATACATTACATCTCCTTTATGTCCTATTCATTAGTCACACTGCAGATGGTAGTTGGATTGCCATGACGTAACTAAATTTTATATATTGATTCCTACCTGAATGTATTGTATGGATGCCTGGCTAATAAGCCAACTGTTTCTTGGTTTTTACTTCATATTCTTAAAGTAAAGTGACAAATTAATTTTTTCTTGAAGGTTATTTTCAGAGTTCCTGAAACTTCCTGGGGAGGGGGAGGGAGAAGTACCAAAAAATAATTACATACAATTACATAAAATAATTATAGTGAAAATGCTAGAGACAGTAGTTGGAGGGGTAAACAAAGATGATGAAAAAAGTATTACATAATTATTGTTTGTAATACTTTTTTCATCATCTCTGTTTACCCCTCCAACTACTGTTTCTAGCAATTTCACTGTTTCCTTCACAGGGTTCTCTGATTTCCTTCCTCTTATCCCTTTTTCATTGATGTGAAGTACACATTTGACAAATACTCTATTTGTGTTCTAACATTGCCATTTTCCCCAGTATTTTTATTTGGTTAAATAGTGATGTGACCAAGAACAAAATCACCTGGCTTTTACTCTCCTTCTTGGTGATCAGATTCTGTTTGTTGTCAGCGTTGAGCACAGTGACTTTATAGGCTATTCAGATATACAGAATCTGGCAGGCAGCCTCCCTTATGAAAACATGTAGGAAGATGAGCAAGGGAAAGTGAAGTCTTGACCGGGCAGCTTTCAGTGTGTGAAGATAAACCTGCAAATTCTGATTGCAAAGCCCCAATCTCTTGCTGCAATGCAACCTTGGGTACAATAAGTCCTAATTCTGTGGTACTAATTACATGACAACTACTCCTGTGATTCACTGAAGAAACTTCCCGAGTTGAATTAAATCTTCTCGAAACTAAAGTATTTCAGCAAACTTTGTTCCAATTACCTCTTCGAAGAAGGTTGTCAACAAAATCAGAGTTTATGGAGAGTCTCAATGCTCTGGGTGAGAAATGTTGCATTTAATATGGAAACCATATTCTATTGTGGAGGGCAAAGTGTGTTAAACTGCTAAGCAATCTTGTGCCACTCAAGTGTTTTCTATCATGCTATACATCCCTTTTGCAACCTGTTCATGCTGTTAGACTTATCAGACATAAAGAAGAGAGAGATATTGGCTCAGAGCAGGAACATAATTTACTTTTGCACTGTGGGATCTTCGATGGCAAGTGCTGATAATACAGTTTTCAGAAAACAGGAGGAAAAAAGAGCATGAAAAAGATCCTGTGTAGCGTGTACTAATGGGACAAACATCCAAATAGCTTTAACTGAAATTTTACAGTTTGGACTGTCTTCCAAAACAACTTTGGATTGACCTTGTTTAGCCACTGGTCCCTGTTTGACTTTATGGCTACTGGCTAGACGCTCTTTCTAAACTGCTTCTGAAGTTCGTTGCAGACAGAAAAGAGGCCTAAGATGGAACTCCACTTATATGTTGAAACAACTCATACAAACAGGGCGTGCATGTCAAGGAATCAAAATCCACATCCCCAGTGGCTTTCCAGTGGGATATTGCTAATGAGAATTGGTACACTGGAAGCAACCCAAGCTGGCATCTATGTTTTGGTACTAGCTATGTCCTTTGAAAATGTATGTATGCTTAGGTCAATGATTCTCAACCGGTGTACACAGAGGTCTTCCAGGGTGTACATAACTCACCTAGATCAGTCTCTCAACCTGGGGGTTAGAATGGTCGCAAGTGCAGGGCCTGCATTGCCCACGCCCCAGGGGGCCCTGTGAAGCTAAGATACATGCTTAACCCCCAGGCAGCGAAGCTTGGACTTCAGATAAGGCTTGCAAGTGAAACACTGGTTCAAGTATCACACTGTAATGTAAATACAATATGTATATTCCAGTCAACTTTATTATACGATAAAAATGAGAAAGTCAGCAATTTTTCAGTCGCAGTGTGGCTGTGACACTTTTGTAGTTTTAGGTCTGATTTTGTAACCAAGTAGTTAAGTGAGGTGAAACTTGGGGGACACACAAGACAAATCAGACTCTTGAAAGGGGTACAGTAGTCGGGAAAGGCTGAGAACCGCTGCACTAAGTTGTTGACAAAAGCATAAATACTACGAATGCAGAAATACTGAATTTTGTCTCTTTGTGGTTCCACCCGTAACTAATTCTAAAGTCAGGCCGCTTCTTGTGCCCAATATGTGCGTTTCAGTATTATCCCTTCAGCTCAGATATCCTCTATCAATGCCAGAGTAGCCAACAAATCAAAGCTTCGCTGAACAAATCTGATTAAAGCATGCAAATATCTATGAATTCAAAGCTAGAACTAAATACTTCCCTTTATCTAATCTAGCCATCCAGGGATACAAAATTAAAGGAACTGCAATTTCTTCATCTGTAATGAACATGACAGCGAAGTATGTAACAGAACTGTACATTCCATATGCCAGCAATCAAATAGTAGGGTGGAAGCACTGCATAATTATGCTAAATCTTGTTGTGATTGCAAGGTCACTTTTAGAAGTTCTGCCAAACAGCATTTCTGCCAAGAGGCAGTTCAGAACTGATGATGCAGAGAACATGGTTATTTTATAATCCCATTTATCACTCATACATTTTAAACATTACAGGTCATGGCTGCAAACTGAATGGAAGGTCACAGTACATAATAGCTGCTCTGAATTAGCATTGAAATTGTTGCCTCCCAGGGTTTGCTTTTTTAAATACAATGAAAAAAATCCGTATTCCCAGCATGCATAGTTGTGAATTCAGTTGAACAGCTATTTCTGTCAGGTACTAATACTGCATGTTACACCGCTAAAGTAGCTAATAAAATAACCTAATTAGTACGTCCACTTCTGGAGAAATCCTAGTGGTTGCTATAGATATACTTTGGCTCGGTTCACTGTGTGGCTCTGATAAAAAACAGTCTGTAAAAGATTGAGAGATTTACCCAGACCGCCTACCTGTGCGAAGTGGATTGCCAAGTGTTTGCACTGGCTGATACCTGGCTGAATGGCTGTTTGTCAGATCTCTAAAGCTGAGCAAACACTAACTGTAGTATTTTAAGATTTTGTCTCTTTAGACTAGTTCTTGATTATCTTGCTCATCCTTCCCTAATTTGAGTGTATTTAAGTTAATGAAGATTATATATATATATATATATATATATATATATATATATATATATATATAAAAGCTTCTCAGTGCAACTGTGAGGTAGGCACTGGTAAGTGTTCTGGCTCTCAAATGAAGAAAGCTGGAAGATGCTAAAAGCCAGATTTTTTTCAATAGAGCTCATGTCGGCACCAAAATGGAGTGGCCCAATTTTTCAGATATTTAGCAACAAGCAGTTGAGACTTTGCAGAACTATGTGGAATTCCTCCCCCCCCCCCCCCTCCCCCCCCCCCCATCACCTTTAGCCTTGAGGCCCAGCAAGGGCAATATCCAGTCTGGAACCAGGGATAATTTTTGTATACATCAAAATGGTATGACTAAAGTCCATTTATCTTGCAGCGCTGTAGAGCTAGAAATAGAAGCTTACCTGTGGAAAGAAGAGATTCCCTAATGGGGAACACAGCACTCCTGTCTGACCTGTGAAAGCCGGAGATACTGAAGCGTAAGCTTGGGATTTTTAGGTACAACGTAGATTTCATGGCTGTTTCTAAGCCCTGTAGAGTTAGTCTAAGGAGCCTGGCTTCACAGGTAAAAGGATATAAAAGTCCTGGTTTAAAAAAACCTTCCATGTTTCAGTAGCAGAGACTATATAGAACATACGATGGTGTGGTATGTAGTAAATGCTTCCTGGCACTTACTTGGGATCGCCTACTTAATTCACAGGAGTAATAGTTCATTATCGTGCTGATCACATAGGGCAATCTGTGCAAAAAGAACTGAAACAGAAGAGACTCAGAAATGAGGTTCCAGATTCTCACTGTGCCACTTTTCCTATTTAATAGCCATCACAAAGAGGAAGACTCTTCAAAATGGTGGGTAGGTAATGACTCTGGTAGGGTTGTTTAACACAACCAGAGTCATTACCTACCCACCGTTCTCGAGCCAATGTCATGAAATCTCATGACCACAAGCAGGCAGCACCTCTGTCTTACATACACTCTGCAAGATTGCAGCTGTACAGTGCCCTCAAACACTCCTGGGGCATTAGATTGTTACTAACTTGGATCATTTGGTGCTAGTTCCTGAATCATCATTACTACTACAGCACCCAGGAGTGCTTCTGGGCTCCCAAAACTTGACCCAGCCCAGTTTCTGAGATGGCAACAGAAGCCTATATGCCTGTGGTAAGCAATATGGTGCCATGTGTCCTCGCAGGTTGGGAAAATATAATGCAACCAATTTTTTAAATCGCTTTGAGGAAGAAAGTCTAAAACAATAGCCTTGAAATCTTTTTGACCAGTTTTGTAGTCTTTCCACAGATACATTTAGTAAAAGTTTTCTATACTGAATACAAACTTTCTACAAATATTTAGTCAAGACTAGATTGTGTTACTCATTTAAATGTTTCCCAAACTTGTATTCTGGAAATTCTGCCCCTCCCAGCCTTGTGACTGGTAACTTCACAATCTTTTTATCTGTAGCCAGGGTAACCATCACGCACATGTGCTCAAGTAAGGTTCCTGAGTTTTGAATGTGACCCAGACGATGCAGAGCTTTGATCTGTAGTTAAGCGAAATCTGCAGAAAGGACAAACTCCAAAAGGCAGCTACTTTCCTAACTTAAAAAAAAAAAAAAAAAAGGCAAATCTCTAGTTCAGTGGTTCTTAACCAGGGGTCCGGGGCCCACTAGGGGGCCTCGAGCAGGTTTCGGGGGGTCTCCAAGCAGGGCCAGGATTAGACTTGCTGGAGCCCAGGGCAGAAAGCTGAAGCCCAGGTCCCTGAACCCCACCACCCAGGGCTGAAGCTGAAGCCTGAGCAATGTAGCTTCATGGGGGGGCCCTGTGGCACGGGGCCCCAGGCAAGTGCCCTGCTTGCTAGCCCCCAATGCTAGCGCTGGCTTTTATACGCAGAAAGCTAGTTGTGGCACAGGTGAGCCGTGGAGTTTTTATAGCATGCTGGGGGGGCCTCAGAAAGAAAAAGGTTGAGAACCCCTGCTCTAGTTGAAGATTGGCTGAAGAAGGAAACAAGTTTTTGCTGGTTCCTTGGGTGTTCCCTTGTATTTAAAAGATTAGAGGTATTTGGCTTATTAATACCGCCCGTTGGAAAATCAGCTCTGGGGAACAGTGCTACTTAATTGCAAATACTGTGTATTCTGAAGACACGTTGAGGGTAGTTCTGGCATACGAACAACCAGTTTCAATGTACTAAGTATTGTATTTACACGGGAATAGCTTTACCACTCACGTTTGTGAACTACGTTGGTGGGGGGAAGAATAACTTAGTTGTTGTTTTTTTGTTTTTTTTTTTAACGGTGCAGTATAGGGTTAGTGCAGTTATTGGCTTTCCTGTGCTGTTTAAAAGTGAGCTAGTTTGCATAGTGTGACACG
This sequence comes from Trachemys scripta elegans, assembly GCF_013100865.1. NCBI lineage: Eukaryota > Metazoa > Chordata > Testudines > Emydidae > Trachemys > Trachemys scripta. The sequence goes on from NC_048303.1 coordinate 124,146,754, forward strand.
AGAGATGAAATTTAAGGGACTATTCAGCTGAAATTCTGCCTCCCATCACACCCTGTATTCTGAATGCACAGTTGACTCAATTGAGAAACAGGCCCACCAGCTTTGAGGCCAAAAAGGGAGGGGAGAAATCCATACCAGGCAGGTGTAGGGCTGTGTGGGGATGCAGAGCTTATGTGATTGAGCATCTCTCTCTGTTGGGTCTGAGCATTTCCACTGCTCCAGTTTTCTGAATTACGGCAACTGGGAGTTTGCAGTAACTCCCCACACGGGTTCATCAGGGGAGTGAGAAAGCTTGTTGGAGTGGGAACTCTCCCAGCTCTGCAGGTTTTTTGGGCTGTGATGGGGAGCTGGGGGAGGAAGGAACTGGCTGCTTCTCCTGGACAAGCTCTGTTTTTAGAGGTGTCCATCCAAGGTTGGTGGTTGTGCTCTCGCTGAAATTTCTTCCTGGGCTGACAAAGCTTCCTGTGTTAGAATGTGGTGTCCTGCTGTCATCCCAAGAGTCATGCCTACGGCGGCTGAGCTGGGTGGAGTCTGTGTGACTCTCTACAGAAGGGAACCGGTTTGGGCAGGCACATACCAACAACACTGATGTATAATGCCAGTTTCTTCAGGGGGAGGGGAAGTACTTTGGGTTGTGTGTGTGGGGCTGCCTAAGCCTAGTAGACTGGCCTAGCTGCTACAGACGTGATGGGAGGCTGGATAGAGCCCTGAAAGTTCTCACCTATAGTTGTCGTCATTCTTAGTTCTCATTACGTTTATTACCTTTCTTTATAGTATGGAAAAAAATCTATTCTTACCCTCCAACTTTTCAGCTCTGTTAGCCACCACTTGAGTTCTATGGGTCCGATTCTCCATTCCAAGGAGCAGTATCGCTTTACCTGCAAGCAAAGGGGATCACATGGGCTCTCTCAGAAGGGAGAGGTAACTACTGTCATTCTCCCTCCCCCCCCCCCGCCCATATAGCACCAGCAGCCCCACCACCGCAATGTTGCTCAAAAGCAGAACTGTGTACAAAAATCAGTCATTTAGAAACTAGAATCCCCCATTATATTCCTCCAGGGGTTTCAGACAGGTAACTAGAATGACCAGGCATTCAAGACCGAACGTAAAGAAAAGTAGCTAGTAAACCTAAGCAACTCATCCCAGATTCCACTTTGCTGCTGCAACAATGGTGATCGATTTTTCCCAATTATTCTAAATTGTGTTTTTGTCCCTCCCTACTTGCCTCGTTAACAGGTTGAGAAGAGGCAACCTCCCTGAACCTCCCTGGCAGGAGGGATTTTGAAATTTGAGCAGGTACTTTTTTGGAGTTGGTTGAATGAGAAATTTGGGATTTATTCCTACAAACAGCCCGCTCACATTGTAAAAACGAATTTGCTTGGGTTCAGTATTACTTCAGGGTTTCTGTTTCTAGTGAGTTTTGGAATTCTGTGTGCATGTGTGTAAATTTCTGTTCTGGCTAGTGCATCATACTCACACAGAGCTAACGGATTAATTCTGTTGCATCCTGACTCCAAATTCTCTATTTTTGTCAGAACAGCCTTTCCAAGATAATTTTCGAAAGATTGGCTTTCAAACATGGTAACATTCTATACTTAAACCGGAGACAACAGGGCTTAATAAAAATGCAGCTGTGGATTATGTCTATTGGATTATTTTTACATTGCTATTGCAGATTGTAATATTAGAATCAAAATTATTAGTCAAAGTGGAAAATATTGGTTGATAACTTGCACTTGATTAAATGTAAAACAGTTGATCTTAATTTAGTGATGTGTAGGAGATACTGTATCTTTTTTAATTGACTTGAGTGGAAAATCCATGTTTACAAGTATACTCCTGGTTCCTACCAATTAATGGTAGCCAATTTAACAAAACCTGGAGGTTAAAACATACTGCAATCCGCTATCTTGGAATAGTGATCTCACTCCTGCGGCCACTGATGGCACTGGGAGCCTTGTTAGGGACTCAACGGGAGCAAGATTGGATTCTAAGTCTTTGTTTTACATGCTTAAGAGAGGAAAGGCGACTTGCCTTGTGCTCTGGTTTGTGTCCCTGTGTGTCGTATATAATTTAGAAATCCACTGATCAATTTGCAATACTAGCACCTCTATGAAGATTGCAGTTTGTTTGGGTTTTTTTTCCATGGAGGGTTAGACATTTTGGAATGTATAACATTCATCCCTGTGCTGGAATTGTTTACATGCAAAGAGATTACGTGTTTGATTTTTGTAATGTGCAATTTTGTACATGCATTTTAAACTAAAAGAAGAGTTTATGAGGGAGATACGGTCTCTACTGGACTTGGCCATGAGTATTATTGCTTTGATATAAATATCTGAAAAAATAAAATTTCTTTATATTCATCTTTGTGTTATGTTACTTTGAAAATTCAGAAACTTAAGCAAGTTAAATTGGTTAGCTAAACACATTGGACATTGCCTAGATAGTCTGTATTCCTAACACAAAAGCCTAGCTTGATCTCTTGGATTAAATAGGTTGTACTCCTGCTTGGGACTTGCTAGTTGTTCCTTCTTCCAGTGCTAGCCACTTCCTTTGTTCTTCGTCTCTTAGCATTCCAAGTTAGTGATGATTGGGAAAAGTCACTTGTAAAAACGTTGTGGAATTCCATCTCTCTGAATAACTTCCCACTGACCACTCAGTTCACAACTCAAAATGCAAGTCTTCTGAAAAAGCTCCAGCCCTTATTTAACTTGATTGTTCTGTCTCTTACCGCTAGCTTGGAATCTGAACAAGTATTGTGAATCAGTCTCAGACTAGGGCTGACAATAGCTGACTGGAATCTAGCTCACTATTTAGGTTCGTATTGTCTCAGAGCTAACTAGTAAAAACGTGTTTTGTCACAGACTAGTCTGACCTGAAGATGACCATGGAGCAGATCTGTTGAATAAAGCATGTTTTTTTTCCTCCATAGTCACTCTAACCATTAACTACATTTTAATACTGGGTGGTATGTAATAGTTTAGAAGTGTCCAACTGCATAGTACATTTGCCAAGCTGGGCACAACTGTTTTCCCACCCTCCAAAAATCCCAGAAAAATTCCCATTGTGCATTGAGGTGAAAGATACAAACCAACTCACCTTGGGCTTGCTAATAACCCGGGGGTTAGAGCTCTCGCCTGGGATGTGGGAATCGTTGTTCGAGTCCCTGCTCTGCCTTATTTGAAAGAGGGCCTTGAAGCGGAAGTTTCCCATTCCCAGAACGGGCTCTATCCATCAGGCTTGACTAATTCAGGGGGATTTTTCTCTCTGGTTTTGACCAGTAATTCACCTTGGACTAGAAAACGTCCTATGAAAAGCTTGTTTCGTTTCAGCTAATCTGCATTTTCTGATAAAACAGTTTTGAAAAATTCCCAGCCAGCTCTGCCCAGTAGTGACCGGCTATAGTAGTATGGCACAACTGACCGGCGTCACTCAGCCATTGCTTCCGTTGTTTGCGTACTAGTTGTAAGCACTCGGAGAGAACCCAGTGCATGCTCTCTAGAAGAAAGCTGTTCAATGAAGACAGACGTAAGTCCCACTTGGAGAACTTTTTTTGTAACCAACCCCACCCTACTGCCAGGCTCCCCGTGGAATTAAGATGGTAGGAGAATAATAAAATCTCCAAGCCGTTAAGAAAGCCAATGACATGCCTTGAAGGCAAATATAGATGCTTCAAGTATTGGGTCTTTAGGCTCTCAGGTCCCTGGAGGATTCCCAACAAACATTCACACATGCATGTAACTGAACATGGATCTTCAATAGGTCTGTCAGAGAAAGTGTAAATACTCTCCACACACTGATTTCTCATGTGTATATATGAACTTTAAGAACTATTCACCGTCAAAGTTGCAAAGTCGAGCACTCTAAAGGTAGAAAATGCCACAATTAAGGTTTAGTGTAGCCTTAATTCAGCCCTCTTGTGCATCTGTATTATATGATCATGATCAAACATTTTCCCCCCGCAGGACCCTCTGCATTGCCATTGGGCAAGCTTTATTGTGGGATTTCCTAAATTAAGTGCTTGACTTTGCAACCTTCAGCTCATTTGAAAGAGGTGGTGTAAAACAAAATGAAGGAACAAACATTCCATCATAGAGAACTATGTTGATCCTCTAAGGTGGGTGGTGAGCAGGGTTCAGACTTTAGAGAGAATCGTAGCATATCAGAGTTGGAAGGGACCTCAGGAGGTCATCCAGTCCAACCCCCTGCTCAAAGCAGGGCCAATCCCAACAAAATCATCCCAGCCAGGGCTTTGTCAGCATGCACGTTTACCACTTAAGATTGCTGTCAATTACACAGTTATCTTCTCTTTGAACCTGCCACAGGGGGGGAGGGGGTACGGGGGGGGAGAGCTTTAAAACCCACTGGCAAAGTATATAAGTTGGCAGCAGAGGAATGTAGAGACTACTCCCAGCTTCAATTCCAGGCTCTGGAGGGAAGTGGTTAGTCCCCTGCCCCTAGCCTGTTTGTACCCCCCTTGATATCAGCTCCTGTTCCCTTCCCCTTCTGCTGCCCCACACCCTCTGGTAGCTGCAGTCCCCCTCTTTCCCTTCCTTCTCCCAAACACGCACCCTTCCCTGCTTTGCATTCCAGTGTGGCTGCTGCTTCCTCACTGCCTGGACACCAGCAGACAGCCTCCTTGCTCTCAGGTTTGGTGCCCAGCGCCATAGCACCCCCTGGGTGGCCAGGAGCAATAATTGCATTGAAAGCCCTTCTCAGCCCAGTGATGGAGCACGCCCAGCATCAATGGAGTCTCCAGAGAATTTAGCTTCAGAACAAGTCTACTGAACATGGGCGGATTGAGGAGCTTTTTTGGAAGCTTATAACTTAATCAACTTTGGGCAAGTTTTCACATGGATGCCAAAAAGCACATCCTAACACCAAATGTTCCCGCTCTAAAGCACGGGGGCCCAAGAGCTCCTCAAGTAAGCGGTTATAAGAATTAACGGGCAAAATCTTTCCCTAATCTCGTTTCTAAAAGCAGCTCAACCATTTTAGCTACAACTTTATCCAGAAATTCAGCCTGAAGGAGGCACCTGCCGTGGGAAATTTTTGCCCAGATGGTGGAAGTTTTGCAAAGTTATAAGCAACTGAAAGCGTCTAATTCAAAATGTTGGGCAAACTTACCTATAGGTGTTGCTACCAGTTCCACCTATAATGGGTGAGTATACGTATAGGTGTACTGTATACTTACCATTAAAGGTCATTCAAAGGCATTTAGTTGAGACGGGTAATTATCTTCTGGGCAAATGAAGGTTGATCATCTACATATGCCTCTTTAGGTCTGTCAGATTCTCTCTGCCAACTCCCACGAACAATAGCCTTATGTTTACTTTTGAGGGTTGACTACCTGTCCCAACAGATGTCAAATGAGTCTTGTTGTGCTCCTTCAGAATCTCTTCCAACTCCCAAGGCTCATGTCAGTGGTCACACAGGTTCTGCATCAGATATCTTCCTGGTGACAGCCCACATGTTCTTCTTGGCCTAATCCCTACCAGTTCACATCATGGTGGGTGGTCCACCTCTCATTCCCGCCCTGAACTGGAGATTGTTTCCTAAAGAACAGACATTTCCCCAGCTGTAGCCTCTTTAAAAATGCCTTTCTTCCCCTCCCTGTGAGTCAATCACAGATTACCAAGCTGAGCCGTCTCCCTTACCTGCGCTCCTGGTTAATTCCCAAGTTCTGGGCCACTACTTTGAGAAGTAGTAGTGGGTGCTAGCATCCATTTGTAAAAAGGGTGGACAGCTCTTGTCCGAGAGTAGCATTTCACTAACTTGCAACATGAGGCCAGTGTTTAGCTTGCTTAGGTACATTTCATAGACCTATTGCTTTCACTGTGGGTGGGGAAGAGAGGATGGTGAAAGGAATTATCCAGCCCCTCCGCCCCCCACAGCAGCTTGATACTGTTCCCAGTATGTGAACTGATCTGTCTTCTGCTCAGGAGGTGGTGGGTGACAGCCTTCTCGCGGGTTAGCTGGGGAGGAGATGGCCATTGTGGAATGGTGCTCCGGGTCTGGCAATAGGTCAGTTAGCAGGAGATAAACTGAACAGATTCGTTCCCAACTTGAGGATGTGTATAAAGCCTGTTCTGAGGAGAATGTATCTGTGTTCTGGCTTGGGTCAGTTACCTTCCCAATGGTATCTATGTGGGAGAGAACAGATACCTTGAAACTAAACTGCAAGCCATGTCAATGTTTATTTAAAAAAAAAAAAAAAAAAAAAAAAGCTTCTCTGTACCACAAGGTGGTGTCCAGTATACAATGCTGAAGCTGTAATGGTGTTCTCCATGCCACACACACACACCAGGTGGGGAAGTACACATAAGTCTCATCAAGAGATCAGAGCCACCTGAGACAAACTGCTGAAATTCCTATTTTTTCCCCTCAAAGTTAGCAAATCTTAAAATTCAGTCCCAGAGGGACCATGGCAAAGACAAGACTTTTTTCTGTTAATGGATTGCCACTCTAAATTCAAGAAAGTGTCAGCACGAAGTGTGGGGATTACCCATATCAAATCTGGCCAGTCCTGATTAGTACCAGACTCCAGTTTGCAAGGATCACATTTCAGTGCTTGAGACCTACCCAGCATGCCACCCCCTTGTCAAAAATCAGAGGGACTGAACATTTACAGAAAATGGGACTATCCCGTTATAACAGTTAACAACAGTTCTGGAAGGGATATAAAAGCTTTAGGGCTCAGCCATTCTAATGATCAGAGAGCAGGATGAAACCATGGTGGAGAGTAGATTACCCCACAGCTGGCTGCTGGCAGAGACCGCATATTGGGCTACACGGACCACTGGTTTGATCTGCTCTGGCAGTTCTAATCACCACAGAACACCATGATTACAAGGGCTACAAAGAGTGAAAAATCTCTTACAGCTAAGCATGGCACTGGACAGCCATACCTTGCCGAGTTCGATCTTTAGAAAAAAGCTGCTCTCGGTTAGTCACTTAGGTATCCAAAGTATGTTAAATGCTAATTTGTAGAAGACTTTACATCCTGCATAACTGTATCTTACGCAAACATACGCAAATAGCAGGGTTACAAATACAACTGACAGTAGAATGAAACCCTGTTACTTGCAACCTACAAAGCACTGGCTGTTGCAACCCCATTGGGCTGGGTGAGGATGGCTGAGAGCAGTCGTATAATTGTACCCCAAAAGCTGGGGAGGGGGGAAGGAGCTAGTTCCACACACCAGTTCTGCCTGCCCCACACTCCCCCCCCCCCCCCACCCCTCTAGTAGCACCTTGCCCTACACTTAAGCCACACATGATAAAGAGACACAAACCCAACCATGTGTATTTCACTGTAACACATTAACTTGCCGTCTCCCTTGGGTTGTTTCTCCACCCTTCTCTCCCCACCCCCTTTTTTTCTGTTTTTTCTTTCTTTCATTTCCTCCTGCTGCAATCTGCAACTCACCATTCTCCTGACCCTAACATGGCTCCCCCATCTGCTCCCTCCCACTGCAACTGGTTCCCTCCCCAACTGGTGTGTCTTCCTTACCGGGCGTGGGAGTCCCCTTCTTTACCCTCCAGCTCTAGCTCCCATTGTCCACATCCCTCTGCTCTCCTCTTTGCTGAGTCCAGGCTCCCAAATCATGGGAGGCTTTCCAGCCTCATAGCCTATCCCCCTTTTCTTAAATTGTAATTTAAAAATTACCATGAACCCTAGATACCTGAACCAGTAAGTCAATTACAGATTGGTCAGGTTCACCAGTAAGTCTCTGCTAGCTAGCACTACTCCAGTCATGCAAAGCAGGTGTAAGATATAGAAATTCACAGTTCGGGCACTTAAACTACCTTCACTCTGCCCTGTGGCAGTGCCAGACAATAACCATATTAAGACATTTTGGTGGTTGTGGTCCTTGAGTAAACTATTTTTTTTAAACGATAAATGAGAGGTCTTCATTTATCTTCATTGCATTAGTCCAGGGAACAAGATGGAGACTCTAAGTCCAGTCACTGCCTGGCTGGGCTGCTCTCATGAGACCTGGAATCCTCTCAAGCCCTCAGGTTTTGGTGCGGGTTGTCCCCAGTATGTGGCAGCCATTACTTTGAAATCTTTGCCTTGCCAAACACACCCAAGATTATTGCTGTACTCCAGAGGAGAACTCAGGTTTGTCAGTCTGACAGAGCGCCTGCTGGGAACAGGGCAAGGTCAACTCCAGCAAGTAGCGCTGCAGGAGAGGGATCTAACTCCGCAGATGCTGATGGACAATAAACCTGCTTCTTAAACGGTTCTTCTGTCTTGTTTGTGTCCCTTCTCTGAGTGACTCATGCCAAGCTTCTCCCGAACGCTTAAAAGCGCTGAAAGGATTCAGTGTGTAAACAAGGCAAATATGGCTCACTTTCATTTCCAGAAACGAGAAGGTAAGTGGCGGGACCTGCTCCCACTGTCAAACCCAAAGGTTTTGGGGTGGTAGAAGAGCACAAGGTGTGCACGAAAGCTCCCCCTTTGTACCCTACTGGTATGACTTCAAGGAGGAAATCGCTGGGGTGGATTCGAACTAGGTCTGTACTGGTTTATGACACGTGTATGAGGTTTGGGTACTGCAAGAATCTTGGAATTGGCTGGTAGCTCACTAATAAGGGCAAGGGAGGAATTTGCCTGGACATGTGTTGCTGACCTCTGTGTTTTCGTTACAGGATGCAGCCCAGTGAGGGTCTGCCCTAAGCAGCACTGAAGGGGTAAATATGCAGGTTTCTTTGGCTGAAACCCTGCACAACTCTTTATCCTCTACTTTTAAAATGCACTGTCATAAATACCCCTCTACAGCTGAAACCCCTTCTGATTGTCTTAGGGCTTGGCTACACTTGCAAGTTAGAGCACATTAAATCAGCCCTGGGCACCCTAACTCCTGAGGTGTCCACACTGGCAAGCCACATAGAGCGCCCGGACTCCGCGGCTGGAGCGCTCCTGGTAATCCACCTCCACGAGAAGCATAACGCTTGCTGCGCCCCGGCTGAAATGCCCGGGTCTCAGTGTGGACGAGGTGTTGCATTACTGCGCTTTGATTGGCCTCCGGAAACATCCCATAATCCCCTGAAGTCAAGTGGCCACTCTTGTCATTGTTTTGAACTCGGCTGCAGGCAGGCGGATATCCCCTGTCAAAGCTCTGTTTCGGACAGCTGGCTGCTTATCTGCTCCGGGATAAAGCAATCATTACTGTGGAATGCTGCTGCTGTGAGTGTGTGTGTGAGAGAGAGAGAGAGAGAGAGGCAGGGGGGGAGGTCTGCAGCTGTCTGAACTTACAAGACAGCATGCTGACACTGTCTGCCCCCCAAAACACAGTCTCTCTCCCCACATAGACACAACACACTCCCTGTCACACTCCCATTTGAAAAGCACGCTGCAGCCACTTGCACGCTGGGATAGCTACCACAATGCACTGCTCTCTGTGGCGTTGCAAGAGCTGCTGATGTGGCCACGCCCCTGCGCTTGCAGCTGACGGCGTGAACACACGGCAGCGCTTTCCCTGCTGCGGTCTCCGAAGGCTGGTTTCACTCCCAGCGCTCTACATCTGCAAGTGTAGCCAAGCCCTTCGTCGCTGCACTGCCCCAAAGGAGATGAGCTAGAAAGAGAGACGATTGACATGTTGTAGTAACACACTTCACTTAAACACATGCTGGCTTTATTAAACCATGTAGCTTAATCCCCCACTTGCAGCACTCCACCCACATGCCTTGCCAGCAACCCTGCGAGATGCAGGGCCCGCCTTCACAAACACAGCCCTTGTTGATATAGCTGGAGCCGCGCCTTCATGGAGGCTGATGTCAAACTCCTGCCCGGGGGCTTTTGCCTAATGTTTACCGCTGTGTGCTGATGCCCGGCCCAGAGTTCTTTTCAGCCCCAGTGCTGGTTTCCCCCAAGGGGGGGGGGGAATTGTGCAGCAAACCCCGTTCCTAATGAAGTCTTTTCACTGAAAGCCGCGTCAGTGTAGCTGGAGCGTAGCTTTTTGGTGACTCTGGTCGTCACCGCAGGCAAGTGGCATTCTCTGAAAATTCACACAGAGAACGGGGACCCTTCTCCAGCTGAAAGGGAAAACATTAGTTTTCATTGGCTACCAGCAGCATGAAGCCCCGGGAAGTTGGACTGAAGCAATTTAAGGTTTCCATTCAGTGATGTAGCTACACAGAGACTCACTATAAGCAGGTTCCTGTGTATCCATCTTCAGCAGAAGCAGCTTAGTGCTGTATTTCCTGCTGTTTAGTTGTTGGAACTTTTCAGACAAGGCTGCACTTATTAGAAAAAAATATCAAAACTCTGACAGACAGAAGTACCTCAGAACCGAGCCAGGGCTAATGGCTCAGCCATCGCCTGCCCCTTCCCGCCCCTCACTCCCCCATCTTTGCAAAGATTGCTAGAGGTAAGAACATGAACCAAATATATAGACGACGAGGTCTGTAGCTTTATTTCCACCTCAGGGTGAGAATGGGATAAGCACAATATTCAAAGTACTAAATTAAGAGCCTGTTCAAACAGGCATGAGGTAGCGTCTGAGACCACAGGACAGAGATTTGTCTGCCACGCACTCTGGCAGATAACCGAAAGGCAGCCAAAAGAGGGTGGAGAAGGAGTCCACCAGAGACAAGGCGCAGTCTGTTTGCTCATCCCAGTGGAGAGAATTAACCCAGTACTGCAAGAGTCCTTTGCTAGACAGAGTTCCTTCAGAACCCAGCAGAACCATCCCACTTAGATAATCCGAGCCCCAGCTGCAGGCCTGCTTGGTGATGTCCTACTTGTGTGTAAGTCACCCTAAGACTACAGGTGACCCTCTCACAGCAGGTGTGCTTATGCCATCTGCCTGTGATCAACATACTTTGGAAGACTCAGAATATTGTGAGATTGTGGCAGCAGAGGAAGCTTCCTTGCTTCTCCTAATCCCCCTCCTGTTGCTACACAAACAGCACGTTGCCGAGTGAGGGGATTGTGACATCAGATACAAGTCATGCTCCCCCTTCTCTCCTCATCCCCAAAATCAGCTATTTGCACAATGCAATCCTATTGGCTGAAATGAAGCATGTCAGTGGATTCATGTGCGTAAGGTGACCATGTTAGACCAGTGGGTCTCCATATTTTCCCATCCTGTTTAGCTGGGAACCTCTCTCATTTAGGGGAATGGGAACGGCAGGCAGGTTGCAGCCTGCAAGTCGAGAACCCCTTTATTAATGGAACAAGTCAGACATGGCGTCACTTTAGGGGGTACAGACAAAGTGAGATGGCAACTTACTATTCTTGTCCCTTTGCTGAGTGGTAGCAGAATTTGGGGCCCTGTATGTCAGGGATGTGGATTCCGGTATTTTCTTAGTGTAATTTGTCCATTTATGAAAGGTACACACAGGCTGTGTCCTAGAACAGGGGTGGTGACGAAGAGCATGTACGTATCTCCCTCTTACAGAAACCTCAGCTTGGGCACTGCTGCCTTGTCTGCAGAAGCAACTGCCTTGTGGCCTCTGTCTCTCTCCAGGGCTTCATGCAAATCTCATTGCTTAAACTCTGACTCTTTTCCTCCCTCAGTCCCTGCACTTTTCATCTGGGAAAACCCTAACCCAAGGTTGAGGCCACATGGCCAGGCTAGATAATCCTGGTCACACCCCTCGCCCCTTTTGTTCCATGCAAGAGACAGCTTGGAAAAGGCTAGAGGCCAGAACAAGGAAGAGTGCTCCCCCACCAGACCCTTCAGACTCTGGCTGTCATTAGTAGAGTTCCATCCTGGGGGCTTATATGTCAATGACCAAATAATGGACAAGCCATTAGCTCCTTAGGATATTATATGTATCTATTCCCTCCCCCAGAAACCTCTTAACATAGAGAGAAGGTTGAGAGCACATACCAGTAAGGCAAGGATCACACCTGTTCCAGGGATGTTGTAATTATCTCTTTCCCCTGCCCCCCACCCTATAAAACCAGCTCTACAAATGGAGCAATTTCATAGCTAAGGTGAAAATCAAAGGGAAGGAAGCCATGTTAGAGAATGGAGCACACAGTTTGGCACAGATACACCCATCTGCGGGACGATCATACTTCCAGAGTGAAAACTGGGACACACGACAGCCAAGGGCCATGTGCAAGAACACAATATTTATCCTTCTAGGACCCTTTCAGTATCTTCTCCTGGGCCAAGCCTCTCGCTTCTGAGATACTCTTGCCTGGCTTGTTCTGAGAGACGACGACAGCATCCCTGTGATGTTTTTATCCTGACGTGCACATCAGACACTATAAACCCCAACTGCATCCCAACAGAGTTCTTCTATGTCGGAAGACCTAATGCACTGAAAGGTTGAATCCCTGCTTCAAGTGCAAGACCCAGCCTACCTATGGAGTCACCTCCATAACAAAGGACACAGGTTAAAACAAAGGCATGGAAGGGTGGGCCTTGGTTGGCACTAGTAGAACAATATTCCTCCCACCCTGCAAGCCAGTTGTCTCATGGCAAAGCTGGTATTTCTCCTCCTGCCTCCCTCGACACCACTGAGGCCTCTGGCTCCCCAGTTCAAATACAACGGTGGGGTTTCCAAGTGGCTCACCCAATCCCCTTGCCACACTCCATCAGGCCCGTCTCTCTCCATCCATCCTATTGTTCCGCATCACCCCCGTACGACTCTCACATTGTGGTCCTCTCTGACACCAACAGCTGGCACTCTCCCTCCGTCCTCATGCTCCCTCCCTCATGGTTCTAGGAAAGCCTAAAGCCCGGCTCTCCCTATTGGCTCTAGGCAAATATAGTGTTCAGACATCAATATAGAAATGTGGCTGGGTAAGATCTTGACTTTCAGGTGCTTCCTTCTAGATTTTTCTGCACCGTCTAGAAATCGAGCCACACAAACTCTCATCGCCCTGTTCCTTTAGAACTGCAAAATCTTCCGGTCGGCAAAAACTCACAGTCCCATAGAACAGTCTGGTTACTGCATCTAAAACTGTATCGCTAGGCTGGTGTGCTCAGAAACAGGTGCGATTTCTTCAGTATGAATGATAAGCCAGCGTGGATGCAGGATACAGCCAGCAATGGTTCCTGTCCAGGAGCGCATGTAAGCACCTGCTTATAGTTAATCACATGGTAAGGTTACCATTCGTCTGGATTCCCCCGGACATGTCCGGCTTTTTCGAGTTAAAAATAGCGTCCGGGGGGAATTTGTCAATGTCCGGACTTCCCCTCCTCCCCCCCATACAGAGCGTGCGCGCGGCTTACAAAGCAGCCGGGGCTCCGGCAGCCAGAGCCAGAGCCCTTCCTTCACTTCCCCCCTCCTCTCTCCTGAAACTTGACACCCCCCCTCCTCTCTCTCCCTCCCCGCATTCACAGATCGCCGGCTGGGCTGTTCGCCTGGAGCTCCGAGCCTGCTCCCCTCCCCCGCTGTCGAGTGCGCTGCTCTGCAGCACAGTAAGGGGGCCGGGGGCCAGAGAAGCGGCAGGGAGGTTCGGGGGGGGGGGGTAGTCAAGAGACAGGGAGCAGGGGGAGGGTTGGATGGGTCAGGGAGTTCGGGGGGGGGCTGTCTGGGGGTTGGGGGTGTAAGGTTTTGGG
>NC_048303.1:124160578-124228316 GCF_013100865.1 Trachemys scripta elegans
TTGGGCACTAATTCAGGAAAGCATTTAAGCACATGCTTAAGGCCATCCATGTTCAGGACAACATTTAAGCACATGCTTAAGTCCCATTGATTTCAATAGGACTTAGCCATGTGCTTAAATGTTGTCCTGAACATGGATGGCCTTAAGCATGTGCTTAAATGCTTTCCTGAATTAGTGCCCAAGTGAGGTGGCCCTCTGTTATAGTATGGCTCAGGCACAAGGAAGACTCCCACCTATCTGAATCCACTGTTCGGAATGAGGTGTGCTTCCAGCATGGTCTCTATACTGGACACTTCATTGTTATAGAATAATTAGCACCTCAGACAGAGATTTAACTGCAAATAACGTACTTGGGTCCTTTTAGCAGCTTCACACACAACATGGCCTTTCTGATAAAGTAGCTTACAAATTCGACATTGCAAAGCTGTCTGCCATGCCAGGATCCCCACTAACCCCCACGCCAGGACCGTTTTATACACTCTGGTCAGGACACTCCTACAGGGCCAGGTTTTGCTCTCAGTCACACCAGTGTAAATACAGATCGTCTCCTTTAAAAAGCAAAGAATGACTCTAACGTTATGCCGGTGGGACAGTGTGGAATTTGGACCACGCGCGCTGGTTATCGAGCTCCAGCACTGTGCTTAGACGCCAACCCTGCACATGCTGGTGCGCAGACCAACCGAGGGCTGTGCCGAAGCCGAGGCCTGCTGACATGGATGGGGGGAGCAGTCCGCCCATGCGCCACCAGTGGCAGGATTGGAGGTTTAATACGTAGACACTGCCATCCTTTACTGCCCCTAATGTCGGAAAACCGCACTGAGGCACGTTAGCGATTACTCACTGCAGTATATACAGAGAGGAAGCCCCCCCAACCCCCCAGCTTTTTGGACAACTCAAAAATTCCTAGACATAAACCCACACAAATTAAAATAAGCCCCCCCAAACAGAGGCCCGAATTATGTTGTACTGACACATGGACACAACAGCTGGACAGGAATCCATACAAATCTTCACCCAGCGTTGCTGCTGTGCATTGGAGGAGCTGGTGCGGTGCTGTGCAAGGCAGTGGGGAGCTCCCATGCCGCTGCAGCAGGCAATGTGCACAGGCTGCATTTCACGACATGCGGCAATGGGCTTCCTTCTCTGTTCTGCTGGCCCTCTTCTGCTTCCCCCCGTAGCATGGGGTCTATCCCCAGGAGTGCTAGGGGGGAACAAGCTCTGTGCCCATGAGAGTTTAGGGACAGAAACTTTACCCGATATCAGGCGGGTGCAAGACACTTCCCGCCTGTCCCCTGCACTAGCTAGGGCTGCCAGTTTTGGTTGGACATATTCCTGGAGGTTTCATTACATGACAATTTTTAATTAAAGAGAGACCTTTCATTCCTGGAGACTCCAGGACAACCCTAGCACTAGCCCAGGTAAGCCACAGTCTGGCCACTTGCTTTGAACTGAAGTGGCCTCTTTCCACACACCCCCAAAGACATAACCCTCCCTCTTCCCCACAGTCCCTCAGTTCAGTGGCTCTCAACCTTTCCAGACTACAGTACCCCTTGAGGGAGTCTGATTTGTCTTGGGTACCCCCAAGTTTCACCTCACTTCAAAACAACTTACTTACAAAATCAGACATAAAAATACAAGTGTCACAGCGCACTGTTACTGACAAATGGCTGACTCTCTCATTTTTACCATATACTTATAAAATAAATCACAACCCTCAGGTTGAGAAACACTGATACAGTGCACAGAGCAGTATAAACAAGTCACTGTAATGTACTGACTTCGCTAGTGCTTTTTACATAGCCTGTTGTAAAACTAAGCAAACATCTAGATGAGTTGATGTATCCCTGGAAGGCCTCTGCATACCCCTGGTTGACAACCACTGCCTTAGTCCGCCAGTTGTGATCCTTTAAACTACTCACCTTTGTTACGAGAGGCTGAATTGGGAGCTCCCTAGTCCATATATTTCAGGTAAATTCAGTCCAGCTCCTTCTCAGCTAATCTGTAAGGCGACTTTCAAAGGTATTCAAGGAATGGCACGTGTCCCTTTTTTCTGATTGATGTTTCGTAAAGAAAGCCTGAAATGATTTTAACCACTTTTTTCCTGCTTAACTTTTACTTTAGGGCTTGTCTACATATGGGGTTACTCAGAAATAGCTACTGTGCTTTAAATTCACACAAATTTATTTTCAACTACAGACAAGCTCTTAGAAATACTGTATTAGGAATGTTAAATCGGGTCTCACTTTGTTTTGCGGGAGGAGCTCTGGGAGGGGCCAGAGATACATATTGAGCTCTGAAATCTTAATGGAAAGGCTTTAACAAAAGCTTCACTTATCCAATGTGTTAGTTAAGCCTTGGAGTTAAATCAATATTAGCGAAAAAATCAGAGATTTAAGCATCATTCCTCAATATCCCTTCTCCTCACACTTATTCAGGTTTTTTTCCAGTCTCTTGTGAGGTCCCCATTTCACTAGTTCTCCAGACACTTAAGGACTTGTCTGCACGACAAAAATGACCCACTGCTGACAACAGGTGCCAGCATGGGGTGTAGCTGAACACATGTTAGCTGCAAATAGTGTAGGCAAGGATGAATCATGTTTGGCGCAGTTTCAGAAACTGGGTTTAAAACTGGAACAGGTTTTAACTAAGGTTCCTTATACAGCACTGAGCACGGTTTGTCCTTGTCTCCCCTTGCGGAGGAACTGTGTCCCCCCTTTGCCAGCAATGGGTAGGTTTTTTATGGTGTGAATCAAGCTAGAGAGGATTTTGACAGATCCCAAATTTCAAATGTAAAGAAAAAGCAGAACCTACGCACTTTTCGGCTTTAACCTTCTCAGTCCTTCTTTATACACAAAATGAAGGAGCAACACAAGACAGAAACCTCAGCTTTATTCCCTCTCCAACCCGCCAGGTTGTCTTTAGCACTAAGGCCAGACTACAAGGACAAGCGCCAATTTCCTTTTGCAAGCACTGACATGAACACTACTCCAGGCAGCGCATCAAAGGAAAAGGCCCCTTCAGTGCACCTGAACAATATTTAGTCATCCTAACTGAACTGGGCAGAGTTGGCAGTTGGTTGTGAGCCTTTCCTAAGATAATTACTTTTAAGGTCCCTGGCTGCCGTCAAAAGAGGTAGCTTGGAGGTGGGGAGGGGAAGATAGAGGATAAAAGGCAGCTAGAGAAGGAGGAGGAGCAGCAGTTTGGAGGTCCCCCATGAATTTGCTGCAGTTTGTGGCCTGCTGGCTTCTTTCAATTCTCACTCTCTTTTATAAAGTCAGCTTGAGGTTTTACTCCATTGTAAGTCACCCCTTACCCCGGCTGATTGCCATAGACCTCACCACAATGTAGCATCTCATCCTTCTACTGTGAAAGTCCATATTTAGACGCCAGGCCAGGCCGGGCAATGGCAGGCACTGAGCCAGGCCAGGCCGACAACATAGGCTCCTGAGGCCTTTATGGGGCAACTGTCACCGTAAAAGAAGAGAAGAGGCGCATTAGTAGCCTACGATTGGCACCCTACCGTGGCTTGTTAAAGTAGCACGGTCATGACCCATCCCAACATTATGTTCAAGCCATGGTGCCTTCTCCACAGCTGGTGGTGTAGTCCCCAAATTGTAATTCTCATGCCCAGGCAGTGGAGAGCCCTGCTTGCCTCCCACCTGTCTCAAACCCCTTGGTTCCCTTCCACAACGTGTGGGGAGGCCAGACTTAACCCCAGAAATCAACACATTCCGGTATAGCACCAGGGATTTCACATGAACAGACACAAAACCTCAGATAGTGTCAGGGATGATTTTGGGGCCCCTATGGAGAGTCATGGCTGGATCCCCAGCAATAGTACAACTGTCTGAGTCCCCACCACTCACGTGTACAGAGTGACCTGACCAAGAGCCCATACAGCCCCCCAGCCCTGAGTCCCAAAGCTCCCCCTTTCCATGGAGAGGTGGTGGCTGGGTGGGGTGTGAGTTTGGAGTGGTGAATCCCACTCTGCTGCATCTCCAGGGCCTGGTGGTAACCTGCCCAGGCCCCAGCCTGCTCCCTGGCCTTCCTGAGCCCCAAGTCTGCGCTGCATTTCGAGCTGCTTCTCACAGCAGCAGCAGCAACAGGTGTCCTCTGGAGTGACAGTCCCTTCCTCCAATGGAAGGCAGGCTGGCAGCGGGTAGCCAGGGTGGGATATCCTCCCTGGCTTCTGGGGACCGCTCCCCTTTCTGTCCCAACCCTAATGAATCAGGGCTTGCAGGGGTAGGGCTACCTCCAGGGGCATGTGGAGTTGGGGCTCCCCACCAGCCATTTCCTAAATGGAGCAGAGCATCATATTTTATGATTTGGGACATGGGCTTCTGACGGGTCCAGAGGGACACTTGGGTGTCTCTATAATACCACACTCAGATGCGTCCTTCAGTCTATACTAGTGTCTCTAAACAGGGTATATGGAGGACGAAGGAGGATAAAGCAGACAGGCCTCTCAATTGTTCCCCAGAGTCTCAGCTTTCAGCAAATTAAAAAAAGGAAACTTGTAGCTGATAGGTTTGCAAAGAAAAGCTTGAAAACA
The DNA here is from genome assembly GCF_013100865.1 of Trachemys scripta elegans. Classification (NCBI taxonomy): domain Eukaryota; kingdom Metazoa; phylum Chordata; order Testudines; family Emydidae; genus Trachemys; species Trachemys scripta. Next base: position 124,165,131 of record NC_048303.1, read on the forward strand.
TGACTTGAGTGTAACCACTTCAGCCATGTCTGCCTGACTTTGAAGAGAGCCTGAAACAAGAGCTGAGTCTCGAATTGCCCCTGTGCGTCTCAATGGGGGCTAAGTATCAACACTGTTAACTATTTCCCTGCTCTTCAAAGCAGGTCAGAAAAGAGAGGAAGCATCATCATGTGGAAATCTACACCACTGATTCTGCGTGGCCGCTCATTTGGGGCAGCTCCTTAACAACACAGGGTGGGGGAGGGAGGGTGGAGGGGGCACCAAAGGGAGGCACGACTGGTTACAGTACCAAGAGTCTTGGGCATGCTGCTCTAGACCATAGATTACTCCTCAGACTCCAGCGCTGCTGCTAAAGAAGGGTGACATTCCCCATGGCAGATGGAGGGCTCATGTGACATACCGCACACTATGCATCATCTATTTACATCTTTTTTTACATTAGTCACAGATGGCTCGGCATAATTACTTTTTTTAAATAAAAACAAGAAGATATCCAGGCTTTAACATTCTTTTCCTGGGCCCACAGTTATACTCTTGTGGGACCAAATGCTGATGTCTTTACACACACACACTTCAGGGGAAAGGCTGCCTGAGGAAGGACTGAAGAGAACAGAATTTTGGCAATCAAACAAAAATACTCTGCCTCAGGGCGCACGACTCACCGCTGTGCTGGTGCCTCCTCCTGGTCACTCTGAGGAGTAACTCTTGAGGCCAACCCCCCTGCCTGCAGTGCACACGCTGGTGCTCTGACTCTAGTCTGCAGCCCCTCTCACTCCAGGACTGCAGCATCCTCTTTGCGACTTCGCCTTCCAGCTAGGACAGTCAGTGTTCCCTCTGCCAACAGTCCTAGGCAGTCTGCCCGTTCCCTGCCCCAGTGCTACTCCCTCAGTGGCCAGGAGGGGAGAACAGGTCCACCCTCTACTCCAGGTTCCAGGGCAGGGATCCTCAGCTCAACAGTCCTGGGCTAGACAACTGGTACCGCCTCATACTGGGAGGGGGGGCACAATCTAAAGGGGAGGACACATGACCATCCCACATCTCCCCTGCCCAGTGACATCCCCTCCACACCCAGCTCAAGGCCACAATGCTCTCCACACCCCATGTTACCTGCAGGGAGGGACTCTCTATCCTCTCCATGGCGCCCTCCCCATTTCATAGAATCATAGACAATTATGGTTGGAAGAGACCTCAGGAGGTCATCTAGTCCAACCCCCTGCTCAAAGCAGGACCAATCCCAACGAAATCATCCCAGCCAGGGCTTTGTCAAGCTGGGCCATACAAACCTCTAAGGAAGGAGATTCCACCACCTCCCTAGGTAACCCATTCCAGTGCTTCACCACCCTCCTAGTGAAATAGTTTCCTAATATCCAACCTGGACCTCCCACACTGCAACTTGAGACCATTGCTCCTTGTTCTGTAATCTGCTACCACTGAGAACAATCTAGATCCATCCTCTTTGGAACCCCCTTTCAGGTAGTTGAAGGCTGCTATCAAATCCCCCCCACTCTTCTCTTCTGCAGACTAAATAACCCCAGTTCCCTCAGCCTTTACTCGTAAGTCATGTGCCCCAGCCCCCTGATCATTTTCGTTGCCCTCCGCTGGACTGTCTCCAATTTGTCCACATCCTTTCTGTAGTCGGGTGGGGGTGGGGGGCAAAATTGGACACAATACTCCAGATGCGCCTCACCAATGCCGAACAGAGGGGAATAATCACTTCCCTTGATTTGCTGGCAATGCTCCTACTAATGCAGCCCAGTATGCAGTTAGCCTTCTTGGCAACAAGGGCACACTGCTGACTCGTATCCAGCTTCTCATTCACTGTAATCTCCAGGTCCTTTTCTGCAGAACTGCCACTTAGTCAGTAGCAGTGCATGGGATTCTTCCATCCTAAGTGCAGGACTCTGCACTTGTCCTTGTTGAACCTCATCAGATTTCTTTTGGCCCAATCCTCTAATTTGTCTAGGTCACTCTGGGCCCTATCCCTACCCTCCAGCATATCTACTGCTCCCTCCAGCTTAGTGTCACCTGCAAACTTGCTGAGGGTTAGGGTCATGTGCCCCAGCCCCCTAATAATTTTTGTTGCCCTCTGCTGGACTCTCTCCAATTTGTCCACATCCTTTCTGTAGTGGGGGCCCCAAAACTCAGGTAAGGCTCACAGGAAAATACAAGCACAGGCAACACTAAAGCAAAATTCTGTGCTGCTAGCGAAAGGGCATATATATCAGAAGGGGAGGGAGGGAGAGAAATGAGCTAGTACTGGCAACATCAAATCTTCAAAAATTGTGAGTCAGGTCCCACATATCATGAGTCTGGCTTAAAACCATGAGGCTTAACAAATAATAATAAATGTTGGTTTCTTTTTCTTTTCCTTCTGCTTTCTGAGCCTTTCAGTCACACTGATGTCACAGTGTCAAGCTTTTTCCCATAGCCACTATTTTAAATAAAAACTGAGATTCTTAGATCATCACATGACTCCAGGTGCTGGGATTTCACGTAAGAAATCAGATATTGTGAGATTTGCAATAAAATCACAAGGCTGATGTACTACAAAGAAATTTAGGTCCTTTCATAAAGGGAAGGGGATGAAAATAATGATGGCTCAAGACCCTTCTTCAGTCCATCCTCTTCAAGAAAGCTAGAGATATTTGAACAATAAGGGCATGAAGAAGAGGCTGTGATGTTACACTCCATATTCTTCATAGAAATATTATGTTATGAATATGGCATAACTGGGATATGTTTTATGCAAGATGGGTCATGTGAGGTATCATTGAAAAGGTTATGATTTACTGAATGTGTTTATCCAGTTTGTATGCATGTATCATTTGTGTATCTGAAGTTAGGAATATTGTCTATGTAACAATTATAACTGTGTGGGTACGTGCTTGGGAAATGTCCACCCGACAGTAAGCAATCAGCCTTAATGGGCCAATAGGAAAAGACAATGAGTCTTCGAAGATGTGGATCCCCCATCTTCCCAGGAGTTCCTTCCTGTGGATCTTGTCTCCTGGCTGCCCTGACACTGCAAGGTCATGTGATAATGTCACCTGGTACAAAATGCCACCTTGGACACTGCTGGTACTTTTCCACTGGAAACAAAGGCTTCCCACCTTATGTACATTCTATTTAAGGCTGGGAAGGAAGACAGTCAGGACTTTCCTCCATTGCCTGCCCAGGAAGGAAGACTGCTAAAAACACCTGGAGGGAAAGGCAGGGTTGAGTCCAGGCTGAGACAGGGGTCCAGTCTGTAAAGAGAAATAACTGGAACTCTGAGCTACAGAAACTCTGCAACTTGCCTAAAACAACACTGAGGGTGAGAAATTACATTTTGTAACCTGTTTCTTGAGTATATTGAGCTTAGCTTGCATGTTTTGTTTTATTTGCTCAGTAATCTGCTTTGTTCTGTTTGCTATCCCTTATAATCACTGAAAATTTACCTTTTGTAGTTAATAAACTTATTTCTTGTTTATTTCAAACCCAGTTTATGCAATTCATATCGGGGGGGGGGGAATAAAGCTGTGCATATTTCTCTCCACATTGAGGGAGAGGGTGAATTTCTATGAGCTTGCGCTGTGCAGATCTTTCTATAAAGCACAATATTATTTTGGGTTTACTCCCCAAAGGGGGTGTGCATGTGAGTGCTGGGTGAATCCCTGAGTTGATTCCTCCCACACAGAGCTGATCTCCACATCTCTGTGTCCATTTGCAGTTGGGTGTCTCTCTACGTACGTACGTGCGTGTGTGTGGGCGCGCGCGCGCTGGAGAAAGCTTGAGGGCCTGGCACAGCATAACAGGGTGAGGAAACCCAGGCTGGTGGAACGGGAAGAACCAGTGGGACCCCAGCACATCTGGTGGCATCCCGGGTGGAGGGGGTCCAACCCGTCACAGAGGCACAAACAGCTAAAGGCAAAAGTTGCCCTTGTGCAGAGGAGAAATGCAAGGCCTGTGCACTCCTGGATGAAGATGTTGAGGGTGGGGACCAGAGCTGGGGTGTAGGGGTGGAATGGGTGGGGAGTAAGTGAGAAGGGACTTCCAGTTAGTGAATTAAGAATGTTCTGAGCCAAGGAAGCTGTCAGGTCTGACCACTGTCCAGGGTGACAGTGCAGCAGCTGTGTCACTGCGCTGCATCCACTCTAGTGCACCATCTACTCAACCTGAACTGGTTCAGGTTAGCCCTGTCCTTACTCTATTCAGTGGTGGGGGATATTGGGACAATTGCTGCCACTCTCAACCGTCAACAGAAGCACCTTTGGGCAGAGATGCAAGATGCTTTTCAACTGAGTGAGGGAAACTATGGGCATCGTCCCTGTAATGGAGACAAGGCCACATCTGGGTTAGAGAGGATGGGAAGCCCCAAGCAGAGAGGGACAGGAGAAGATATTGGAAGGAGGAGAAAGAAGCTGGGGTTGAAAGGACAGAGTTTGCAGGGTCAGGAAAGCCCCAGTCAGGGAAGAGAGAGAGAGAGAGAGAGAGTAGGGGAATGAAGAGCCAGGGAGGGGAAAAGACAAGGCTGGGATTCAAAGGAATGCAGGGGGAACCTGGAGAAGGGAGGCTAACACGCCGCCAGGGCAAGACAGAGGAAGAGAATATGACAGACAGCAAACGGGGGAATTAAAGTGGGAAATTAAACAAACTGAGGAGGAAAATAAAGCCCCAGAAAGTGTCTCACCTTGGAGAAGGTTGATTTGTGTTTCTCTGGGATGGCCCAGGTTTTAGGGCCAGCTCCTAAGGGTGCATAATTTACAGATTAATTAAAAAAGCCCTCCAAACCAGTCCGTTTCTGACATGGCTTTCCCCTTCCCACTTGGGCTGCAGCACCAAAAGCTCCTTCTTCTACACAGCCAGGCTTCCTGAAGGCATGAACAGGATAGAAGAGAGGCAGTGAGGCCCCAATGTACAAGGCACTGGGCTGGAATTCAGGAGACCTGAGTCTCCCATCTCTGCCACTGACCATCTGAGAGACCCAGGGCAGGACTTTTCACCTCCGTGCCTAGGATTCCCCTTCATCTTGTTCATTTAAATGGAAAGCTCTTCTGGTCAGGGACTCTCTCTCACTACAGGTACATCTTCACTGCGGAGCTAACCCAGGTAATTGGGGAGCAGCCACGCTGCAAAGCCCTGCCCACGTCGCTGTCTCCTTGCTGGCACTGCGCTCCCCCATGTGTGTCGCTAGGACTTCTGGGGGCACATCCCAACATCCTTTTTGCTGCAATAACCTGACATCCTGTCATTCCCTCTCAGAGGATCTGTCCATTCTTCTGGGCACATGAGGACTTGTGAGAAGGTATTGAAGGACGCTCCGCACTTGAGTGATTTAGCTGCATCCTAACTGCAGGGGGAAAGTTAGAGCAGCAACTGGGCTTTAACCCAAGCCCCCCAGCTGGGTCAGCTAGTCTGGGCTGAAAACTCTGCCAAACTTGGGTATGAGCTTTTTGTGTGTGGATGTGAGGAAGGATTGGGGATAACACCTGAGTAGGATCCTGAGTTAACTCTGCAGTGCAGACATACCTTATGTGTATGTACAGTGCCTAGCACCAGGGGGGGTCGTGCTCCTTTCTGGAGAATTCGGGTGTTACTGTAATACAAATATGAATAATAATAGATGGAATAGTTACAGAGGTGCAAGAATGTCTGCACAGGAATACAGGGATGAAATGAAGGGTATATTTTTAGACTGAATATCAGGAAAGTATTTTTGACCGTGAGCTGTTAGACTGTGGAATAATCACCCAAGGGAATGTGCATACACCCTATCCCTTGTGATATTTAACATTACACTGGACCAAACATTATATAACACAGTGGTTGGTGGACCAGTGAAAGACTGGGTCTTTAATAAGTCTTTCCCAGCGCAAACTGGTATGATGTGAAGGCTGAGAATCCATCTTCACGTTAATTAGATAACTCTAACCTGTTGACCTTCTCTGCAGTAAATCTGGTGATTTGCCTAGTGGTTATTGCTTTATGTTTCTAGCAAGCAAACATCTCTCGTTACTGATGGCATGGTGGGTGGATGGAAAGCTAGTTTACATTTTCACATTGGTTTTACTCCTCTGTAAAGCCTACTCAGCGGTGACTAATCCCGAATTGATTCACCTTTCCCATTCGGAGCACTTTATTTTCACCAGATTTTAGTGTTTAATTCAGGTTAACCATTTGCAGACCATGTGCTGGGCATATAATATATTGTATATACATTGGCTGGCTTTAAGGTGGTGCCAAAAATATTGCTCAAATGTGAAAACAATTCCTGAGGTTCTGGTCTATTGCCCAAGGCAGAGGGCAATAGAACACAAAGGAAGGAATTATTTTTATCTTGATAGTCAGATTTGTATTATCATCGCTCTCAAAGACAAATGATTTTGTTATGACCATAGACAGACGAAACTCACACAAACATAATGCATAAAAGAAAGTAGAAAATGCAAAAAAAATGATAGGTAATGTCTGAATAAGAAGGAAAATAACCTACAGTAGGTACGTTATGTGCTGCAGACTGGTGAGGTAACCTTCCTTGTTGGATCGTACACTGGGTTCATTTTGTGAAGCTTCCAGCAGTGGATAGTAGGGCAAAGTAAATGTCCACAAGGAGGTTGTGATGTCAAAAATCTTCACACTCAGGAATGATTCTGCCAAGGAGAACCCAGTAGTGTAGAATGATCCAGAAAGCCTGGCAGTCTGAGAGGAACTTCATCAACCTGATTCCCAACATCACTAGCAGTACAAGGAGCTACCAGCTTCCTCTTGGACAAGATAGGCTTGGGCCCAGACAGCACAGAAATGTGGGAAAGGGGGTAGATGGGGCACCTGCACCAAAATCCTGTAGGCAAACGTGGCGGGTGTCCAGCTCTCAGTGGGGCCCCTGGAGAATGGCGCTCAGAGGCAAGGCTCTCAGCCTGAGAAGGTCCTTCCCTCAAATTCTGGACAACTTTGCTGGCAGGTGAGAATGTGGGATAATTCACTTAAGTACCTCTCATGCAACTAGCAGAGCTAATCCTGCACCTCCTCACCACTGCTCTCACCGAGCAGTGACTCCGGGACCTGCCTGCTTTCCCATCCTGTGGTGATGCCACGTGGGAGTCCAAAGCCCCCAGGTCTCGTCTGGGCAGGCAGCCACCTCTCCACTGTGGTCCTTGTCATTCCAACTCCCTGCTCTCAGGCTGTTGGCAATTGGATCTCTCTCTAGGTCGGAACCCATTCCCCAGGCTGCACTTCACAGCTTGGACTCCCCAAGCGATCCTGAGCTCAAGCCTTGGCCCAGCTCATTAGCCACCTCTGGCCCTTAGCAGGATTCCCCAGAGACTTCCTTGGTGCGCTCCCTTCCAGGCTCCTTCTCCCGGGCCCTCTCTTACTGCCTGTCCCAGTCCCGGGACTCCTTAACTCAGGACTAGTTATTCAGGCCTTTCCTGACCTGCGCTGGACTCCCATGACCTCTCTTTCTTCTCCCACTGCTAGAGAACTTCTCTCCTGCCCATAGGAGATGGCCATTTCCCACTTCCAACAGTTTCACCCTCCGAGCAATCCAATTGCCTAAGAGGAAGAGGTTCAGCTGAGCACCGTGGCATTCTCATCCAGTGTCAAAGCTGCAGCAGCACTGGGGAGGTAGCACTGCCCTGTTTGGGTTCAGTATGGCACTTTTCTTTTTCTAATGATACATAGAACTGGCTGAAAAACTGGGGTTTTTCCCCCATTTTAATTTTCATGGGAAAAATCCGCCTTTGAATTTTGACTGTTGGAAAATACCATTTTTCCCATGGGAAATTTCAAAGCTGTGGGAAAGTGGGTTCCCCCCCCCTCCATGCGTCACTGTTAAATGTAACTTTAAAGTATGAATGTTATTTTCTCCCCAAAATGTATACTATCAATACTTTGTTCCTGTTTCCCAACTGGAAAAAAAAAAAAAAAAAAAAAGGTCAGGAAATTGGAAAAAGTCAATTTGCCCACACTTTCTCCCAATTATCCACCTTTTGCCAGTTGAGAAACTGGTCAGATAGTGGGAGGGAAGCACACAGATTTGAAATTAAAATTTTCAAAGATTCTGAACATTTTCAGGCTCCCCCACAAATGTTTACATTTAGAAAAAAAATGGTTATTCCCCCCCAAAATTTGTTTTCAAAAAGCTCTGGGAAATGGCAGTTAGTCAAAAACTATTTTCCCACCAAAATATTCATTTTCAACTCAATCCTATTTTCCAACTAAAAACCTTCATCAGACAATGTTTGACCAGCTCTCGCTATAAGTTATTATTCATTACAGAGAGGCCGTTGTTCATAGATTACTCAGAATTATCCTTGTTGATGAACTACCAGGAATGCAACAGACATTATCAAAGAAATTTCAGTTAATTTCTTATTACTCCAGTACTTATTCTGTACAAATTCTGTTCTGAGGTACACCAGGGTCACTCAGGAGTAACAGCTCTAAAATCAATAGATTTATTCCAGATTTATACTGGTGGGTCTCAGCGCAGAGTCTGACCTGGAGTAAGGCAAGACATTTAAGGATCTGTAGTGTGTGACAAAGTTCCTCCTCTATCTTGGTGGGTCCTGCACTTATTGGCAGATTTTCTTGCCTCAGAGATTCACCATGTGGGTTGGGGAACAGCCCAGAGACCTTCCCCTCTGGAAGAACCCACAGTCCAGGTCAATTGGGAGGTTTGGGGGGAACCCGGGCCCGCCCTCTACTCCGGGTTCCAGCCCAGGACCCTGTGGACTGCAGCTGTCTATAGTGCCTCCTGTAACAGCTGCATGACAGCTACAACTCTCTGGGCTACTTCCCCATGGCCTCCTCCAAACACCTTCCTTATTCTCACCACAGGACCTTCCTCCTGGTGTCTGATAACGATTGTGCTCCTCAGTCCTCCAGCAGCACACCCTCTCCCTCTCCCTCTCCCTCTCCCTCTCAGCTCCTTGCACCTCTTGCTCCCAGCTCCTCACACTCCCCCCACAAACTGAAGTGAGCTCCTTTTAAAACCCAGGTGCCCTGATTAGCCTGCCTTAATTGATTCTAGCAGCTTCTTCTTAATTGGCTCCAGGTGTCCTAATTAGCCTGCCTGCCTTAACTGGTTCTAGCAGGTTCCTGATTACTCTAGTGCAGCCCCTTCTCTGGTCACTCAGGGAACAGAAAACTACTCATCCAGTGACCAGTATATTTGCCCTCTACCAGACTCCTGTACCCCACTGGTCTGGGTCTGTCACAAGTGTTAATTTGAGTTTTGGCCCCTTTGTTCCAACACAGCTCCCCTCTTACTCACCTCTGCCTCATATTCATAAGAGCAGCCCTATGGGGTCAGACCAATGGTCCAGCTAGCCCAGTATCTTGTCTTCCGACAGTGGCCAATGCTAGGTGCTTCAAAGGGAATGAACAGAACAGGGAATCATCAAGTGATCCATCCCCTGTCACCCATTCCCAGCTTCTGTCTGTCGGACGTTTAAGGACACCAGAGCATGGGGTTGCATCTCTGACCATGTTGGCTAATAGCCATTGAGGGACCCATGCTCCAGGAACTCATCCCCTGTTACTATTAGAAATGGCTTGTACAGCACTCAGAAGCAGAAGTGCCAGGTTTTTAGAATAGCTCAGTATCCAGCACCTCCTATTGAGGACCAAGACCGAGCTCTTTTGAAAATCAGGTTCTTGCAGTACAAAAAGAGAGATACCGTCCACACCCCACATTGCTCACCCGCTAAAGGAGCAGGAGTTAAACAGCAGGGGAGCATGAGGTCAGGCAGGACATGGGGTACAGAAATAAACCCAGGAGGTTACTCACTTTGTGTGTGTGCCCTTCTAGCTGCTGACATGGAAAGTGTCATTATTATTGACTCACTTGCTTCCTGTGAGTATGGAGGATGAAGTGAGTCATCCGGAGAGATTTCAGGCCAGAGCAGGGTTGCCAGAATCCGAAGGCTATCTGACTGGGATTGTCCAGGTCTGAGTATTGCCAACTCTGGTGGTTTTATTGCAGGTCTCATGATACTTGGTGGTGGTTTTGAATCCCTGGCTCCTGGTCTCATGTAAGGATCTCAGATTTCATTTTTTTAAAAGGATGTTCCTAGCCCTCGGGGTCGTGCAGGAAAGCTTGAGAACATGAACCTGAAAGGCTCAAAAAGCCAGGAGCCAAATGAAAAAGAACCCAACAGCGATGATTTTAAAAGTCCCAGGGTTTTTGAGCTGATGCTTGTGGCTGGCACTCCTGGTGACCCTGACCAGCCCAGCTTCTCCAGGTGTGGCTCCAGCTTCATGTAAATAGACTATGATGTGAATATAATCTGGTGTGAATATAACCATGGCTTTTGTAGCCCAGTGCATCAGGCTGTGCCACTTGAATTCCACGCCCGGTATTCTCACTGATCTATATAAACAATTATCAAACCAAAAGACACTAGCTTCAAGGAAGCCAATACCCTACACCAAAGCACTGTTTGCCCCCATCCCTGTGGGATACAGGACCAGGGGAAGGAGAGGAACAAAGCCACTGAAGGGTTTTTCCAGTTTGCTGTGCATAGGAACTACCATCAGGGGGTTAACAACTCCGGGACTTGATCATTTAGCTGGCAACCGCAGATTCTCTTTACAGGCACTTCCGGCTCATGTATTTATACAGGACAATTGGATTGACTGGAAAAGACATTCCCTTGAAATCAGGGTGCAAATTTCAAAAAGATGTAAACCTTCAATTATCCTATCAAACTTGTGATTTTTATTCATTTTTCTTTTGGTCCTCAGCATTGTCCTCAGGCCGGGAAGGGGTGAGGGAAAGAGCAGAATAGGAAGATCCCTGGAGAAAACATCAAAGCAGGGAACTGAAAGATTTCAGGTTGGTTGAGGAGAATGTTTAAAAAAAAAAAGTTATATAAAATATAACCATCCACTTGATTTAAAGCAGCTCATTGGTGACACATACTTTGCTAAAAGAACGAGGAGTACTTGTGGCACCGTAGAGACTAACAAATTGATTTGAGTTTTAGCCCACGAAAGCTTATGCCTAAATACGTTTGTTAGTCTCTAAGGTGCCACAAGTACTCCTGTTCTTTTTGCTGATACAGACTAACACGGCTACCCCTCTGAGACTTTGCTAAAGAGTTTATTGGGTGTTTTTCATATGTATTTGGAGTAAATCTACATTAAAATCTCACAAATTTTCTATATGACTCGGGGAACAAATGCAACAGATTTTGACCAAGTGTCCTAATTTCGTGGGCCCAAGCCGGAGGCACGATTTTGAACGACCACATCTAGGAACATATCCTTGGGGTACGCTACTTCGGCAGCCAAAAGCAGTTTACTCAAGTGGGCTTGCAATAAGGGGTTGTTACTTTCCAGTATAAAATGTGACAATGTACAAGTTGAAATGGAAGCCCCTCCTAGCGCCGTCTATTGCAAATGGAGCAAGTAAATTTCCAGAAGGGGGGAGGGGGGAAGATAAGATTTTGAATATGAAGCACAACATATGTCAGTGTGAAGCTGAACAGCTTTCTGCACCACATATTCTAGCCAAACGATTAGTAACACCTGATATACCCACTGCTCCTCATTAGTCACCTGCCAGCAATGAGCAATTGGCTTCATATTAGCACTTGCTACTCTCTTTCCTCCCACCAATTAAGCATCTGTTAATCATGAGAAACAAATCCTCTTCTTGGAAAACAAGGGACAAACATTGAGATTTTGTAATAAAATGGAACATTGTAAATAATCAGTAAGATGCCCTGAAAAAGTTAGTGGTGGGTTTTTTTTCAGTTTAGCTATCTATTAAAAATGCTGGGGAGAGGGAAGCAAGTCAGCAATATTGACTGGTGCATAATATTAACATGGATTAGAAATATAGGACATTAGAGACTGGATCAGACCAGGCCCATTCGCCCAGTATTACGTCTCCGACAGTAGCCAGCACTGGTTGCTTTGGAGGAAGGTGTAAAAAACCCTGGAGTAGCAGCTAAGAGAGAATCGGCTTCAGGGGAAGTTTCTTTCCACTCCCCCAATAGCCAGAGGTTGGCTTATACCTGAAGCTTGAGGATTTATTCCTATACACAACCTCATTCCATTTTACCACCTACTATTATACTCCGATTATTTTTTGTTCTCCATGTAAATATTCAGTCCTTTTCCGAATCCTGCTGAGCTCTTGGCCTCAGTAATATCTTGTGGCAATGAGCTTCACTGGCTAATTGGTTCATATGCCAAGTGACAGAATGAAACAATGGTTGCATTAGTCAGTATTAGTCAAGTGCATTTTGGCAGGACCAAATTTGTAACTCATTAGCCTTGATAAAAGGGGACGATGGATCTGTCCATCAGACCACTGCTCAAATCCCTCCAGCGGCCTCCTGCCTCCTTCTGTCAAGTTCACGCTCTTCATGCTGATCTACAAAGCTCTGGGAAGAACTGCCTCTTTTTCACTCCCTCGATGTCTGCTCTTGTAAACTATGGGTTAGATTCACACAGGAATCAGGATGCCTGCACCCAAAATATAGATCCTCAAAACCCCAACTGCCACCTAACACTGGAGGTGCTTAAAGCCCCTCGGTGCCTATGTTTCTACTCTTAAAGTTCCTTAGGTGGCTAAACGTTTGCCGGTGGGCATCCACACAGCTTCAACAGGAAAGACAGAGTCCCACCTCAGAACATCACATAGGTTCAAATCCACTGGGCTATCTCCCGCCTCCTGGATGGGTGCTGTAACCAGGGCACCTGACTCTGTCCCAGCCCAGGAGCTCCTGACAGGGTGCAGTCATAGGCCTGGTATCTCTCAGCAGGTGGTTTATGTCCTCCTCAAATCTCAGCATGACTTACAAGTCCAAGTGGAAATGGGCTGCAGTGTGGTACAATCACACCCATGGGGTCTCCTCTGCTTGACTCCCTACAAAAACTATGACAGTACCTTCTTCAACTTGTCTGAGTCACTCAACAGGATTCTCAGTCACCTGCCTGCCTGCTAAGTTTGGGGATTTTCTTCTTTTAAGGTGTGTAGTGCTAACATCTTTTTCCTATTTTACTTTGGGCATTTTTGGGGGGGGGGCGAGAGGGGGGGAATTGACCATCTGTATTGGCTTATTCTGGGAGCTTTGCTTCCTGTGTGACTGAAGGAACTGGCTGGAACATGCAGAAGGCAGTGTTTATACTCAGTGAGGGTGACCTGGTCCACATTTCACCCTATTGCTACTGCCCTCCAACGTTAAAAAACAACAACAAAACCACCCATAAGAGCGAGCTCCAGCTGTCTTGCCCTAAGGAGCTAACACTCAGTAAGAACAACTCTGGAAAACTGTATTTTTAAAGAAAAGTGTCTGTAACCAAGCTTGAGGGGAGAGAACAGAACAGAGTCCAACCCACAAAACCAGTAAAAAAATCAGCAAGGAGTCTCTTGTTTTAACAGTGATTTATTATCAGTAAAAAACAGACAGCTTAGAATTGTTTTTGCTTTAGAGGCTTTATCTAGTGCAGCATGCAGACCCTAGCCACCAACAGCTGTTGGGAGACCTTTGGCAATAATCTTATCCCAACTTCTAGCCCCGTCCCTTGTTACCAATGACATCAATCCCGCAAGTCACAACCAACTCAGTAACAGACAATTCCATACAGTCCTTGTGATAAGGGTCATTGTGAGGCCTGGGGATGCTGCAGGATATTTTATGGGAGCTAGGACATACTGTTTTGGCTGTTCCCTTGTTAATGTTCATGGCTGATTGGAAAGCTATGAAAATCTTTCAGAGCTTGTCATTTTTTCCATTGGCGCTTTGCTGCTGTCGGTCTTTCACATTTTTATCTAGACTACGTGGGCCCAGGACTTTTTGGGAGAAAAATCGCTGTGAATAATGTTAACAGTGCATCCCTTTCTTTGGGGATGAGGGCTCTGTTCATGCTGGTGTCCTTCACAGAAAGACTCCCCTCTACTGATGGGCTACTGGTGGTGGTTCTGGGAAAAAAAACAAACAAACCTGTAATGGTGTCTCTTCAAATTGAGATGCAGACATATATTCCACTAGGGGTGCGTGCCCGGTGCACCGGAATCAGAGACTTGTCTATCATTGCCTGTAGAGGGGCAGTACTTGTGGTTCATGGCGGTGGCCCCTCCCCTGGCTATATGAGGTGGTGGCACCTTGACCCCCTCAGTTCCTTTGCTCTGGAAGCCCCTGAGAGGAGACTGTGATGCTGAGGGAGGGTGGGCTGTGGAATACATGTCTGCATCACATGTCGAGGAACCACAGTTACAGTCAGTAACCGTTTCTTCTTCGAGTAGATGCAGCCGTGTATATTCCACTTCGGTGACTCGCAAGCAGTACCCCAATCCGGAGGTGGGGCTCAGAGTCTATTGCAATAGGGACTGCAGGACCATCTTTCCAAGGCCTGCATCCGCTCTGGAAGAGGCGATAATAGCATAGTGGTCCCTAAACGTAGGTATGGATGACCAAGTGGCAGCCCTGCAAATATCCAGTATGGAAATGTCCCTGAGGAACACTTCCGAAGTCACTTGCACTCTCATGGAGTGAGCCCGTATCCGCTGGGTGTGTATGTGTGTGTGTAACCAAAGCTCTCTCCTACGCAGTCTTGACACGGGGTATTGCCCGTCTAGAGATGGTCTTTGCAGAGACAACTGCCCCTTCATGCAGCCCACATGACCTGAACAGGCGAGGTGAAGCATGCAACGGTTTAGTCCTGTCTAGAAAAAGGCTAGATATCGCCAGACAGCCAGAGTGTGGATGCAGTGTTCTTCCAGGGAAGAGAGCAGGTAAATACACTGCCTGATTTAGATAAACCAGAGACACCCCCTTGAATAAAAACTGTGTGTGTGGTCACAGCGTTACCTCGTCTTTGGAGAACTGAGCGTAAGACAGCTCAGCCATTAGGGCCTGCAACTCGCACATCCTTCTTGCTGAAGTGATGACTATCAAGCACGCTGTTTTCTGAGACAGGAGAGGCAGCAGACAGGACACAAGGGGCTCAAACGGAGGGCCCATCAGAGCTGTCACAACCGAGTTCAGGTCCCACCAGGGAACCGGTTCTCAGACTGGAGGATGTAAGGAGAGATTCCCCTTCAGAAATCTCATCACCGTGGCAGTGGGAAAAATGACCTTCCCTCGAATCAGGGGATGGAACCTGATATCGCTGCCAAATGCGCTCTCAGTGAACTGAGCACAAGGCCTGATTTCTGAAGATGTTGCAGGTAACTCCAAGATGTCCTGGATGGAAGCCTCTGTTGGTTGGGTCCCGTGGGCCATGGACCAGATCGAACCTCTTCCATTTTGCTAAGCAGATCGTCCTAGTGGAGAACTTCTGACTGCTGAGTACGACTTGTTGGACAGCCTCTGAGCACCATTCTTCCTTGCCATTCAGCCATGCAGCAGCCATGCGGTGAGGTGCGGGGAACTGATTGCAGGATGGAAGGTTGGGCTGTGGTTCTGCATGGGCAGGTCGGGATGGAGAGGAAGTGAAATGGGAGGTTGAATTGACAGAGCAAGGAGATCTGAGAACCAGCAGTGTCTCGCAGGAGCAACGAGGATGCACTTGGCTCGATCCACTTTGAGCTTGAGGATGACTCGTGGAATGACCGGAATACAGAAGAGTCAACTGCCAGGTGCAGTGGAAGGTGCTGGAGAGGGATCTCAGGCTAAGGCCCTCTCAAGAGCAGAATAGTTGACATTTCCTGTTCTCCCTCATTGCAAACAGGTTAATTGCAGGGATGCCCCATGTTGCAAAGATGACCCAGAGAACACTCCCCTTCAGGGACCACTTGTGGCTCTGGGAGAAAACTCTGCTGAGCTGGTCCATGAGACGATTTTGCATACCCAGTAAATGGACTGCTACGGGGGTGATGTCGTCTTTGATGCAAAATTAACATAGGTTGATCACCTCCAAGAAGAGTAACCTAGAATGTGCTCCTCCTTGCTTGTTCACAGAGTACACTGTGGTGGTATTGCCGGTGAGTATGTGAAACACTGACTGTCTGGATGCAGTCTTGGAAGGCATGACATGCACTGTGGATGGCCTGAAGTTCCAACTCATTGATATAGAGTGAGGCTTCCTGTTCCAACCACAGGCTCTGCACCCTCAACAAGTCCAGATGTGCCCTCCAACCCAGAAGGGAAGTGTCAGTAACCACTGACTTGGTCCGAGAGGGCTGAGCGAAGGGGATTCCTTGGCACACACTGTGTGGGGACTCCCATTAGCACAAGGCATCTAGGACTGGTGAAGAAAGGTGAACCACCCTGTCCAGAGAATTCAAGGCGGTATGCTGTTCTGAACCACATTAGAAGAGGGAGAAGGCGCAACCTGGCGAAGTGGACCACCTGCGTGCAAGTGGACATGTGGCTCAACAGGCTCAGACACACACGGACTGTCATGGAGGGCTGAGATTGTAGACTGAGGAACATCTGTGGAGCTGCCTCGAAGCCATCGGTCGTCGGGAACGCCCTGGACCTCATGAAATCTAACAGGGCCCCAATGGATTTGATTTTCAAGAGTGGGAGACAAGGTTGACTTTGCAGTATTTAAAATGAGTCGCAGATGGTCGAGCAAACGCAACACTGTGTCCATGTGGTAGAGACCCTCCTCTCCAGAGACACCCTTCAGCAACCAGTTGAGGTACAGGAAAATGTGGATTCCCTTCTTCCTGAAATATGCCAAGACCATCGCCATGCATTTGGTGAAGATCAGTGGGCAGAAGAGAGGCCGAATGGGAGAACCATATACTGAAAGTGGTGTTCTCCTACCACAAAATGCAGAAACTTCCTGTGGCCCAGCAGAACCACCACCTGAAAGTAAGCGCCCTGAAGGTCCAGAGCAGCAAACCAGTCATTCTGAGATAGCGTGGGGAGGATTGCTGATAGAGTGACAATGCGGAATCTCATGTACTTGATGAATTTGTTGAGGCCACAAAGGTCAAGAAAGGGTCTCATCCTGCCCTGGGATTTAGGAATCAGGAAGTACCAGGAGTCAAAGCTGTCGCCTCAGTGTTCTTGTGGAACTTTCTCCACCGCTCCCAACTTCAAGAGAGAGCTGACCAACTTGGTGAGCAGTGTCTTGTGAGACAGGTCCCTGAGGAGGGACGGGGAAAGAGAGGTGTGAACAGGGCATGGAGAAGAACTGGATTGTGTTGCCCGATCTGATAGTAGACCAGCCAACACCCAAAGGGACAGGGAGACAGAGGGAGTGGAGCAAAGACTCCAGCAACTGGCAGTGAGAAGGAACTGAGGGGGTTAAGATTGACACCACCTTATATCGCCAGAGGAGGAGCCACCCCTCTACCGGGACTGCTAGGCAAAAGTCTCTGGTTCCTGTGCACTGGGCATGCACACACCTAAGTGGAACACAGGTCTGCATCTATTCAAAGGAGGAGGATTGTTGAGCATTGCTTTGTAAGTGCAATTTACATTTACTGTGAAGAATTACAGAAGCATCCATACAGGTGCTCAGATACCACAGCGTTGAGTGCATGAAAAATACATATGCTTCTATATACACACATTGCCACACAACAACAGAATCAGCTGAAATAAGGGCAGCGTGATCCAGTCATTCTTTCCATAAATACTGATAATCAGTGGTTTGGTGAAGAATTTTCTCCTTGACAAGGAAGCTATCTATGCAGGGATGCATGGATGCAAAGTAAATGAGCAAATTCAGCATACTGGCTGCATCCTCTGCTCCTGTATAACCGAGCTGAGCACAGCACTCGCCTTCTTAACCATACAGAGCGCTGAAAACTGTCAGTCAAACTACATACTTAAAATGTCCATACTACAAACACATGATGGGTTTAGCATATCATCAACTGGCCTAGTTTTTACAGGTAGGATAGGCAGCCCCAATTCAGCCAAGCACTTACACACACATCCTTAAGTGCTTTGCTGAAGCCTATATTATTTCTATTGGCACCCAAAGGTGAGCTGAGTGCCTCCCACTCAGAAAGATGACAGGATCCTTGGCCCCAGAGAGCTTAAAATTAGGCATGGCCTGGCAAGACGGAAAGGAAGGGGCAGGGGAGGAAACAGAGTAACATCAGTAAGATTATGCACTTACTCAGTGACAGCTTGTGCATGAGCTCACATACTAAAGGGAGTGTTTATGAACAGACTCCTTAGTTGGCTAATTTTGCATAGGCATCATGGCAGAAGTGGGTCTAAGGAGGGCTTTGAATGAGGAGATTCAGGGAGTGTCTTGTGGATCAGAGGAGGGAGGGCATTCCAGCTGTAAAGAGTGGCACGGGTAAAAATGTGAAGACATCTGTGGGAGAAACAAAGAAATGGGATAGCAAGGTTAGGAAAGGATTCCCCTTACCCAAATGACTAATCTGTACAGTTCTCTTGGGAAATAAAGAGGAAGTTATTTGTGACCACAGGACTCATGATGGCCAAGCCCCAAACGATGTACGAGGATAACTTTATCAGTCCTACAATCATCTTTTCAATATTGCCACCAGCTAAAAGGAGCAGGTGGGACCTCTTGGAGAGCTTTGCCAACAGCAACAATGTGCAGATCTGTGCCCCTGACTCTCCATAATATCTTGCTTTGTCATCTTAAATGTGCATATAACAGGCAGGATTTAAGTTCCTTGAATATCAAGCAAGATTCACATACTGTAGTATCGGCATGTTGACATTTAACTGAGGTAGCCAGCAAGTTGTCATCGTATATTAGTGATGACAAAATGAAGGGAAAAGATGAGGTGCTAAAAAACACTAAAGGCAGCCAAAGCCAGTAGCATACACTTATTACCATGTCTTTTTCTTTTTTAATTTTTTTGTTTTTATCACCTCCATTTTCTCTTTTCACCCATCTCAAATAAAAAATATGTCCGAAGAAAGGTTCAACAATCCAGTTAAATCATAACATGACTTTGGATATTCAAGGGCAAATTTAAGAAAACAACAACCACCACCCCATCTTATATTTATAAAGGCAAAACCAGTGATGTGCACTTTAAGCACTGATACAACACCACAAAACTGACAGACTCTGCAAAACCCATTAACCAAAAGCATTCAATGAAAAAATCCCATCCTCTTCCTACACATGTATAAGCACTCAAAACTGTATGCACATATATTTGCATGATCAGAAAATGGAGACTATATTAATGGAGGCCATTTCAAAATATGTCCCACCCACATTATGTAAACATACGAAGGATCGCTTATTCTATTAATTTTATTTTCAAGTATTCAGAAAGTTAGAATGTTTGCTATTTTGCTTCAAAAATATTTCTTTCCTCCAGTTAGACAGTACTGAATTCCCACAGAATGGCTTGAGGATTTTGAGTTTTCTAGCAGCACTGATTTCATAAAATGAAAATATTTTCAAATCATTCACCTTGTAGCTTGTGATATCTGGTGTTAAAAATAGCCACAAATTCCAAACATTTGGGGTAAAAAAAAAAAATCTTACCGATTTTTAATTTTCTAGCAGATTTCTATGGCCCCATGATACTGTTTTGTTTTGTTTTAAACTTATTGGTACAAACCTGTGAGAAAGAATAGTTACTGGTTTTATCTAAATACTTTAATTACCATCCATAGTCAGGTAAAATGTTAAGTGTAAAAATTATCCAGTTATGACATACACTTTGGATTCCCACTTTTAAACAAATTGCTACTAAAAACCTAAGGTTTTTTTTGCAGTGGTAAATTACTTTGATGTAGCTGCCCTGATGCAAACCCCCCATTTAAATGTGTTGCACGGGTATATAAAGTAGGGCTTACAACAGTGCAACTTACCCGACATTCAAATACTGCTAATGTACACAAAACCTATGTAAAAAAATATTACTCAGTGCCGGTCACCAAAGTGTTGACTATTCCTGGTTTCTTCATCTTGACCCTAATAGAAAGCCTTTTTTCCCCAAAACTGAAAAGTAAAATCATTGGAAATACATATCATTATACATAGTGCAGTTAAAGCAATACTGAAGTGTTTTTTCCTCTATTTGTGCAATATGAATTGTGTCCAGCAGTCAAATTCATTATGTCAACTGTAATGCTGTCTTTGGGGGTTTCTTCTTGCATAGACGGATATGAAAAACGATTGTTATTTAAAAATACTTTGACCCACCACAGTGAGAATTAAGCAATTTGATAAACTAAATATTGAAGTGTCTTAATGCGTCAAGCTAATCTGAATTCTTTTTTGTTTGAAGTCCTGACATCACTTAAATAGAACTTCCCTTTCACAAACTACACACGAAGAGGTGTTTTATAACTAGCATTATCTTGCATTACATACAATTGCTCATTGGGTGTAAGCAGATGTAGGTAATTTATTACATCATAAATCTAACCTCTTCAATATTTAAGCGTATGTAACACACAAATTAAAGATTCCAGTTAAGCATCACCACATTTTAACCCCTCACATTTGCATAAAATAATTGACTACAAGCTATTTAATTGCAAAAACTGAAAGTTTATATAGGTGCTTTACTACGTCATACTGTGTCATGGGTCCCTTTGTTCAGCTTTCCACACAAACATCTGTGTCATGATTGTTTCCACTCATCTATTCAGTCTCTGCGTTATCACTTCTCGGTACATGATAGAGATGTATATTAGCAACAGAAAGATGACAAAGAAATCATCTAAAAATCCCAGAATTCCGAAGAGGGCTTCAGGAAGAAAATCCAGAGGTGAAGCCAGATAGAGCAGAGCTCCTAGCAGGCAGAGGAATATTCTGATACGGAACATCCAGAAAAGGCCCCCTACAGTAAACATCTCCCTGAAAGCATGCCGCAGTAAAGTGGGTAAATCCATAATTCTTTCCATAATCTACGAACAAACAAAACAGAAATAATTAATCTTTTGCAACATCATACAAAATGCCAACATAAATACTTCCTAAATGGGATTTCTTTTCTTTTTCTTTTTTTTTTTTTAAAAGCACAACATTGATACTATCACATTCACCAGTTTTAGAATCCATTAGGTCACAAGACAAAGTTTATAGACCTGGTACTTGAAACCACAGTATAACGAATTCATGAAAGATTTTAACTGCCAAGACACCTATTGGGTAAGAAACACAGCAAAACTAGCATCAAAGAGGTTCTTAATTGACACAGAAGACAACTTATGATTCACCAAGTAGCAAACAGTGGAGCAACTATTCTGGATCCATTTCTTACAGATAAGTAGTAACTGACTGAGGAAATAACAATAGTAGAGAAGTTTGGACTCAATGCTCACAAGTTAGATTAGTTCCGTACAATAAAGAAAGGGACTTGAACTCATTATAACAAGGAGAAGGTTCACAGAATGCAGCGGTCTATATTTAAGAAAAGGTAAATCAACAAAAACAGATTTCAGGAAAGCAAAATATTAATCGAGTGAGTAGGGTGCAGTGGGAGAAAGTACGGAAAATCGAAGAATATGGAAGAAAGCTGGGAATTCCTATGAGACACCATCATCAAGTTGCAACAGATGACATTTCCTCTGACAAAGAATAATGCAATATCCCAGCTGTGGCTAAATGTGGCTTTTCAAGGGACTGTTCAAGCTTTACGATTACAAAACAAAATAAACCCAGCCATGGCTCCTCCTTTATTTTTTATTCTGTGGCTTCATCCACACTAATTAGCCATGGTTCAGTGGGAGCCATTTTTGAATGTTAGCACTGTTTCAATAATGGCTCCTTTCCCAAAACAGACAGTGCCACAGAACAGAAGACTAAACGGAGACATGGACTGAGCTTAAAAAAATACTTTAGAGAGTAAGGGTAGTCTTGTGATTAAGGCAATGGCCTGTGTTCAACATCCACAGGCAGGATGTCTAGGTTCAACTCCTGGGTCCGCCACGGACTTCCTGTGTGACCTTGGGCAAGTCGCTGAGGGCCCAACCCAAAGCCCACTGAAGTTAATGGGAGTCTCTTAATTTCAATGGCCTTTGGACCAGGCTTTCAGTCTCTGTACCTGTAAAATGGGGATAATACTTCCTTTCTCTCATATTGTCAGGGTCATCTATTTAGATTGTAAACTCTTTGGGGTAGGGTCCCTAGTAAGAAAAAAATGAGATATGTGCAGGAAGGACCCCACTGAAATCATTGGGATCTGCCTGGACACATCTCATTTGTAGGATCAGGATCTGCGTTTACAAACTGTGCCTAGCAAATGTGACAACAGTAGCTTGCAAGGTGTACATTCTAAAGTTCTTACAACTGGAATTATGACATTCAGTTATAGAAATAACACTCTCAGAGAGAAAAGTTTAGAGAACAAAATAGAGAAGGCAAACAAAAATCATTAGGAAATCGAGGGAGCAAAGAACTCAGAATACATTTACAAAAGAAAGGGAGCTATATCAACACAGAAAAAAGCAACGCTAAATTCTCCTGATCAGTTCTGGGAGCAAAAAGGGAAATATTTTTCTTTACAAGCCACATATTTCTTTACTTGTTAATTATGAATAATTTAGGCCCTGAATCAGGAAAGCGTTTAAGTACAGGTTTAACCACCCTTCCTGAATAAAGGATGCTCTTCTGAATCAGGGCTTTAATCAGTCATTACAACAGAAATGCAAGGTTAAAGGAGTAGTTAAAAATAAATGTTTTTACGCTTAAGCTGCAGGGACTTGTATTTACTAAACAAAACCTGTGCAGTTCCCGTCAATTATGAACAGAAAATAAACATCTACAAGAAAAATCACACGTTATAAAACAGGGTTAGTCTTTCGCTAGTTTATTGATCCTCCCCCCCGCCCCCAAATCTTACTTACAGATCTGGGCTGTCCTGAGAATCTCCGGTTGTAATCGTTAACATCTTGAAGCACTTGTGCTGCATCCTGCTGATCTTCACCAAAGAGCGGTAAAAACAATGTTACCTGTGCACAACAGCAAGAAGTCCCTTCATGCCTGACAGTTCTTACGCATATGAAATTGTAAATTCATAAATGAAACAATAGTAATTCAGTGCTAAAACCTCATTCTTTAAGTACAATTCATTACTGTAGACCAAACTTGGTACAACTTTAGATATATGTGGCCTTGTTTCTAAATATTAACCTAAAAACAACGAGGGTTTAATACTTGCACTGTATTTACTTAGATACAGCTCCCAAGTCTTAAAGAATTAACATTTTAAGATATTATAAAAAGGATATATACAAAGCTATTTTCAAGAATATTCACTAAGGACAAAGTACAAGAATCCAGTCTTTGAAGTAGATCAAGGGTAAAGTTTTCAAAATTGCATAAGTGACTTAGGAACTCAAGTCCCATTTTCAGAGGTGAAACTCAATTTACCTTAGGGCCAGTGCCAGTCCTCAAATCCTCCCAGTGGGCCAATAATATCACTCATGCCACCCAGAACCCAGCCCCCAAAACTCTGCCCTTCCAAAACTCCACCCCGCACCTGCCTAAGGCTCTGGGAGGGAGTTTGGGTGGGGGAGGAGGTCTGGTTTGAGAACTGGTTAAAAGACAGGGAACAAAGGGTAGGAATAAATGGTAAATTTTCAGAATGGAGGGGGTAACTAGTGGTGTTCACCAAGGGTCAGTCCTAGGACCAATCCTATTCAACTTACTCATAAATGATCTGGAGAAAGGGGTAAACAGTGAGGTGGCAAAGTTTGCAGATGATACTAAACTGCTCAAGATAGTTAAGACCAAAGCAGACTGAAGAACTTCAAAAAGATCTCACAAAACTAAGTGACTGGGCAACAAAATGGCAAATGAAATTTAATGTGGATAAATGTAAAGTAATATACATTGGAAAAAATAACCCCAACTATATATACACAATATGATGGGGGCTAATTTAGCTACAACTAATCAGGAAAAAGATCTTGGAGTCATTGTGGATAGTTCTCTGAAGACACAAATGCATTTTGCAGCGGCAGTCAAAAAAGCAAACAGGTTGTTAGGAAAACAATAAGGAGTCCAGTGGCACCTTAAAGACTAACAGATTTATTTGGGCATAAGCTTTCGTGGGTAAAAAGCCCACTTCTTCAGATGCATGGAGTGAAAATTACAGATGCAGGCATTATATACTGACACATGGAGAGCAGGGAGTTACCTCACAAGTGGAGAACCAGGGTTTACAGGGCCAATTCAATCAGGGTGGATGTAGTCCACTCCCAATAATAGATGAGGAGGTGTCAATTCCAGGAGAGGCAAAGCTGCTTTTGTAATGAGCCAGCCACTCCCAGTCCCTATTCAAGCCCAGATTAATGGTGTTAAATTTGCAAATGAATTTTAGTTCTGCTGTTTCTCTTTGAAGTCTGTTTCTGAAGGTTTTTAGTTCAAGTATGGCTACTTTTAAATCTGTTATAGAATGTCCAGGAAGATTGAAGTGCTCTCCTACTGGCTTTTGTACGTTGCCATTCCTGATGTCCGATCTGTGTCCATTTATTCTTTTTTGTAGGGACAGTCCGGTTTGGCCAATGTACACGGCAGAGGGGCACTGCTGGCACATGATGGCATATATCATATTAGTAGACGTGCAGGTGAATGAGCCCTTGATTGTGTGGATGATGTGGTTGAGTCCCTCTGGGGTACCTGGCATTGGCCACTGTCGGTAAGATAGGATACTGGGCTGAATGAACCTTTGGTCTGACCCAGTATGGCCATTCTTATGTTCTTATGGGGTAGGGGATGGGGGTGCAGGCTCTGGGAGGGAGTTTGGGGGTTGGAGGAGGTATGTGGGGAAGGGGTGGGGGTGCAGGCTCTGGGAGGGAGTTTGGGGATGGGAAGGGGTATGGGGGAAGGGGGTGCAGGCTCTGGGAGGGAGTTTGGGGGTGGGAGGGAGTGTGGGGGAAGGGGGTGCGCAGGCTCTGGGAGGAAGTTTGGAGGTAGGAGGGGGGCTGTAGGCTCTGGGAGGGGGTCGGGGGTGTGTGCGGCGCTTACCTGGGGCTCCAAGGCTGGACGGGACAGGGGGCCTCCATGTGCTGCTCTGCTGCACTGCCGGGTCCCCAGGCCATTTTAAATCGCTTGGGGTGGGGGGGGGGAGCACCGGGAGGTGGCAGGTGGGGCCACGGGAGAGACCCAGCCCCAAAACTGCTGGAGCCCCACGGGCCACATTGGGGAGGTTTGCCGACCACAAATGGCCCGCAGGCTGTGAGTTTCAGACCCCTGCTTAAGATGAAATAGCTCGTCACTTTCCATGGCTAGATATGGGTGCTTTAGTCCATTGGAAAGAGGAGTGTACAAGATAATACTGGCCCTTTGAGCTATAAAAGAGGATGCCTGGGGAAGAAAGATCTGGTGAGAGAGCTCTCTGCAGCCCTCCCTGGAACAAGGGAGGAATTATCAGGGAGCCAAGTAGAGGGGTTAGCCAGTGCCAGGAGGCTGAAAGGGTGGAGACCTGGGAAGACTGGCCGTCTGACCTTCCTGAGATGAAGGGCCACAGCCAGGAGACTGATTATGGTTCTGGGAGAAGGCTGAAGGCAGAAGAGCAGCAAGAGGGGTTAGCTGGCTGGTGACCCCAAGTCAGAGCCAGGGCTAGAGGGGCCTGAAGGCCAGGGAACAGCAGAAGGAGTTGCCTCTAAGCCAGAAAGCCATAGCCAAGGGCCAGAGAGGGCTGATGGCAGGAGAGCACCAGAGGAGCTTATCTACTTTCATCTCCAGGGGCGGAGAGCTGGACCCACAGGAAGTGTGAGATGGCCAGCAGGAGTGAGGGATGCTCTCCTGGTAAAAACCATCTCTCAGCAGTCAGGCTGTGAGGGTTCCCACTGGGAAGGGCAGGGCTGGAGTGGCTGTCCAGAGACAAAACAGGACAGTGTCCGGATATGGCTGAAGGTGCCGTGGTGTTGTACATGGGGCATCATGAGATGAGATGTCGGGTGATCGTAATGATTATTTGCACTGAGAATAATGAATGGATTTTATTTTGCACATGGTTTAATAATAAATCAATCCCAAGGAGGGGTGTTATTGGGAGAGAAGAGCCTGAGAAGTGAAGTTATTTGGTTATCTGAGAGGGGAAACTGAGGCAGGGCACACATGTCAGGGCTTGCATGGGGGGCGGGCACTCTAGGTGGGGCTGCTCTATGATAAGGAGATTCCCAGGTTTTCTGATGTAACGTAATACTTGCTACTAGCCCTGGAAGGGCTCACGATACTGTATCTTAAAACAGTCAAATGGGAAATCATTTTTAGGGCACTGTTAGAGGTTTTTTAAAACAAATCTGTTAAAATCTTCCAGTCCTGGCTGGCCTCGTACTCAGGAAACTTGGGGATTCAATTCCTGCCCTGCCACAGACCTCCTATGTGACCTTCAGCAAGCCTGTCTGTGCTTTAGCTCCCCACATGTGAAGTGAGGATCTCATCACTTCCCAAACACGGGGTGAGGATAAATATCTGAGTATTTGGGAAGCACTGAAACACTAATAAGGTAAGTAATTGGACTCATGGTAATGGAGGCATTTTGGCTTTACAGATGAAGGAATACAACAAATACTCAAAATAATACTTTAAAACTTCTCTAAAATATTTCTGACAATTTTTGTGAAAAGTATGCACCCTAAACAGAATACATAGTGAAATGCTGTAAAGATTTTACTGGCACTGGTTTGGGATGACCCATACAACTCACTCGTAGCTCGTGAGTAGTGCAGCCATCTCAAACTCAGGATGTTAAAAAATACCACAGCATCATGTCTATAATAATGAAAGGCCCTGAACTTTTAAACACTTTATATGCCTAACATTAAGTATGCAATATAACCCTAACCATTTAAAATCATACTTTCACTTCCCCCCACCTTACTGCTATCCTGTCTGTCTCTCCTCCGTTCCCCTTATAGCTAGTCTGTCTCTTTCTTCCTCTTCCTCCTGGTCTCCCTCTCACTTCCCCACTAAGACTCTTGTCCCACTCACATTCTCCCTCCACACTCCCCACCACCAGTTCTTCTGTCCCTCACTTGCCTGCCTATATCCCTCCCCTTCCCTTTATAGAGGCTTACCATTCATACTTTCCCTCTCTGCCATCCCTTACTTATTTTTAGAGGTAAGCATGAGAGTGCGTGTTTCCAGGCCTATATTTGGAATCAGAACTATTGGGTCTTTGATGATACAAAGTGTTACCGTTTGTCTGCAGATTGGGCAACGGATGGCACCCAGCCACGAGCCATACCTCCAGTATGCAATAATGCAGGCACCTAATGGAGGTAAATATCAAAAGCTGTAATGATTTAAATTTTAGGTTGTTAGACGTTTTTGATTTAAAACAATTATTTCAGCAAGAAAAACAGTAATATTATATTAAAATATTAGGCTCAAGTACTTTAGGCATAACTGGCTGTTTTTATAGAATATTAACTTCAGATATTAAAACCAAATTTATCCAAATTCCAAATTAAATTCGGATCCAATTCAATTGCAACATTAACTTCGATAGCAGGGTGGACAAACAAATAAAAAAAAATGAGTTTATATTTTAAAAATAAACCTGTTTAAAATTAAATTTGAAATTGACAACTCCAAACTTTTAAAAATCATTTAAAATAAACATAAAAATAATATTAAGCAGTACATGTTTGCTGCCACTTTTTGAAGAAAGTAAAACCACAGAACTGTGGAAGTCACGGCTAAGCCGGGTGGGCGAACTGCCGGCCCACCAGCCCTTGAGCTCCGCTCCAGTGCTCCAGCCGGGGAGCAGGGCCAGGGACCAGAAGCTCCCAGAAGCCATGGCAGTGCTTTAACGCGGCTGTGTAGTCGCGCTGCTCCCGGCACTGTAAAAAAAACACCTCCACGAGGGGAGTAGCTCCCAGTGCTGGTGTACTGTCTACACTGCCACTTTACAGCGCTGAAACTTGCATCGCTCAGGGTGGTGTTTTTTCACACCCCTGAGTGAGAAAGTTTCACCGCTGTAAAGTGGCAGTGTAGACAAGGCGTTAGTGCAAAGGCTATGGTTAACTGAAAATCAACATGTTTTAATATCGGGGGGAGCCGTGTTAGTCTGTATCCACAAAAACAACAAGGAGTCCGGTGGCACCTTAAAGACTAACAGATTTATTTGGGCATAAGCTTTCATGGGTAAAAAACCCGCTTCTTCAGATGCATGGAGTGAAAATTACAGATGCAGGCATTGTTATACTAACACATGAAGAGACGGGAGTTACCTCACAAGTTTTAATAGCTAACAACTAATAAAAATCAACTTTTCTTTAGGAAAATAACTAAAAAGTACAAATGCAGAACACAATTAGTATAGATTATTTAAATAAAGGTTTTCAGCTTACTGGTTCGAATTCTGATTAAACTGGGTGATTTAAATTGCATTGACTTAAATCAATCCATCCCATACATATTAATTGAGAAGTCAAAAAGCTTCTGCATCATTGTAATTGGAAAATGATTAGTTTTAAAAGCCTTTACCAAGGTAAAGTTTAGCTGGGAAAACTACAAGAAATAAAATTTCAGTTTGTAAAAACACCCTAATGTTTCAAGCTCTGAAATTGCATAAGTTTTCAGATATCTGAAAAAATTTGAATCCTTTTAATCTTTTCCAAGTCTGCTCCAACTAACTTTTCTCAATGAACAGATAATGTATAAGTTACGATAGCCACGTGGATACTAGATGAAGTCAGATAAAGAATCCCTGTTTGAGAATCTCAAATGTTGGGAATCTGAAGGAGGGGAAATCAAAATGATAAACATAATGTAACAAAATAAAATTACATACTTTTACCCTTACAGATTCCTCAAGTAAGCCAAGGATGTGAACGTTGCAAGTTTTAGCACAGTTCTTCAAGATTTTTCAGTGTAAACATGTCCTTGATGAGGACACCAACCAGAGTTTTGCTTTTTTTTTAACAAGTGTTTACAAAACTGCCACCTCAGCTCCTCCAATTTTATTTTAAAAAATATTTTCAGTTAATTCTGTTTTTCCCAAGTTTAGAAACTTTAAGGATACAGAGTCAAATATATTTGCAGATGAGTGGAAATTTTGATTTCACAGAAAAAAATACTTTAGAATGTAATTTTAGACACTGATTGTCGTCGTTTTTGCTGATACAGACTAACACGGCTACTGCTCTGAAACCTATTACCAGACACTTTCTCAAGAAGTTATACATAAAGTTATTGGTTTTTAATAGTGTTATTCTACAAAAAAAAAAAAAAAAGTCTCTCTCTTCAGCTCAAGTTAAGGATACTTTAGAAATGGCTACTCAACCTATATAGTAACTGTGGTTCTTCGAGGCGTGTCCCCCTATGGTGGTCCACTGGAGGTGCACTAGCGCCCCCTGTGCCTTTGATCAGAGATTTCTCATAGCAGTGTCTGTTTGGCCTGCACATGTGTGCTACTCAGCCCCGTGCCATTGTTATATAGCACTGGGTGGGTGAACTGCCCTCAGTTCCTTCTCTACCACCAAGCTCCACAGCAGAGAACTCTAAAGTAGAGGGGAAGGAGGGCTGGTACTGGAGCACTTGTAGGGATACAAATCTTGAAGAACCTCAGTTACTGCACACTGAGAATAATCATTTTTTCTTCTTCCAATAGTGTCCTTACGGGTGCTCCACTCTAGGTGACTACCAAGCAGTTCCCTCTAAGGCAGTATTGGGCGGGGGGCTTCAGAGTCAAATTTAGCACAGAAGAAAGTATAGCTGAGCCAAACAGTATTAGAAGCAGAGTTGTAAGTTACTGTGTAGTGTTCGGCAAATATACGTATAGACACCCAAGTAGCAGCATTACATATTTCAATAATGGACACGTTTTTGAGGAATGCTGCAGAGATGGAAATGGACCTTGAGTGAGTACCTATGTTCAAAGTGTTCCTTAGAGGTTTTTAAGGTCAGGCTTGACAAAGCCTTGGCTGGGATGATTTAGTTGGGAATTGGTCCTGCTTTGAACAGGGGTTTGGACTAGATGACCTCCTGAGGTCCCTTCCAACCCTGATATTATGATTCTATGATTACAAGATTTGTAGCAAGAATTACTGCAGCCAGATAGCTACTTAGAAAGTCTTTGACTACAAACTGCAGACTGTTTTGATCTATCTGCAAGTGAGACAAACAATTTGAGGGTCTTTCTGAAGGATTTAGTCCTAACCAGACAGAAGGCCTGACATCAAGGGTGTGCAACAATGCTTCTTGATTATCTAGGTGAGATTCAGGGTGGAAAACTGGCAGGTGAATGGATTGGTTAATATGGAACTTGGAAGAAACTTTAGGTAAAAATTTTGGATGAAGTCACAGCATGACCTTGTCCTTAAAAAATACTGTGAAGGGGGGGATGCCATAAGGACCCCTATTTCCCAAACCCGTTGCGCTGAGGTGATGGCTTTCAGGAATACTGCTTTCCTTGATAAATGGAGCTGTGAGCAGGTAGCCATCAGTTCTAACAGTGGTCTTGCGAGGCATTTAAGAACCAGGTGGAGGTCCCAAACAGGAGTAGGGTGTTTGACTGGCAGATAGAGATTTCCTAGTCCCCGGATGAACCTCGCTGTCATGGGATGGGGAAAAATGGAATAACCCTGTACTGGAGAGTGGAAAGCCATGATGGCCATCAGATGGGCTCTAATGGAGCTCAGCGATAGTCCCAAACTTTTTAGTGTTAGGATGTAGTCCAATAAATCTGGCAGCGATGAGGTCATTGGTGGAATATGTCTATGGTCACACCAAGAAAGAAATCTTGTTCATTTTTGAAAGTATGTGTAGCAGGTAGACTGTTTTCTGCTGTGTTATAGAATTCTTTTTACTTCCTCTGAGCAGGTTGTCGCTAGTCCCATGAACCATCGGCCAACCACGCTTTGAGATGAAGAACTGCAAGATTGGGGTAAAGGATCATCCTGCCTTCCTGGGACAGGAGATGAGGAACAGCATGGAGAGTGATCGGAGATCAAATGGCCAGCTGTATCAGGCAAGGAAAACGTGTTCGTCTGGGACAGGTCGGACCTATTAAGGTGACTCTGGTTTTGTCTTTTTTTTTTTTTTTAACTTTGAGGAGAACTAGCGGAATTGGTGAGAATGCGTACAAGAGATTCAACAATCAATGAAGGTGAAAAATACCTCCAGAGATCTGTGACCCAGTTTGCCTCTTGAGCAAAACTGAGCACAAAACTGTGGCGAAAAAAATTTATCTGAGAGGTGCCCCACTGACAGAATATGTGATATAATATGCTGTAGCCTATTTCCCACTTGTTGTCTTGGAAGAAGTGTCTGCTGAATACATCCGGGCTCACATGCTGAATCCTTGGTCTGCGATGAAGACCTGGTTGTGTATGCACCAATTCCAAAGCTTGACAGCCTTGATGCAGTGGGATCTTGTGCCTCCTTGACGATATAAAATATGCGTGATATGTAGTCCAAACAAATCCTGCATCCTTGCGGTGATTATGTGATTGCCTGATTAGTGGCAAAACCTGGAGACAGGAGTATCTAACCACTCTGAGTTCCAGGATGTTGACGTGTTGACTTGCGACGTCTACTTGGCCTGGATCTAGATGTGCTCCCCACCACAGCAAAGAGGTGTCCGTCTTTATGACAACTGCTAAGGGAGAATGTGCAAATTGGACTTCTGCACACATGTTGTGATGGTCTTTCCACCAAAGTTGAGGGATTGTTTTATGGAGGTGGGCATGGAAAGATGCAGGTTTAAACTGTGTCAGTTTGGTGAATAAACAGTCCTCAGCCACCCGATGGCAATGCATTCGGAATTTTGCATGGTCTCTGACAAAGATACAGTAACTCCTCACTTAACGTTGTAGTTATGTTTCTTAAAAATGCGACTTTAAGTGAAACGATGTTAGGTGAGTCCAATTTCCCCATAAGAATGAATGTAAATGGGGCAGTTAGGTTCCAGGGAATTTTTTTTTTGCCATTCAGTATAGTACTATAGTTGGGAGGTGTCCCCGCCTTACCCCACACAGGCACAGCCCACTGGCACTGCAGACAATGAGGCAGGCAAGGAGGCTGAAGGTGCTGTAGGCTAGGAGAAGCACGTTGCGCAGCAGCAGCTTCCCCTACTGTGGAAGCACCAGGGACGGGGGGCTCAACCCTCGGCCCGCCCACGCCACCTCTTCGCCCAAGCCCCCACCCTTAACCGCCTCTTCTTCCCCCCCATCTCCCCCTTTACTCCGCACACCACATCCTCGCTCCTCCCCCCTCCCTCCCTTGCCTCCTGCCCACGGCAATCAGCTGGCTTGCAGCATTCAGGAGAAAGGGGGGAGGAGCGAGGACACGGGGCGCAGGCTCCCCCTCTCTCCCCTGCCTCCTGAACGCCACAAGCCAGCTGATTGCTGCGGGCAGGAGGCGGGGGGAGGAGGAGGAGGGCGCTGATCCGCGGGGTCTGCCGGTGGGCGGGAGGCGCTGCGGGGGGACGGGGACGCGTAGGGGAGTTGATGGGGGGCTGCCGGCTGTGGACAAAGCTGGCAGCCAAACGACGTTATAGCGAAGCATTGCACAACTTTAAACGGAGCATATTCTGTAACTGAGCAGGGACGTAAGTTCGAAACAACGTTAAGCGAGAGGACATTAAGTGGGGAGTTACTGTACTGGCTGCCATGTGCCCTAACAACTGAAAACAGTTCCTGTCGGGGGCTTGATCAGTATGGGGGCTTAGTTGAACTGTACTGGCTTTTTTGGAAAGGGCCACAAACCTATCCAGAGGAATGCAGGCTCTTGCTGCTACTGAATCAAGATAAGCTCCTATGAATTCTCAGGTTTCAGAGTAGCAGCCGTGTTAGTCTGTATCCGCAAAAAGAACAGGAGTACTTGTGGCACCTTAGAGACTAACAAATTTGTTAGTCTCTAAGGTGCCACAAGTACTCCTGTTCTTTTTATGAATTCTCAGTTTTGCACAGTGGTCAAAATGGATTTTTGAACATTCAATTGCAGGCCCAACTTGAAGAGATCTATAACCTCAGAAGTTGGGGCAGATGACAGGCTGAAAAGGAGCACCTGATACAGAAGGGCTTTGTTGACAGGCAAAGCTATGTGGGCAGATGAGGACGAACGAAGGAGAACAAGCAGCGTATGATGAGGTTCTTTAACTTCCTCGAGTTAATTGCAAGG
Source organism: Trachemys scripta elegans (assembly GCF_013100865.1). Classification (NCBI taxonomy): domain Eukaryota; kingdom Metazoa; phylum Chordata; order Testudines; family Emydidae; genus Trachemys; species Trachemys scripta. Next base: position 124,198,062 of record NC_048303.1, read on the forward strand.
AGTCAGCAATTCTCTTGACCAGATCCTGGAACTGCTTAAAATTATCCGCCAAGGAAGGAGGACGACGAATGAGCGCTTCATCTGGACATGAAGAGGAGAAATTGGCCATAGGAGAGACTTCATCATCGGCTCTAGCTTCCTGCTCCTCAAAGGCTTCTTCTTGAGGATCAGGTCTCCTAGAGGGAGCAGGCGATGCAGGTTGCCTCTCTGCAACGGGTGGTGCTTGATGTCTTGGAATATTGTTGACGATAGGCTGCCCAAGGGTCCCAATGTGGCCAAGGAGGTGGTGCATAAGGCATAGAAGGCACCCAGGGGTGCTCATACCAGAAAGATGGTGCTTGCAATCTTGTGCCACAAGTGGTTATAGGCTCAGAGACCTCTGGAAAGGGGCCTCTACAAAAGCGAGGAGAGAGCCCTGAACTGATATTTGGGACACCAAGGCAAGGTCTTCATCAGAATCCTCATCCTCAAACCCACTCTGGAATGGTGGAGTGCCTGAAGAAATCTGAGGTGAAACGGACAGTATCGGGCGAACGTCAGACAATCTCGATGTCCTCGGCACCGAAAGAACATAGGAGCCAAGCAACAGAGAATCAGGCATCTCAGATGCAGCCAGGTTTTGGGGAAAATGGAAGTCCTGCAGCACCAAGCATGCTGTCGGTACCAAGCCTGTAATCTGCACTGAGGTGATGGTGGCAGAGGCCGCTGACAGTACCATGGGTCTCAGGCACTCCGAGAGAAGTGTGGTTGGAGCCCGAATGGGCTTCTTCGGTTCCGAGGAAGCAAAGGAAGAGCTCTTCTTGCCACCTCGGTATGCTAATGGTACCAATGATTTCTCCGGGCCCAAGGCTTTTCTGTCTTTTGGTTTAGTGGTGCCCTGAGGAACCAGAAACCTCGTGGGTACGTGACTGGAGAGCAGATGGTGGTGAAGTGGCTGAAGACAACAACGACCTCAGCTTTTTACCTGGTGAGCCTCAGCCATGGTCCTTGGAGGACTTATGAGATGGGTCTTGCGTCTTCCTCTTAGATGCCCTGGAGGAGTGTGGCTCAGACAGAGAGGAGGCAATAGAATTGCTGGGAGACTGGCGGACTGGGGGTCCCCTGGGCCTGGGTCAGAAGTTGGGCATAGAGAGCTCTCCGTCATGAGGAGACGAAGTTTTCTCTCTTTGTTTTTTCTGGCTCTGAATTTCTGTGCCAGACAGAACCTCCACTTCTGGGTGATGAGTAATTCCACTAGGCAACAGATGCAGCAGTCGTGCCCGTTGCTTACTGGGATTGCCTCCCGGCACAACAGACCATGTCTGAAAGCGGGAGAACCAGGCATAAGCTCCCAGTGCACAAGAACTACCTTATCTACTAACCAATATCTATCTAAATATATATAAGAATATATTTTTTTGATTAGGAAGCTAAAGCTACTACTACTTACTAACTAATTACACTATCGCTAAGAACTACTACAAATAGCTACTAGAATAAGAAATGAAGACAAAGTTGAGGAACCTCAACGGGGACAACTGACAGAGCTTCGTCTCAGACTGAGGCGGTTGAGAAGGAACTGAGGGCAGTTCGCCTGTGCAGTGCTATATAACAAGGCACAAGGTGACTAGCACGCATGCACAGGCCGAATAGACACAGCTATGAGAAATCTCTGATCAAAGGCTCAGGGGGACGCTAGCACACCTACGGCAGAGCACCCATAGGGACGCTACTTGAAGAAGAATCCATAGGTTCTGAGGCTATTTAGAAGAGATGGTGAGTGACAAACTTTTACTTCTAAAGCATGTCAAATAAAATCTCAATCACAATCTCTTTGTAGAAGGTTTTTAATAAACTAAGGTAAACAAGACAACTTCATGCACTACACTGTTACCCAAGAACCTCAGTTTACAAATATTCTTCAGAAATAAGTCATCGGGAGAGTAATTTTCGTTAACTTTTGGAGCACCACGTATGAGTATGTTCATTTGAATTACCCTTCCCCACTGCCTCTTTCCTTCTGCCTCTCCATAACTAAACAAGACCCCTGACAAATCAGGCACGAGTTTGCAACGTGCTAAGGAGGAAAAGTGTAATATGTCTGTGCTATATACGTATATGTACGCAAAGGCCTCAAGGTACACAGGAGGATGGCAGTAGCCCCTCTCTATGGGTATGTCTACAAGCTGTGCTGCTGTAGCATAGACACGACAGCAACGGAAGGGGCTGTCACTGTAATGAATCCATCTCTTCGAGAGGCGGTAGCTAGGTTGACTGCCAGGTTGCATCTATCGTGGAGGGAGCCGACCTCACTACATTACACAGAGCATGACATTTTTCACAGCCATGAACAAGGTAGCTAGATCGACCTACGTTTTAGGTGTAGCCAAGCCCTATGTGGCTCTGATAAGAGCACAGCTGGAATAATGTACTTAAACTCGACTACTTCTACTCAAAACCAAGCCTTAGGGCTTGTCTACATGGACACTAAGTGCAGCAAGCTGAAGTGTAAATCTACCCTGTACTAGTGTGCTGCACACTAAGTACCTGTCTGGCCGCTGCAGCTGCGCACTAACAATTGCCTAGCGTTTCTGATCTACCCTGCTTTGAAACAGGGGTAGATCAGTGTGCATTAGACCAGGGAACTGTTAGGACATGGCAGTAGTGACCAGATGGACAGTATGTGACACACTAATGAGGGGTAAATTAACTCCCCAGCTTGCTGTGGACTAAGGGCTGGTCTACACTTAAAACTCAGGTTGACCTTGATACGTTGCTCAGGGCTGTGAAAAATTTCACATAGGGTTGCCAGATGTCCAGTTTTTGACCAGAACACCCAATTGAAAAGGGCCCCTGGTGGCTCCGGTCAGTCCTGTTAAAAGTCCAGTTGGCAGGCTCCCTACCCAGCTCCAGGGAAGCTGCAACATGTTCCTCCAGCTCCTAGGTGCAGGGACAGCCACGGGGGCTCCGCACTCTCCCCCTCCCTGTGCACCGGCCAACAGGAACTGCAGGGGCAGCACCTCCGGGTCAGGAGCTTTGAAATGAGGAAGGAAGGGGAGGTTCTGTCCTCAGAGAGGTGTGATCTGCCCTGATCATCTCAATGGGATGTTAACTCAATAAACTAGTGGTGATAATGATAGTTTAAATGTCAGAATTTTTAATTTTCTCTGTTGATCATTTCTACTTACCACAGAAAAGATGTCCACAGTTTGTTTCAATGGGAAACGTAGCCTGCTGTAAACAGACTGGACAGGACATGTCAGTATAGAAACGATGTCTATCACCAGCAGATGCATCCTGTTGGGACAAAAAAGAGAGACAAATTGTTCAGGAATTAACTTCAATTTAGAAGACCACTTGAGTTTTAACAAACCCAGAATATATTCTCTACTTGCTAGAAGTCAGACACAGATGACTCAAACTTAAAACTAAATAAGAGCAGGAATAGAATAATATTTAAATAGAAAAATTAATTCAGTAAGCAGGTGCTTGTGTAACAAGTACGTTATTTTCTTCCATCTGTTCTATATAGCATACACTTCAATCTAATTAAGGACAATGAAAATAAAACCTTGTGATCCTATATTTAACAAACAGAACCCTTTAGTTTAGGTGCACTGAAGTGGGAGTGATGCTCAAAAAAACTAGCTTCCAATTCACTACTCACAAAAGCCTGTCTATACTAGACAAGAGGCAATGCATCAGCATTAGCTATAAGAAGAAATTTTTGCCCGGGCCCTATTGTAGAAGCAGCCTATGTACCTCTTCTTGACAAGCTCAGACAGTGGATAGTTAACTTTGAAGTTTAACAATTCCAGCATGTTGGAATTGGCTAATCCTTGGATTCCTTCCATGGTTCTGTCACAGGCATCCCAGTCTAGAATCTCCTGTTCCCGTATGTGCCAGGGAAGGGGCCAATGCCTTTAGCTGGCCTGAGTGGCTCATCACCGCAGCTCACTGGGCCTTGGCTGCTGTGCTATTTTCTAGGAAGCTTAGCTTGTTAGTCTAAATGCTTCTGGTCCCTGCTCCATAGCTGCAAATTGGACGCCACATTTGACTTCCTGACCCCCTACTTCCAGGCTCTATGTTACTGTGCAGGGAGCATGCACTGTAATCTAACTTACGTTCCCTTGTGGGGAAACTTGGAACTGTCCTGTTCTCAGGGCCGGCTCTAGGTTTTTTGTCGCCCCAAGCTCCGAGAGCGTAACTGCCCAAGCAAGCAAGCAAGCAAGCAAAAAAAGAATGGCCAGAAAGCTGCCTCTGGAATTGTGCCGCCCTAAGCACGTGCTTGCTTTGCTGGTGCCTAGAGCCGGTCCTGCCTGTGCTTCTTTAAGGCTCTTCTGAAAGAGATTATGGATTCCAGTTTGAGAAACAGGGGGATAGATCTGACAGGCCCTTTCAAATTTATCTATGACCTAAAATTGTAAGGGGTTAGCATGATATCCATACAAGAAATTTGTCACTTCACCAATAGCTGAAGTTAGTTTTGATAAGTCTAGCTGCAGCGAATGGAGTTTATGCAATGGACATGAACACATTTTTTTTTTCTAGAATGACCCGTTTCAGAATTTTTTTAAACTTTAGCAGTAAAGGAGCAACAGATCTACACCACACATTATTACATGGATGGACATTTCCAACATCTAGTATGGTACCTGGTCTGTTTGAAGCTGCTGCCGAAGTGCCCTCACTAGCTCTTGGTTGTCTGGATGAATGTTCTGGTGCTCATTTCTGTGAGAGGGGAAAAAAGTGAAAGAACAATGACTGTCAGAACACAGAAAAACAAAGTTTTAAAAGCAAAGTGATTTAAAAAATAAAACTTGAAACTGAGGGGGGAAAAAATCATTCACCCTCAGTATAATTGATTTTTAAGAAAATTCCAGCGTAATTAAAGAAACTGCATGATCGATATGTTTCAAAAGGTTTCACTGATATTCTAAGCCATGTGGCACTGTGACCTTTCATCAAAGGAAAACACCCTTCTTATGACCAATCATCAAGAACAGCTTTGGCTGAAAATTATCAGTTTTAATAAATGAAAACAAAATCATTATTGTGTAAAAAAATCAAGTTACTTGTAAATATATGTTAGTTAACTCAGAAATAAGAGTTATAATATTTTTTTCTTTCCATTGGTAAGTACTTTGTTGCTGGAAACAATTATGACGATTGTTTTTTCCTTCGCTTGGCCCCATCCCCCAGAGCAGGCTGTGGCTGCGCCGCCCGGCCTGGCCCACTGGAACATGCTGTGACCACGACACCGGGTCAGCCCGTCGGAGCAGGCTGTGGCCGCGCTGCCCAGCCTGCCGGAGCAGCTCCAGCCAGGCCAGAGACATCCTCCCCTGCCCCTCCCCAGATAAGGTGGGAAGGGATGGGATGGGGAGAATGTGGGGGTCCTGGGCTAGGGAATGTGGGGGGTGGTCACAGGGGTTACTCCCCTGACTCCCAGCTTCTCCCCCACAAAAAATTTCCCCACCAGTTGCTGTCCCGGCCTGTCAGGGTAAGCAGCTGGCACGCCAGGACACTTTACTTAGGTTTACCTCCGTGCCTGCGGACGCTCGAGGTAAACAAACCATCTCGGCCCACTGGCGGCTATACTGATGGCCCGGGAGCCAAAGTTTGCTGACCTCTGTATTACAGGGTCGGCTTATGAACGGGTTATACAAATTTTCCATTTTTACTTATCCATCTTGGAAGGGTCGGCTTAAAAACGAACCCAGCTTATGCTTGAGTATATACAGTACTTAAAAGGAGAATCAGAAGAAAGGGCTGCACTAAGGACTGATGAGAAATGGGAGGAGATAAACATTCATCACTTTTCCCCAGACTTCAGCAGGCCACATGGAAATCTTTCTGTATCAATGTGGTGTCATTAAGCTCAGCTAAAAATCTTCTACAAGAGATAACAGAATTTTCAGTATTATATTGAGTATTGTTGAAGTTGCAAAGAAGTTCCATTATGAGTCTGTTTTCATTTGCTCTGTATTTTCTAAAACATTTACCTTTTGGGATGAAACTGCAGTGTTTGGTGTTCACTCAAAGGTGATTTTTTTTTTTTTTTTTGAAAGTTTGAGCAAAATTTTGTGTGTGTGGTTTTTTTTCTTTTTAAAGTTTGGCCATGTTGAAAAACAACGCACATTTCCCATTTTAGTAGTGCCTTTGCTTGGTTTTGGAAAAAGATGAAAAATTAAAGCAAACTAAAATCTAAGCAACTGAAATATTGCTAGTGAGCATGCTACATGGGAATCTAAGATTTTTTGCTGAGCCTAACAAAGAGCTACTCCATCTCTGACACCTTAGTGCACCGTCACCCTGCCGAGGGGCCTGGCAGAACTGCTGTTCTCCCCGCACAATGGGCTGGAAGGGACAGGACTATTGTCCTAGGATACTCCTGGGGAATGCTGCACCACTGCACAATGCAGAATCTTGCAGAAATTAACATTGTGTGCGCAGAATTACCTTTCCCCCACAGAAATGGGGTTAGCTGCTAGCTGCCACTAGGGGCCACTGGACTCAGCAGAACCTAACTTGCATGTAGAAGACACTGTCGGTGAGAGGAGGGGGAGCTGGAGGGTTCCCGGCAGCTGCAGTTCCCAGCGTACCTTGAGGGAAGGAGAGGGCAGCGCAGGAAACTTCCTGCAAGCCTGGGAGCAAGCATCAGGCTGTTTCTCCCTCTGGATCCCTGGGCTCTGGCAGGGACGGAGCAGGTGTCTGGGCAAAGGGGTGTCCCATAGCTGGGCTCCGGGGAGGAGGGGTTGTGGGTGTCTGGTCCCCCGGCTGGGCTCTGGGGGAGGATGGGATGCAGGTATCTGGGCTGAGGAGCCCCTGCGGTTGGGCTCTGGGAAAGGTTTTCTGGGTGTCTGGCTCCCCGGCTGGGTTCTGGAGGGGACAGGGGGGAAGGGAAAGAGAAACAGGAACTGGGTTGTCAGAGAGGTTTCTTTAACTCTCTGCTCCTGGGGGAATTTGTGTGTGTCTCTGTATTGTTACAGACATACTTGCTGACAGGTATTTTGAAATAAATTATCAAAATAATTGAATCTGGCATGATTATGTAGCTAAATAGGAGCTCCCAGTGTGACTCTTGACAAAAGAGCTAACATGTTCTGGGACATATAAACAGGACAACCTTAAGTGGGAGTAGAGATTACTTTACCTCTATATTTGTTACTGGTGTGACTGCTGCTGTAATACTGTGTCCAGTTCTGATGCCAACAATTCAAGAAGGATGTTGATAAATTGGAGAAGATTCACAGAAGAGCCAAGAGAATGATTAAAGGATTAGAGAACCTGCCTTATCGTGATAGACTCAAAGAGCACTGTCTTATTAAGTTAACAAAGATAAGGTTGAGGGTGACATGATTACAATCTATAAATATCTACATGGGGAACAAATATTTAATAACGGACTCTTCAATCCAACAGAGAACCAATAGCTGGAAGTTGAAGCTAGACAAATTCAGACTGGAAATAAGGCATACATTTTTAACAGCGGGGGTAATTAACCATTAAATCAATTTATTAAGGGTTGTGGTGGATTCTCCATCATTGACCATTTTTAAATCAAGATTGGCTGTTTTTCCTAAATATATGCTGTAGGAATTATTTTGAGGAAGTTCTATGGCCTGTGTTACACAGGAGATCAGACTAGACGATCACAACGGTGCCTTCTGGGCTTGAAATCTATGAATTGTTTACAACATAATTATACACCCAAATTTTTTTCCAGGAAATACTCATTCTGGAACTCTAATTTTTATTTTATATTTCTTTAAAGTGGACATTTCCCCAATGGCTCTATGAACTTTTGCAATTTTGCATACCTGACTTTGCAATTTTAGCATCTTCTTAGTGTAGTTTTTAGCATTTCATAGCTTATGTATTCTTTCAGAAATAAATGAAAATGGCTTGCAGAGTACTTGCATGCTTGGCAATACACAATAATGTACTGTTTTACAACATCAGATATACATACACAGCCTATTGTCCCTTTTACACAAGGTTCTCAGGGAATGAGAAAAAGGACATTCACTGTGCAATGTCCACAGAAAATACATCAAGAGTTCCTGAGGGGCCTGCTTTGTTCACAGCATGCCTTGTAAGAGGACAGGAAAAATCACGTCTATTATATTGGAATAGACAAGAAATTATATGTGACTATGTAATTAAAGCCTGTTATAATGTATGCATACAAGGAAGCAGAGTGAAGATTAGATGTGCAATCTTTACTTTGAAATCTCTTGAATTCTGAGTGCTTCATGACACAACAGCTTTAACCTTATTTTATTCATTTAAAAAAAATCCCCATAACCTGGAATGATTCAGTAGCCACCATCAAATGTCATGACTCACAAAATGAAGTGTGGATCTAAATGAGGTAAGAGCTCCGGCTTCATTCAACATGCACTTCCTCCAATGAAAATGAGACAATGCTCATATGGAATCTAATTTACCTATATGGTAACACTGTAATCTCCCCTGTTAAAAAGTAAGTCTCTTTGTAGGTTTCACCTCTTTTGGAAACACTGATGTATGCAATGACTAGATAACAAAGATACTGGAAAGCAGGGTAGATAAGCCATGAGGGACAATTAGGTAGTTTCTGATAGAATATTCTAGATTGTTCGGCTCCTTTTAACTTGTTAGATGAGCTAAGATTTCACCATCTCAGCTCTGTCTATTGTGACAACTAACTCTCAGCTTTTAGAGAGGATGGCTGCAAGCTGACTAATTTGTCAAGATTTAGTTACTTATAAAGGCAAACTGACTTAACAAAAGTGTCATTCTAATGATGGAATTAAATAGCTGCAACTCTTGGAAGATTTTAATTTTTTTATCTTTTACTGTTAATAGCTTCTTCTTCAACAGCTCAGACTTTGAATTCATGCACTGTGATTTGTTTTTCTATAATAAAAAGAGGAAAATCACCACGTCCCTTAAGTTCAATAGACCCTCCCCTTCATATTCCACTTCACGCTCCATTTCTGCTCTCAAGGCCCCACTCAAACACACTGTTGCTCCCCATCCTGTACTGCTTCCTAGTGTCTGCTGTTCTTCCCTGCACCCCTCTTCAACAGTCATGAACCCCACTCCAAGCTTCCCCGTCTCCTCTTTCCCATTCTATACTTGCCACATGCCCGTAGCCAGTTTTCAATATTTTAAAATAAAATCTCTAAAACTGGATAGGGGCAAGAGACAGAGGTAAGGATGAGAAGGAGACTGTGGGGAGGGGAACAGATGCAGGGTATGGCAACATGGAGGGGTATGGTGTTGAGAGACACGTGAAAGAATCTGAGGCTCATGCTCCTCCTCCCCTCCAGTGTTTGGTGGATAAGGAGAGTGGTACCCAAGAGGTTTACAGATTTAGGTGGGGACAATGCTGGAGTCTGGGGAAGGGAGTCAGGATGCCTACTATCCTTCAAGCTCAGGAGCTGAGTGAGCCAAGGATGCTGCTGAATGAAATGCATCCTAGAATCCTCAAGGAGCTGACTGAGGAGATATTTGAGCCATTAGCGATTCTCTTTGAAAAGTCATGAAAGACGGGAGAGATTCCAGAAACGGGGAAATATAGTGCCTCTCTATAAAAAAGGAAATAAGCTTAACTTCAGTATCCGGAAAGATAATGGAGCAAATAATGAAGCCATCAATTTGCAAACATCTAGAAAATAATAAGATAAGTAATAATCAGCATGGATTTGTGAAGAACAAATCGTGTCAAATCAACCTTTTAGCTTTCTTTGACAGGGTAACAAGCCTTGTGGATGGGGGGGGAAGCGGCAGACATGGTATAACTTAACTTTAGTAAGGCTTTTGATACTGTCTCACATGACCTTCTCATAAACAAACTAAGGAAATGCAACCTAGATGGAGCTATTATGAGGTGGGTGCATAACTGGTTGGAAAACTGTTCCCAGAGAGTAGTTATCAGTGGTTCACAGTCATGCTGGAATGGCATAATGAGTGGGATCCCGCAGGGATCAGTTCTAGGTCCAGTTCTGTTCAATATCTTCATCAATGATTTAGATAATGGCATACAGAGTACACTTACAAAGTTTGCGGACAATACCAACCTGGGAGGGGTTCCAAGTGCTTTGGAAGATAGGATTAAAATTCAAAATGATCTGGACAAACTGGAAAAATGGTCTGAAGTAAATAGGAGGAAATTCAATAAGGACAAATGCAAAGTACTTCACTTAGGAAGGAACAATTTCCACATATACAAAATGGGAAAAGACTGCCTAGGAAGGAGTACTGCGGAAAGGGATCTGGGGGTCAGATTGGACCTCAAGCTAAATATAAGTCAACGGCGTAATGCTGTTGCAAAAAAAAACAAAAAAACACCATCATTCTGGGTTGTATTAGCAGGAGTGTTGTAAGCAAGACACAAGAAGTAATTCTTCCACTCTACTCCGCGCTGATTAGGCCTCAACTGGAGTATTGTGTCCAGTTCTGGGTGCCACATTTCAGGAAAGATGTAGACAAATTGGAGAAAGTCCAGAGAAGAGCAACAAAAATGATTAAAGGTCTAGAAAACTTGACCTATGAGGGAAGACTGAAAAAATTGGGTTTGTTTAGTCTGGAAAAGAGAAGACTGAGAGGGGACATGATAACAGTTTTCAAATACATAAAAGGTTGTTACAAGGAGGAGGGAGAAAAATTGTTTTTCTTATGTAACCTCTGAGGATAGGACAAGAAACAATGGGCTTAAATTGCAGGAAGGAAGGTTTAGGCTGGACATTAGGAAAAACTTCCTAACTGTCAGGGTGGTTAAGCACTGGAATAAATTGCCTAGGGAGGTTGTGGAATCTCGATCATTGGAGATTTTTAAGAGCAGGTTGGATAAACACCTGTCTGGGATGGTCTAGATAATACTTAGTCTTGCCAGGAGTCCCTTCCAGTTCTATGATTCACCCTTTAAAGAGTTATGCTGTCTTAAAGACAACCTTAAGCACAGAAGCACTGAATTGCTCTATGTTTCAATCCAGTTTGCTTCTCCAGCAAATAACCATTTAGGACCTGAAGGCAGATCCAGTGTGTGCGTTCTGTACGTAGCCCTTTGCTCTGTACAAGGTATCAAGCTGACTAGCTCCCTTACCCAGGCCATCAGCAACCCTCATCGTAGCCATGTATCCCTGAAGCTCCAACTCCAAGCAAACTCTGCCTGCTCTAATATTGCTCATCAAAACCCCTTATTCTATCCATGCCTCCTTATGCTTCCGTTCTTCTTTCCTCCTCCATACTTCTATTACCTTCCTTTTTAAAGTTAAAAACATTTCCAAATTAAACTTATCAAAATGTTTAATTTATTAAATATAAACCTTTTAGGTGTTAAACATTTAAATATTTGTTTATATGTAGGACTTCTGATTTTAGGTTTTAACCAATAAACACTGAAAAAACACCCAGTAAACACACAAAAAATAAATAAAAATGGTGTTTATCCAGTAAATACAGGAAATAGATACTTGTCTCTAAGGGCTTATCCCCAATGAAGCAGTAATGAGGACCACGGGGTGAGACTTTTAAATCACACGAATGAGCCACACATGAATTGGTCCATGTAGACCCTGCTGGTACACACTAAATATTCCCTAGTGCGCTTTAAAGTAGTGCTGTTTGAAACAGTACTATGTGAAAGCGCACTAAGGAATATTGCAAAAATAATACTAATTACAGTATATACTACTGCAATGAGTAATGTATATACTGCAATATACATTACTCATTACAGTATACATAAAGACAAATCCCAGAAAACACCCCTCCCCTCCCAATTTGGGACAGCTACATAAAACTCAAAAATTGCTAAAAATAAACCCTGAAAAATGAAATAAAAAAAATTCCCCAAACAGAAACCATATTTATAGGTTTATACATTTAATTTATAAAACTAAAAACTTAAATAGGGCAAGTCACAGAAGAGGCCAGAGGGACTGGGAAAAAGGAAACTGAGGAGACATAGGATGAAGACAAGAGAGTCTTTCAGGGGTCTGAGGAGCAAGAGCTAACCTTTGCAGGAGGGACACAGAGCTAAAATGCACCCATCTTCTAGAATTCCTTTGATACAGGAGACTGTAGAGTGCCTGTTCTGCCCCATGTGCTACTTCTGAACTGCAGAACTGCTTCTAAGCCCCACCTAAGCTTCTAGTCTACTCCCTTAGTTCTTCCAGGTTCCTCTAAGGCATGCTCCATAGGTGTCCCTACCTCTAGCTCGGCCCCTCGGGCAGCTTCCCTTGCCAGCATGCACATATTTTCATGCAGAATTCAATGATGGAAATCCAGTGCATGATAAAGTTCATTTAAAATTCTTCTCCTACATTTCCCTGGCTGTGAAATATCTGCTATGTTCAAATGTCTACAAGCCTGCGTAATGGCATGCAATCTGAAGCGTAGACAATTAATTTGCTGAAGAATCAATAACAACTTCATTACGTTGAATAGAGCAATTTTGAAAATCCAGATACATTTTGATTACCCGGCACATAAAATTCTTTAATCCTAAACCTATAGATACTTTTTAAAAAAAAAATCTCCTCCTATCCTATAGTATTTGAAACATATTTATAAACCAACTACTTACAAATAAATCAGTCAATCCATTCAAAAGTTTAAGGTAATTAAAACTAGGATTTATAACAGAAGTGTAACTGCAACCTTAACTACAGAGTCACTATTAACATCTCCATAATAGCAAGTGATTGTGATATTAGCTATGCAGGCCATGAATTTAGTAATTTCTATTCTCAGGGAATGTTGGACCATATTCAGTTTGACCAGCTGAAGATCCGGAAAAGAGTTTGGCATCATCCCTGGAAAACTTGTCATTTCATTATGGTTATGGATTAAACATCGAAGTGTGACAAGCAATCTTCAATTAAACAACAAGATATCTAGACTGGGATGTCAACAATTTATTTCAACAGCATGGAACCATAATTACTTTGCACCTTAATGCAACTACTCAATTTAATAGAAAAAGTTAAAACTTCACAGTAACGTTGGAATGCATGTATTGATCAATTCCTATCAACATTGTCTCACCTTAAGAGCATATACACCAGAGCAGCAATGAAAGTGAAACTGAGCACAACAGCCACCAGTACCTGGTCACTTATTCCTTCTATAACCGAATCATTATCTAGTTTCAAACTCTGAACTTCTGCTTGTTGACTGGCCATTCCAGGTCTAAAACGTAAAAAGAACACATATATAAATATACGTATGCACATATATACACACACACACACAATTCTTGAAGCTATATATAATTTATTGCTTGGAATATATACCAAAAAAAAGCAAAGTGGGAAAAAGAAGTTGAATTTGACCATATATACACAGCTTGTTGTAGGGGTTTGAACTAATACCATTATAATACCAGCAAAAGTTTTAAATGATTGGCTGCTGCCGGAAGTGTTAAAATTAAACAAGATTTTTTTTTAATCTGCCAGATATACTACCTGGGGATCCTCGATAGGAAAGACTGCTTGATTTGACACACGTTCCAAATACAGCCTATCTACATCGAGTATGCATCCACGGTCTGGAGTGCCAGGGGTTCTCAAACTTTTTCATAGTGTAGACCACATGGGAACAGTCTTTTGGACCATCCCCTATCTATGGCAACTACAGGTGGGATTTTCATAAGCGATACATGTTAGCCTAATGTTGCTACTATTGAAGTCAATGGGAGTTTTTGAGAAAGCCACCCTATAGCATTTACTTACACAAAAGAATATTTAAGAAGTATTAATGGGGGATGGGGGAGGAGGTAATCATGCCTCCTACTCTTGCTCTTCACTGTATCTGCCCTTCCTACATGTTCTATTTCCATCTGCTAGAAACATGGAGATTTAGCATAGCACACCCAGCCACTTTCCTCACACAAACAGCAAGTGCTCCTCAGAGCAGTTTGGATGTCTCTGGGCTAAGCCTTGAAGGAAGAGGTCATTTTCAGATTACTTCTTGTTCTAACCCAGGGGTCGGCAACTTTTCAGAAGTGGTGTGCTGAGTCCTCATTTATTCACTCTGATTTAAGGTTTTGCGTGCCAGTCATACATTTCACTGTTTTTAGAAGGTCTCTTGCTAACAACTAAACTATTGTTGTATGTAAAGTAAATAAGGTTTTTAAAATGTTTAAGAAGCTTCATTTAAAATTAAATTAAAATGCAAAGCCCCCCCCGGACCAATGGCCAGGACCCGGGCAGTGTGAGTGCCACTGAAAATCAGCACGCATGCCATAGGCTGCCTACCCCTGTTCTAACCCTTAACATAACATTTGTTTTTGTGTTAACTTCATATTGGCAAAGATCAGAGTGACTTGTCTTCTAGAGATAACGTTGGCTAAACTACAGCGGGAGAGGTAAACGAAATAAAATTGGCTGCAACCAGCTGTTAAACCACTCCTGTGGCAATCAAGAAGGGCTCGGAACCACAGCTGTGAACATTATGAAACCAACCAGAGAAAATGAAGCTGGCTTTGGGAAAGGAGTGACATGTTTACAAAATATCATGCTGGAGCTGTGCTCCATCACAATTAAAGTTTTAAAAATATTTTTCCTTGATGATAAATATGGACTCTTGGAGACAAAACCTGAGACTAATCTAAACTTGTATAATTTATATAATCTTCTACCTCTCTCTCCACCCCCTCTCAGTATACACACCACCATTTTAGGACTCCCTGATACCTTCTTATACAATAAATCATTTCAGAATTTGGCCCTTAATGTTTGAAAAATGCCAGCGAGGAAGTTATTCATTAGCCCTAAATACACATTAAATGGAAAGAAAGAACACCAAAGTCATGGAGATTAGTGTACACCAGTAATGATATGATTTCACTTAGAGGAAAGCATACCCATTATTCTGGCAAAATTTCCATCAGTCTACTATTGATAGTCTCAAAAAACATCTTTTCACCAAAACTCAACATGGACCATAAAGGTCTAGTCTTCCATCAGTGTGGGGAATTTACACGCTAGCCTCCATTATATTTGTGGGAGCGACCTACTTCAGTTTCTTCGCAGCAGTGAAGAAAGACAAGCCAATGCATTCTGCCATCCCAGTAAGTGGATGAGTGAGGATATTTTTAAGGACTGTAAGAATGGGGAAAAACTTACCCAGAACGAAGGGTCGATTCCTTTCAATGTTCCTATATACTGGCCTTCCACAGTTAAAAACCAAATGGAACAAAGCATACATGAAGTAAGTGAAATGACCGGGGTAAGTCGACCTAAGTTATGCTACTTCAGCTACTTTATTCACGTAGTCAACGTAGCTTAGGTCAACTTACTACAGTGTCTTCACTGTGCTGTGTCGATGGAAGACACTCTCCAGTCAACTTCCCTTACTCTTCTCGGAGAGCTGGAGTACCAGGGTCAACTGGAGAGCGCTCTGCCCATTGATTTAGTGGGTCTTCAGCAATGTCGATCTCCCCTTAGTGAAAACAAGCTCTTAGTAGTCCTAAAATATGCCTCAACCTGAACAGAGACCATTACTTCTGTAACTATGGTTGTAACAGTCCCCCAGCTCTACTTGGCACTGGTGAGGCCTCAGCTGGAGGAGTGTAACCAGTTCTGAACAGCACACTTCAAGAAAGTTGTGGACAAACTGGAAAGATTCCAGAGGAGAGCAACAAACATGATAAAAGATTTAGAAAATCAGACCTATGAGGAAAGGTTAAAAAAAACTGGGCATGTTTAAGTCTTGAGAAAAGTAGACTAAGGGGACCTGGTAAGTGTCTTCAAATATGTTATGGGCTGCTGTAAAGAGAATGGTGATCAATTGTTCTCCATGTTCACTGAAGATCGGACAAGAAGTTGCAAGAAGATAGGACAAGAGTTGCAATCTCTGCACTGACAGAAATTTACGTGAAATATTAGGAAAAACTTTCTAATAATAAGTACAGGTAAGCACTGGACTAGGCTTCCAAAGGAGGTTGTGGAATCGCTATCATTGGAGGTTTTAAGAACAGGTTAGACAAACACCTGTCAGGGATGGTCTAAATATACTTGATCCGGCCTCGGTGCAGGGGGAATGGATAAGATGACCCTTTGAAGTCCTTCTACCCCTATATTTCTATGATTCTATAATTTGCACTCATCATTGTTTTTCCCAAACAACTGTGCCACAGTCTGTTTAAATTTTTACAGAACATCTTTTCCAATGGTACCAAACCAGGACTCCTGAGAATCACACCTAAAGTAAAGTTAGAATTCACACAATAGACTTCACGTATATTAATATATAAAAAAAACCTCAGGTCTTTCTTTATAGACGGGTCCAGGTCCTGTGTTCTACCCCACTTTAATACTTTCAGCAGACTATGGTGCCTTAGGCTTAATTCTCTTGCAGCCTCCACCACCATTTGATAATGATTTTAGGACAGGAATGATAAAGAGGGACAGTACTAGTCAAGGGAATATGTGGGAAGTTATACTAGTATAAGGTAGGGTGTGAATTTAAGTTATAGTTATACCAGTATAATGCCCTGTGTGGACACACTTATAGTTATACCAGTATAATGCCCTGTGTGGACACACTTATTCCAGTATGAGTGCCTTTTTTCAGTTTAACTTAACTCTTTCAAAGCAACATAAGTTAAATCAGAAAAAGGCACTCTTACACCAAAATAAGAATGTCCACATGGGGAGTTATACCAGAATAAAGTACAGTGATATAACTATACTGGTGTAATTTTATCTGTATAACTTCCTGTGTAGACAAACTCTGAGGCTGCAGTGCTAAGAAAGTCTTTCAAGCACCAATGCCTTGGGGCTGAGGGACTGGGCTCCCCTCTCTGCTGTCTGTCTTTTTAGCAGTTATACACACACTGTGTTTCTGAAAAATCATCTGCTGGAAATGGAGGGGTGAACTTGATGGTCCATAGCATGGGACAGGTTATACTCAATGTCTCCTCCTTGGGTCACATTTCTCTTCCTCTCCCCAAGTCATAAAGGAGTTCAGATGTGTTTATAGAATCATAGAATATCAGGGTTGGAAGGGACCTCAACAGGTCATCTAGTCCAACCCCCTGCTCAAAGCAGGACCAATCCCCAGACAGATTTTTGCCCCAGATCCCTAAATGCCCGCCTCAAGGATTGAACTCACAACCCTGGGTTTAGCAGGCCAATGCTCAAACAACTGAGCTATCCCTCCCCCTATACAGAATATGGTACTCGTACGGATGATCAGCTTCTCTGGATGGGATACCATGTAGCTGTTAAATAATATTAAGAACAAATTCACCAGGAGATTCTAGTACTGGATCTGGACCAAGATCTTTCTATACTGATTTGTTGCAATTGCTGACTGGAAGCAAAGCAAGAATTATACTGGGTATCATAAGAATGGCCATAATGGGCCAGACCAATGATCCATTTAGGCCAATATCCTGTCTTCCTACACTGGTCAATGCTAGATGCTTCAAAGGGAATGAATCATTTGAAGCATAGTATAGTTGGAATTATGTTTTCCAATGTGCATTACTTTGCATTTATCAACTTTGAATTTCATCTGCCATTTTGCTGCCCAGTCACCCAGTTTTGTGAGATCCCTTTGTAACTCTTGGCAATCTGCTTTGGACTTAACTATCTTGAATAATTTTGTATCCTCTGCAAACTTTTCCACCTCACTGTTTACCCCCTTTTCCAGATCATTTATGAATATGTTGAACAGCACTGGTCCCAGTATAGATCTCTGGGGGACCCTATTTACCTCTCCCTTCTGAAAATTAACTATTTATTCCTACCCTTTGTTTCCTGTCTTTTTATTAGATCACCCTTGTCCACATGTTTGTTGTCCCCCTAAAAGAATTCTAATAGATTAGGGAGGCATAATTTCCCTTTATAAAAGCTGTGTTAACTCTTCCCCAACAAATCATGATAATCTATGTGTCTGATAATTCTGTTCTTTACTATAAGTTAGTCTTACCAGACTGTAACTACCAGAATCACCTCTGGAGCCTCTTAAAAACTGGTGTCACATTAGCCATCCTCCAGTCATCTGGTACAGATATTGATTTAAGTGATAGGTTACACACCGCACTTAGTAGTTCTGCAACTTCATGTTTAAGTTTCTTGAGAACTCTTGGGGGAATACCATCTGGTCCTGACGACTTACTACTGTTTAGTTTATCAGTTTGTTCCAGAACCTCCTCTACTGACATCCTAGACTGGGACAGATCCTCAGATTTGTCACCTAAAAATGGTTCAAGTGTGAGAATGTCCCTCACATCCTCTGCAATGAAGACCAATGCAAAGAACGAATTTAGATTCTCCGCAATGCCCTTGTCTTCCTTGAGTGCTCCTTTAGTCCAGTGGCTCCACTAGTTGTTTGGCAGGCTTCCTGCTTCTGATGTACTTAAATTTGTTGCTGTTAGTTTTTGAGTCTTTTGCCAGACGCTCCTTAAATTCCTCAAATGAGACCAACTACCCAAGAAGCCAAGTCAGAGATTTTATCTTTGGATGGGGTGTGCTAATCTTTGGAATGTCTGACACTACCTTTTTCCATCTGTCTTCTGAAATAAAGATTCTCTTTGATGATAACTTAAGATGCTGAAGTTTTGTGTCGGTTGTAATTGGTCTGTTCACTTGTTTGCTCAAGTCATGTTTCTGAAGGCTTTTAGAAATGGCTTGTGGACCCAGTGTAACATGATGAAGTAAACTTGACAGGGCAGACATGTATCCCTTTCACTTAAAAGAAGGGATGATACTTGAAAGGAGTCAGTTGTGAACACTCATGAAAAAGTTATGAGTCCAAAAAGGAGTACTCTCTATAAAATGCCGCTTCTTAGAGCAGAAGCTGAAGTATGTCTGGATAATTCTCCCCAAACACATCTTCAGTAGACCTTCAGGAATTTTATTTTCATATTCTAAGCTTTGGGAAGATAACTCTGTAATGAAGGATTTCAGTATTTCTCCCTGTAATATTGATTTCCTTATGGAGTTAATAAGAGACACAAGATCTTAAATAGGATGTATGCTATTGTTTCTTTGTACCACAAAGATTCTTGTGACCTTTTCAAAATCTCTCTCTCTTCCCCTCCATGGAACTGGTTCTAATGTTCTAATACGTAAGAGATGGGCTAATTCATATATCTTCTGATGTGACGGAGGGTCTTGTTGATAGCACTGGTTTATTTTAATTTACTTTGGGGAAAGGATAAACTTACCCCTGTGATAATGAGTGAGTTCTATTATATGTCCATCCCTGATTTTCTCAAGCACCCATTTTTTGAGATGACTCACTCCTGGATGAGGCCCCCTCCACTCCGGTAGAAGGGCTGGGATAGGCCCAGACTTGGGAAACCAAAAATCAAGGGAAATTTTGTGGGTTGGATGATTTCCTAGAGAATCCCAGACTTGATCTTCCAACTCTGAGGAAAGGCAGCAACGGCCTCTGCCTAATGTGTAATATCTATGCTGGAAGCTGGAAGAGCAGTGACTACAAAGGGAACACCTGCTAAAATAAGGTGGTTTGAATAGAGACGCTTCATTGGAAGAATGGAGAAAGTTATTCTCCTTGTGTAAAGCCTCAGTGACTGCTTTGTCTCTATGCTTCCCAAAGAGCTTATCAGCAAGATATTTGGAAGGATATCAGATGTTAACCTGCCATTCCAATTTCTTCAAGTGGCGTCATAGGTGCTTTGGGCCAGGTCTTTGGAAGTTTTGAACATACAGGAAATCAGAGTCAGATGGAACAGCAGCCCTGAAAATGTTGCTAAGGAAATCAAGTTTCAAGTAGTTTTATGTAGGATTTACTTTGCCTTTTTTGTGTATGTCTGTATGCTTGCAATGGCCTTTCAGTCAAGCACAGAGCTGCACCCGATAAGACTGCAGCCAATACTCACAGGGCTAAGGTGGCTGTATCCAAGTTTAGTCTGAGCAATTAACTTATTCTTTTGTCTATGGGTTTGTCAGGAACATTCTCTCAGATGGTATGACTATGCCCTTTACTAAGGAGGCTACAGCAAGCTTAACCTTAGGCAGAGTAATGAAGATCTTTTAGTCCTTATATACAAGTGACTCTTAATGGGAATCCCCACTCTATCTTAATCACACCTTCATAAACCAGGTGAGAAGAATTACACAGCTGATCAATTTTGCAAGGTTTTGGTTGTTAATTTTCTGGAAACATAAGCACCTGAGAAATTAGAGCCCCGATTTGTGCATAATTCTTGGAAACCTAGTTGAGAACATGAGGTATCTGGCTTAAAGGCCCAGATTCAGATATTTCTCCTTCTCTTTTGAGAATCTAGAGAGGAGATTCACTCGTGAGAAGTTTTAAAACTTTCTGCTGTCTCTAACACCAGTCCCTGGGCCAAAACCCAGAGAGAAAAATTAGAGTGTATGTGAAAGGACCCAAGCGAAAAGGACAGTCTGCAGACATGTATCCTTGTATCCTGCATACGTCCTTAAGGAAAACAGTAGCCATTCTGTGACCTGCTGTGGGACCCCGAGAAGCTGGAAGAAGAGAGGAGGTAAGTCCATCTCACAAGGAAAAGGATCTGAATTATTTCACTCCATGCTCCCTCTGCTGTGTCTGGGCTGAGCAGGGACCAATTGCACAGAATGAGGGTTTAGCTGCAGCCACTAGTGGCTACCTGGCATCAGAAAGGTGGCAGTAGCTGGCATCTTTCATGGCAGCTGTGGCCTTGCAGGTAAAACAGCTTGAGGGATGCGCTTGTTTTACAGCCTTCTCAACAACTTCAGCATGGACCTTGCCTACATGTTGGCCGGGAGCAGGCTTTTCTTCGTCCTGGTTGCTACAGGGGAAATCATTCCTTCTCCCAAGATTCAGGAGACTCCAGTGAAACTTTCCTGCTTGCTCTACACGCTGTGGGATTCAGGGGAAGCAGCAGGGAGGCTTTGAAAATCTTAACCCCTAGTTCGGTTTCTGTGGCCTGCTGTCCATCTGCCATTTCTCAGAGGGGAGGAGAGATTACGTCCTTCAGACCCTCTTCTGAAAGCCAAAAGGTTTTCTAAGTTCAGCAGTTTTGAGCCTCAAAGTCTTGAAGCCACTGAAGAAACAGTGATGTTTAGTTAAGAACACTTCAACAATCTTGTGAAAGCTCTGCTGCAAAGGGAGACTTGAATTCTGCTGTATGTACTGCTTGGAGGGCAAAAAATTCTGGGGAGATCTTCCGGAGGGGCATCCCTAAAGCCAAGCTCAGAGCAAAGATCTTGGTTGCCTCCAGTTGCCATACAGAAGGGGTTTGCCCATTGTGAAGACTTGCTGACACAAAGGGAACCGAGAAACATCCATTCCTAAACTCCACATGGTCCAAGTTAAAACTGACATATTGTTTGGAGGTGAGGTATGTATGTTATGGGAGATAGATGTGGGTAAGGGTTAGGGGTATGTAGGAGACTGAATTAAATTTGGATTTCTGTCTCCCTACTTATTTATTTTTACTGAAGTGTCTCAGGACTCTCCTAGAGAATCAGCAATGAGTTGACATAAGTAAATAAGGTTTGTATTCAACTACTTTATGAAATTCTTGTCATGCTCCATTATTTATGCAAATTATTATTTTTTTTTAATTATATTTACCTAACCTTTTCAGCTTATCAATTTTAGTTGAATCAATCTAACTGCAAGACCATGTGTTTTTCAGATGCCAAAAAATCCATTTAAAAGACATGCTTCCTTCTCTGTGTTAAAAATTTGTGCTCATTGTTTCTTTACGATGTATAAAGGAGGATAGAAAGAGTTTTTTAATTTGTTCCTTCTCTTTTATACTGCAAATTCAGTTCTTCTTTATGCTAGTTTTCATGGAAGACTATGGATGACTGGTAAAATTATTTATAAGAAAGTGAAATATTAATTCAGAGGAGAGGTAACTTTTACTCAGACTTTTAAGAACTTGTTTTTTCTTGACATCCATCCAACTGAATAATCAGTTGGGAGACTCTCACTTTAACAAAGATTCATTCCCACACTGTCTTTCAGTTAAGAAATGAGAAAGCTCACAATCCTCCAGCAAAATCAACTTACAAAAGACAAAAAAAAAGAAAACAAACGAGCAATTGTTTTTTTTTAAATAGCAAAAAATGTCAGTCCCTCTTTAAACATCAAAAAAAGAAGCAAAAAGGACACTAACCAGATTTTTAATTGCCAGTCCTCTTTAATCTCCTGGTGTTTCTAATACAAAATATCAGGGCTCTTCAGTGTGAAAAAAAAAAGAAAGAATTACCTTATCTTTTGCACTGTGACCCAACTATGTCACAATTGGTTTTATCAGGACTTGGTTAAATAGCAGAGAAGCAGATACCAGATGTATTTGCATCTGGAGTCTCAATGACTAAGGAATGGAACTATACACAGACAGATTGGTAGGGGCTGGGGGTGGTAGAAGGTATAAAGAAATGTAATTTATCTGGGCAAAATTGTCATTTCAAGTTACCATCTCAGGCACAAATTCTTGCCTGCTCTTTATCATGGTGACTCAGATTGATGATAGTAAAACTAATGATAATTTACTCTCTTGTCAACAAAGAATTATTTGCCGTAGGCAAGTAGAATTTTTCAAGGCTGATTTAATTACTGTCAGGTTAAAAATTCACATTGGTCACAAGTTATCTACTTAATCTCCATTGCTTCTTTCCCAATAAAGGAATATCACAAATAACAGCATCTTAAATTACAACAGTGGCTTTTATTCTTGGAAGCGCACACAGAGCACATTGAAATTTAAGGGCACAAAGGGGCATGTTAATGCAGATGTATTACCTCATCATGCTTCTGAACTGCCAGCTAACAACAGAAATACTATCAAGATTCTGTTTCATATGGCACAGTTAGAACAATCCCACACACCATCATTTAGAAGGACACTAAAAATGAACCAGTGCTTGCCATAGTATATGAAATAATTATTGCTGGCTAGCCAGACCAGAATATTCATGATTTTCTACATTTTCCATATATTTGAATGCCTCTTACTTATCTGCTGGGGATGTCTTATCTGCTATTATACTCCCAAGAGAGATAACAAAAGATCTTAGACACAAGGGTCACATAGGTATAGGAAAAATGAAGTACCTTATTATGGCTCTAGATGGTCTAGAAATGACAAATTGAGATGGCATCAAAAACGAGTAACCAAGAAATTAGGAGGTCACATACATCTGTGGACTTTCAGGGCATAGTACAAGGCTCATCAGTTTGCTCAAATCCCTTACTTAAAGATGGGTTTGAATTGAGAGTGTCCTTTTAAGGATTTGTTGAGGGTGAATAAGGGGAAATTATTCACCTGAAATTCTGTTTCTCAGAAGACAATATTCTGACAGGATTCTTGCTCCTGGGCTTTTGCTTCTTAGCGTGAGACTGGTGGAATATCTTTGCCTCTTAAACAATTTACGTAAGTGAGGGCAGCAGTAGCAGGGCATGGCACAAGCCCAGGCCCCTCCTGGCTGTTGCATGCCAACTCCTGCTGCTATAAATGCTGTCCTCTAAAAGTGCAGTCAGTGTCTTTGGTTTCAAAGGAGATGAAGCTCCCAGGATAAGCCAATGCAAAATGATTTATCATGACTAAAAAATACATCCCAAAGAAAAATGCACCAGGATAATGGAAAGATTGACTAATCCAAAAAAGAACTGGACATTAACTCTTGTTGTCCTCATAATAGGATTAAAAAATAAACAAGAGTTTTGGAAGGAATATAATCCCACAGGGTTTATCTAAACGGTAAATGGAACGAAAATAAGGTTCAAGTCACAACTATAATTACTTATCAGTGCAAGTGTGTGCATGGATACTTTTATTTTCTATTTATACATAATTTAAGTCAATTTTTATGGACAGTAGGGCACTTTTTCCAAAATAAGAATATGCACATATGGACTTGCATGATATAATTAAAGATGTGACCTACAACTGATGTATTTTTGGAGTAGCAGCCGTGTTAGTCTGTATCCGCAAAAAGAACAGGAGTACTTGTGGCACCTTAGAGACTAACAAATTTATTAGAGCATAAGCTTTCCTGGGCTACTGCCCACTTCTTCGGATGCATATAGAGTGGAACATATATTGAAGATATATATATACACACACATACAGTGAGCATGAACAGGTGGGAGTTGTCTTACCAACTCTGAGAGGCCAATTAAGTAAGAGAAAAATTTATTTTGAAGTGATAATCAAGCTAGCCCAGCACAGACAGTTTGATAAGAAGTGTGAGAATACTTACAAGGGGAGATAGATTCAATGTTTGTAATGGCTCAGCCATTCCCAGTCCTTATTCAATCCTGAGTTGATTGTATCTAGTTTGCATATCAATTCCAGCTCAGCAGTCTCTCTGGAGTCTGTTTTTGAAGTTTTTCTGTTGTAAGATAGCCACCCGCAGGTCTGTCATTGAATGGCCAGACAGGTTAAAGTGTTCTCCCACTGGTTTTTGAGTATTATGATTCCTGATGTCAGATTTGTGTCCATTAATTCTTTTGCGTAGAGACTGTCCGGTTTGGCCAATGTACATGGCAGAGGGGCACTGCTGGCACATAATGGCATATATCACATTGGTAGATGTGCAGGTGAACAAGCCCCTGATGGTATGGCTGATGTGATTAGGTCCTATTATGATGTCACTTGAATAGATATGTGGAAAGAGTTGGCATCGGGCTTTGTTACAAGGATACGTTCCTGGGTCAGTGGTTTTGTTCAGCGATGTGTGGTTGCTGGTGAGTATTTGCTTTAGGTTGGGGGGTTATCTGTAAGCGAGGACAGGTCTGTCTCCCAAGATGTGTGAGAGTAAAGGATCATCTTTCAGGATAGGCTGTAGATCTCTGATGATGTGCTGGAGAGGTTTTAGTTGGGGGCTGAAGGTGACAGCTAGTGGTGTTCTGTTATTTTCTTTGTTGGGCCTGTCTTGTAGGAGGTGACTTCTGGGTACTCTTCTGGCTCTGTCAATCTGTTTTTTCACTTCAGCAGGTGGGTATTGTAGTTTTAAGAATGCTTGATAGAGATCTTGTAGGTGCTTGTCTCTATCTGAGGGATTGGAGCAAATGCGGTTATATCTTAGAGCTTGGCTGTAGACAATGGATCATGTGGTGTGTCCTGGATGGAAGCTGGAGGCATGTAGGTAAGTGTTGCGGTCAGTAGGTTTCCAGTATAGGGTGGTATTTATGTGACCATCGCTTATTAGCACGGTACTGTCCAGGAAAAAGACCGCTTGTGTGGATTGATCTAGGCTGAGGTTGATGGTGGGGTGGAAATTATTGAAATCATGGTGGAAGTCCTCAAGGGCTTCTTTTCCATGGGTCCAGATGATGAAGATGTCATCAATGTACCGCAAGTAGAGTAGGGGCATTAGGGGACGAGAGCTAAGGAAGCGTTGTTCTAAGTCAGCCATAAAAATGTTGGCATACTGTGGGGCCACGCGAGTACCCATAGCAGTGCCGCTGACTTGAAGGTATATATTGTCCCCAAATGTGAAATAGTTGTGGGTGAGGACAAAGACACAAAGTTCAGCCACCAGGTTAGCGGTGACATTATCGGGGATACTGTTCCTGATAGCTTGTAGTCCATCTTTGTGTGGAATATTGGTGTAGAGGGCTTCTGCGTCCATAGTGGCCAGGATGGTGTTTTCTGGAAGATCACCGATGGATTGTAGTTTCCTCAGGAAGTCAGTGGTGTCTCGGAGATAGCTGGGAGTGCTGGTAGCGTAGGGTCTGAGGAGAGAGTCCACATAACCAGACAAGCCTGATGTTAGGGTGCCAATGCCTGAGATGATGGGGCGTCCAGGATTTCCAGGTTTATGGATCTTGGGTAGCAAATAGAATACCCCTGGTCGGGGTTCTAGGCATGTGTCTGTACAGATTTGTTCCTGTGCTTTGTCAGGGAGTTTTTTTAGCAGATGGTGTAGTTTCTTTAGGTAATTCATTTAGGTATGCCATTATGTGCCAGCAATGCCCCTCTGCCATGTACATTGGCCAAACCGGACAGTCTCTACGCAAAAGAATTAATGGACACAAATCTGACATCAGGAATCATAATACTCAAAAACCAGTGGGAGAACACTTTAACCTGTCTGGCCATTCAATGACAGACCTGCGGGTGGCTATCTTACAACAGAAAAACTTCAAAAACAGACTCCAGAGAGACTGCTGAGCTGGAATTGATATGCAAACTAGATACAATCAACTCAGGATTGAATAAGGACTGAGAATGGCTGAGCCATTACAAACATTGAATCTATCTCCCCTTGTAAGTATTCTCACTCTTCTTATCAAACTGTCTGTGCTGGGCTAGCTTGATTATCACTTCAAAAAAAATTTCTCTCTTACTTAATTGGCCTCTCAGAGTTGGTAAGATAACTCCCACCTGTTCATGCTCTCTGTATGTGTGTATATATATCTCCTCAATATATGTTCCACTCTATATGCATCCGAAGAAGTGGGCAGTAGCCCAGGAAAGCTTATGCTCTAATAAATTTGTTAGTCTCTAAGGTGCCACAAGTACTCCTGTTCTTCTTACAACTGATGTAGTTATTTTGGTTCCTTTTACTATGTAGACAAGCCCTCAAACTTTGGGGGTATAAACTACTCTTTAAATATTGGGGACAGGTGGAAACTTTACTTGGTGCCAGATTATCCCACATCTTCCTACTGCAAGGTTTCTTCCTGTGAAGCACTGGTCACAGTCAAAAGTAGGATACTAGACCGACCACTGGTCTGATCCAGTCAGACAATTTCTATGCTCCCTTCATCCGCTTCATGCAGAATTCCACGGACGTTTCAACAATTAATGCATAGATGAGCACGTGGGCATAGGAGAAACACTAGCAGGACAGGAACTCCAGCACTACCTTGCAGAGGAATCTCAGAGGAGTCTCTAGCATACCTATTGCTTGTATAATCTGGGGTCAGACAGATCAATCATTAGGACCTGAAACTTACTTGACAAGCTGGTATCACTACTACCAAAGGAATTTCCACATTAGAGATTAAAATTCACAGAAATAAATGATTTAAAAGGAACTTTCATCAGCTTGTCAAAACTACATTAAGACTGCATGACATGGGGGCTTTTTAATGGGAAGTTTTAAAAGTATCAAACCTTGCATGAATCTGATGCCAAGGGGCTGCAGAGACGCTGGTCTATCTTCCAATAGTTCATGACATGTCAATAAGCTGCCTAATACCCCTGGCTCACACTTTGCCACTTCCTTCATGGCGAACATTCTTTAAGAGCTGAGGAAGTGCTGCTGTTATCCAGTCTAGGAGCTAAAAGCCATGAGCAAGAATTCTGGTAAATGGCATCTTTAAAGAATGGAGGGTTGTCAACCGATGCTGTCTATATCATAGGCAGTAGGATTTGTTGATTTTGATTATGTAAACATGATGAGATGTTTGCATACAAGGCATGTGTTTACATATTTAAGTAAAAATAATATAAATAAGCTTCAATATTAAAGACCATTTTGTTAATTTTTGTTATGCTTAATAAAAACTGCAGATAGTCAAACTAAAAGGAGGAAGGACAACATCTGAAACAGACAAGCAAGGAGAGCAATTTTTAAAATAAAAGTAATTTATTAATTGCCAAGATAAATTCTGTGGGAAGAATAAAACAAAAGAATACTGTTTATTCGGACGGTGTGTTGTTAAGCGATCAAGCAGTGAGTATTAATAGGCTCAACATTACTGGTTAATTATTTTAGAGGTACAGCTACAATACTTCTGACATTACAGTATTAAATAAGTCATCTCAGCTGGTGCAATCAAATCTATACCCAGCACTTTTCGTGTCACTGACAGCCATGCTGTCACCATGATCCATGTGAAACACTCACTCAAGGGATGAGCAACTGTTTTTAGAGCCTCCACCAGTCTCAGATCCCCACTGACCCCTGAACTCAGTGTACTTGTGAAAGAGACCTTTACAGTCTCGGTAGCTTTTCCAGCAAAGTGGAAATTTTCCCGAAAAGCTGAGGTTCTTCAGCTCTGCAAGAGCAGTTTTACTAGGAAAGTGTCCTTTGCTTCCATGTAAAAACTCTTAGGACTGACAATTCCATATACTTACCTGCTGAAGCAGGTCTTTGGGAAGTCTGGGGTCAGTAGTTTCTGGAAAACATCTTTTCCTAAAGGAGAAAGAAGAAAGTAGGTATTACTCTCCTGCTGGGGGAGAGATACTGCAGAGGGTGAAAATGTTGCAGGGTACAAACACCCCTTCCTCTCCAAGAAGAGTTTCAAAGGCACTTACCTCTCAGGGATTCAAACTGAATCTCTGAGGGAAGATACTACAGAACTAAAACATTTTGTTAGAACAGAAAGACATCTCTCCCACTGTATGGGTGAAACTCCGCAGATAGCTTGCAGCAGACAGACAAAACCAGTTTCAGTCCAATTCCTAGCTAACAGGGCATCCACATCGCATAAGCCATCGTAACTGACATCCTTGTTGGCTACCTCAGCAGACAGGCCAAGAATTCAACTGGTTACTGAGACTGAACTTCCCACTCACCCCTCTACATTCTGCTCCCATGCCCCACCCAGTGCAGAGTTGAAGTATGTTGGGTAGACAGGGTGGGGAAGAACTCAGTCACTGCCTGTATATTACCTATTCTGTGGGTAAACAGGAATTCAATGTGGATAAACAAGACTTTATCAAGAAGATATAAAGTAATTTTAAGAATGAGAAAAATATCTGACAAATTCCTCCTTTAAAAAGCATGTGCACAAACATGGATACATGTTAGGATACAAAATCCAATCCTGTCTTAAAAAAGGAAGAAAATACATTTGAAAACTCAGGCTATTGCTAGATTTAAAAAAACCCACTTACAAAAATGAAGCATCAAGAATAACCTTTTTGAGGTCCAGCTTAAAGGTTACAAGCAAAACAAAAGCATTTGGGGTTAGCACAGAGGAGTCCACAAGCCATAAAGAAATAAAAAGAAATAACCCTAATCGCGTCTTCATAGACATTTCCTGATTTACTTACATATCTGGGGGTTTCAAGTGAGTAGTTTCTAGGTATGATTCAGACGATTTTTCATACCTGGCCCCAAGCTTCTTACAGCATAGTTCCAGCCCTGTCTCTGCTTCTCCCGGAGAACAATAGACAGACAAAGGGGAAGTTTTTTCCCAATTTTAAAAAGTCTAGCCTTCCCATTGGCTCTTTTGGTCAGGTGCCCACTCCCTTCCTTTTACCTATGCAGGGTGACTTTTTAACCCTTTACAGGTAAAGCAAATAGAGAACAACTACTAAGAGGGATTTTATAGCTAAGTGGTTGGCTGGATGTCCATAAAAGGGAGCTACCCCTCCCTCCCCTTTCATTTATCACAGAACAATAACTCAGCCTCCCTGAAACAAAAATCTACCCTCAAGCACTTAAATTATCTTAACTGGTCATTTCCACTATTTATGTAAAAATATTTCTTCCACATTTTTGAAAACATTTTTTTATTGAAATGAGCAATACAAAGACTATATAAATGTCAAGCATCTCTTTGATTTGACAAGCTATGGGACAAAACCTGCGAACACTACCAATATAGTGTTCAGCACTACTATTAATGGTAGTTCTGCGGAACTCAATAGAAATACACAGGCTAATAAGTCCAAGAGCCAGTAGTGGTTATAAGGGGCATGCTCTGTCAAAGTCAAAAGTTGAGTGTGAGCAAAGACCCTGGCTCTTTGAGCTCCACTGGCTGGGAACCTAGTTTCTCAGAACAGCTGACATACCAAATCATCCAAGCTGGAGTTCTGAGCTGTACCATTTTAGGCATCAGCATTCTCTAATTAATGTTTATTGACTGGACTGAGAGATCAAAACAAATAACCCCACAGACCACATTTTCTTTTTTCAAAAAACAAACAAACCAACCACTTGTGTGCTTGGATCCAAATTTCATTCATAAACAGGGAAAAGAGGCAAGAAGGGAGCAGAACAATACAGTGTATGCGGGGGAGAGAAATGAGCAGAATAGGTGGCAGGGCGGCCAAGTAAATGCATTGGTGATAAAGGCCAGGCTCATACCAGGACCTGGGGGCCCAAAGCAGGTGGGGAGTGCCTGGGTTCGCACTAGAATGCAGGGGCTCACGAGGGCCACAGAGGTGTGTGTGGGGCAGGGCCCACCCCAGGGCCAGGCACCCGAGGTGGGTGTGTTTGGTGACGGGGCTACACCGGAGACCAGGCGCCCAAGGAATGTGTGTCTTGCGGGGGAGAGATAGCCAAGCTCATCCGGGGGCCAGGCGCCTGAGGGGGGTATGTGTGGTGGGGCTCGCCCCGGGGGCTAGACACCCAAGTGGGGGGGTGTTTGGTGGGGGAGGGG
>NC_048303.1:124233274-124496531 GCF_013100865.1 Trachemys scripta elegans
GGCCGGGCTCGCCAGGCGCCCCGGGGGGGGGTGTTTGGTGGGGGAGGGGTGGCCGGGCTCGCCAGGCGCCCCGGGGGGGGTGTGTTTGGTGGGGGAGGGGTGGCCGGGCTCGCCAGGCGCCCCGGGGGGGGTGTGTTTGGTGGGGGAGGGGTGGCCGGGCTCGCCAGGCGCCTGAGGCGCGGTGTGTGGCCAGGGGGGCCGGGCTCGCCCCGGGGCAGGGGTCGGTACCTCTCTCCGCTCCTGGCTCAGCCGAGGCCTCCCCGCGGCCGGACTCCGGCCCCCGCCCTCTCCCCTCGTGTGCGTGAGGCGCCCTGGCGCATGCGCGGCGGCGGCGGGGGGAGCGGGCGGCTCCCGGCGGCCCCGGTGACGTGTCTGCGCCACAGCCCGGCCCGGGGAAGCGGCGGCGCCAGCGACTCGGCCCCGGCAGCGGCGTCCGGCGGCCGTGCCCTGCTGCGCCCGCCCGCCCGCAACATGTTCAACGTGGAGAGCCTGGAGCGCGCCGAGCTCGGGGAGAGTCTGCTCACCTGGGTGAGTCCCCGGCGAGCCCGGCCCGGCCCGGCCCGGCGAGCCCCGAGCCCCCGCGGCCTGCGGCACCGCCCTCCCGGCACTGCCAGTGTCCCGGCTCCGCGCCACGGGCCGGGGGCAGCCTCCGTGTCCGGGCCTCCCCTTCATCTTCCCTCCATCCCTGTGGGGTTTTAGTGTCCGGGCGTCAGATTCGCCCATGCCCCTTAGTGGGGTGTCAGTGTCTGGGCCTCCTCTCCAGATTCCCACCACCAGCCCCAGTGGCGTGTCAGTGCCCGGTCTTCCTCTCCAGATTCTCCCCCCCCCCCCCGGGGGGGGCCCGGGCCCGGGCCTCCCCTCCCGGTTCCCCCCCCCCCCCCCGAGGGGGGCCCAGTGTCTGGGCCTCCTCTTAGTTGTCTGGCCAGGGGCCTCAGTGTCTTCCTTAGCTCTTCCTTCCCAGTTGTGCCTAGAAGGTATTTCTGAGCCAACATTACCCTTGCCTCTTAATTTTCCCCCCTCCCCCCAGTCCTCTCTTCTGACTTCTTCCCCCCACCCCCACCCCCATCACTGTCCAGACAGAAGTGTCTCTTCTCCATTTGGTCATACCCCTCCATGATGTATTTTGATGTGCGTGCTCTCCCTCCCCACCCACTGGGGCATCACATTGGTGCCAGGACCTCACACCCTCCAATATAACACTAACACTCAACACCTCCCCCCCCCCCCTCTGTTTTCACTGTCTGTGCTAAGAAATCCAATCCTATCAACATATGGAAATGGAGCTAACCAACCTCAACTGTGTCCTGTATTGACACCATGAGGAAAAACAAAGAATACCCCCTAGTATAATTAAAAATCACTTTAATTTAATCTGGCACAGCACATACTAAAAGGTTCAAGTTAAGGTTGTTTCGGTGTTTTAATTATGCATTTCTGTGTTTGGATTTCTCGATTTCCTGGGTTTGTAATGCTTGTTTTTGGTGTAGCTACTTCCACCTTTTCATGTTCTCTGTATGTATAAATATCTTCTGTCTGGGTGTTCCATTCTATGCATCTGATGAAGTGGGCTGTAGCTCATGAAAGCTTATGCTCAAATAAATTTGTTAGTCTCTAAGGTACTGTTCTTTGTGTGGATACAGACTATCACGGCTGCTACTCTGAAACCTGTGATATTCCTTTAATGTGTGTTTTACCCTTAGTTACGGGTACATACTCTCAATCTTAACTGCAATTAAACATAATTTTTATCTGGAAATAGTGTTGTTGTTTTTTTTAAATTAAAGATGTCATGCCTGAACACTAAATAAGAAACTCAAAAACACATGCTACCGTGTGATATCTCCAGTGAGTTGAATATCAGCCTTAAACTTGCATTTTTATTTTAACTTCTGTGACCTGATTCACCAGTATGTTCTGATTGTGGTGTTGGTCTGGAGCCTCATAAAGCAGGTAGCACTCATTTAAGATGAGTTTACAGGTGCTTTGCATAACCAGAACAGCACAAAGTAGCAGGAGTGCACTGGTGAATCTGATCTTTAATTTGCAGGTGACTTATTGGTTTAGTTATCTGGAGTTATAGGCTAATTGTTTGGTTTGTATTTTGTCATTTTAATTCTTTACACATATATAAGCAAAACTACAAGGTAAACTTCCAGCATATGAAACTGTCATAGCTGAAAAGGAAGATATTATTCATTTCTTAAAAATGTTGGTTGTGAAACTCTGGAGTCAGACTGGGCAGCAAGGGGGTAAAATAGGTGAGAGGGGATTACTGGGGATGTGGGGAAATGGCAGAAAAGAGTTCTCCCATGAAGTTAAAGTGGATAAGCAGGGATATATAGGGAGCAGAGGGATTTAGTGGCATGGTAGTGGGGGGAGGCCAGGGGCTGTGGTGTAGGACAGTTAACTGTAGTGTTGTGTTTTTGGAAAACCGGGGGTATACACTTGACAGGAATCTGGATTGGATAGCCTAGGGAATCTTTCTTCATTGACCTCTTCACATCTCTGCTAGTGCACATGGCCATTTTTTCTCCCTTTGGCTCTCTACAGTGCTGTTTTCTGTGGTTGGGGGGACCTGAGGGGGTGCAGGGATTCAGGAGGAGCTAGTGGAATGTTGGGGGGGAAGCAGGTATGTGCATGAGCTTGGGGAAAGAAAGGTGGTGTGTGGGGGTGTGAACCATGTTAAGAAGACCAGTGCTATGAAAAAGGGAGGACCTGCGATGGGGTGGAGGATGGAGACCAGTCTCGGAGTGTTTCTGTACTTTCAGGACTCCCCTGTGCTCCTACTTCAGCTGCCCTGGCAGTGCTACCATAGTGCATGGTGGAGCTAAAACAGCAGTGCCACAGAGGAGCATTTCAAGCATTGATGCCTGCTAGCATAGGGCCATTGAACTATAAAGAGCAATGGCATTTGGAGACAAGCAACCCAGTGAGAACTCTTGCTATGACTCTCATCTTCCCTAAGAGGAAGTTGTCTGATATCATGGTTTCCCCAGCTAACAGTGACCTGAGCTGTTGACCACT
This sequence comes from Trachemys scripta elegans, assembly GCF_013100865.1. Lineage (NCBI taxonomy): Eukaryota > Metazoa > Chordata > Testudines > Emydidae > Trachemys > Trachemys scripta. Next base: position 124,236,299 of record NC_048303.1, read on the forward strand.
GTTTTTGAGCAACAGTCCACAGTCATAATCCTAGATCCTACAACTCCAACCATGCAGGTGGACCTTTAACCCCCATTGTATGAGGGGCCACGTCAAGGGAGAACACAGTATTCCACAAGCCAAACGTTTCATGGACCAAGTGTATAAATATCCCTGCTGGAGCAGTCCCACAACCAAGAAAGGGGGAAAAAAGTTTGTTTTGTTAGCAGAACTATTTGCAAAAAGCGGTTAAATAGCATGGTAGTTACAACATTTTGTTTATATTTGTAATTCTTAGTTGGATGTGCAGTTTTCTATGCTGTTTATCAGTTTTAATATTTTTGTATCAAGGGGGTTTTGAAACTGACTCAGGATTTAGAGTACCTCACCTACATTATGGCCCCAACTGGCTTTAAAATATGTTTAGTTGAGCTGTTTAAAAAACAGAATTTTGTGTAAGGGTGTATGGGTTTTCAAAACAGACCATTGTTGATCCCCTGGTGAAACAATTTTTTAGAAGTCTTTGCGTCAGTTGCTGTCATTGCCTGACTTTTTTCCAAAGCCCCATAGCTATTCTTGGGAGGTGAAGTTGCTCATCCTCTTTGTCAAAAGAGCTATTTACTTCTTAGAGAAGACTAAGGTGTTTTATGCTAGAGAAGTTGACTGTTCTAAGAACTTGTTTTACCTCCTACAGTGCTTGTGAAACATGTCACGTTCATACACAAGTGCTTCAACTGGTTTTCTGGTGTTCTGAGAAGCAGTTGGAGAAGACTTGGATTTCAGCATATTTGAGAACCTGTTCAAACTAAACTGATAAGTCTGCTAATGTGGATGCAAGCAACCCAAAACTGCTCCTCCCACTACTAACCCACCATGTCTCTATTCTGCTTCATAGTGAGATATCCCTTGAGCCTTTTACTTACCACAGAAACAGGGGTCTCAGTTGTGGAATCTTTAAAGTTGTTTGTAATTTTGCTGCTTTGAAAATTCCCGTGGGGTTCCCTATCACAGCCTCACCTGCCATCAGACTTCAGGGGTCTATTCTAAGCTGGGGCCTTGTTCTCAAATTCTTGTTTATCTCCATTGGAGAGCATTGTCAAATGTTCTCATTGAGAGTTGTGTATTATACCCCTTCCCCCATCCTGTATCTGTCTTTCTATTTAGATTGGGGCAGAAGCCATCTGTGTTTATACAGCACCTAGCGCAATGGGACCCCATTCTTGGTTGGCGTCTGGGAATTACCATAATAAATATAATATTTAATTTATTAATATAATTAATAATATTAAATTTTGACTCAACACCTGGGGGTGCTCTCTACCATGTAAGTTGCAGTCTCAGTGTAACACATGTCCAGAGTGTCCTTATCTGAAATTTTTAAGGCTGCTACGTCTTCAAAGCACAATTTCATAAATCACCATTTTCTCAACATTGTATCAAGAGCAGATGCTGGTTTTGGGAAGGCAGTGAGTGCTGCAGTCACTGTTTAAGCAGCAGGAGTCCTCAGAAAGGTCAGTGCTAGTTAGTCTTCTGTGGAGTCTGTGTGGAGACGTCATGACAGAGACATACTTTACCGTCTTTCCTTCACTCTGCTGTGTAGCTCAGATACAAATAGTGTTTCAGTAGGTAGAGAGGACCTTAAGGACTGGTTAGAGGAGTTGCGTGTTTATAACCTCAGTGGTGGCATTACACTTTTCTGTGATATGTACATTCTGTAAGCATTACTACAGATCCAAGATCTCTGTACTCCCTTCCTCTATTTTGAGGGTGCCTCTGGCCATTTTTATGGTCTCAATTCCTAGTATCCAGTTTGGCTCTTCCTCTTTCGTGGATGGTGTAGTTCCCCCAGTGCAGATGCCCTCCGTCTTCCACATGGTGCCCATTCCTCAAAAGAGAGGTATGTTAGTGTTTCTTTATGGATCTAGACCATACACCTGGGTTTCTTCATTCAGCCTCAGTTTCAGGGCTGTCCAGGTCAGTCTTGGGGCCGTATGGGATGAGCTTGGAAGTTCATCTGCTCAGCTCCTGAGAGATAGGGACTTTGGTTCCTCCATGTTGTTCACTTGGGTTCCACTAGAAGCTAGTTGTTCAGGCCACTTTGTGTAATTTTTTGTAGGCTCCCTTTCCGAAGGGGGTCAAAGCTGCTAGAGCTGACTGGTGAAACTGCTTTCCCCTCCCAAGCACTTCATTAACTCCTTGCTTTTTATACAGCCCTACTTGATCTGTATGTTTCCCCGCATTTAACTTAGATTGGTAAGGACCTCTTTCAACATCCTTGGCATCGGAGGACTGTAATGGTATGTCTACACGACAGCTGGGACTGAGCCTTCCATCCTGGGTAGACAGACACATTACTGGTGTAGACATTGTGGCACAGGCGGCAGCACGGTCCGTCTGTCTGAGTACGGATCCAGGGGGTTGGGCAGTCTTGTTCTCCGACAGCTAATCCACGTCACAACATCCACACTGCTATTTTTAGCATGCTAGCTCTGGCAGAGCTACCACGTGTCTGTCTACCCGGGCTGGAAGGCATGATTCCAGCTGCAGTGTAGACATACCAGCTGAGAACCGGCTTCTTTATACTCACTCCTCTGCCCCTTGTAACAGGGCTAAGATGCAACTACCACCATCCATGTTATCTCCCATTTTGGAACTTCAGTTATTGCTGGCCAGCATCCACAATGACTTGCCAATAGCTGATATGAATCAGTCCTTTGACCACAAAGTTGCAGTGTTTTCTCTTTCTCCTGATAATCTGCATCTCTCACCTCCTGATGACAACAACTTTCAGGGAGTTGCTGGTTTGGATGAGTGACTCTTTAGAGCTGGGTACAACAACAGCCAAGAAAAGACTGATCTTCTGATAAATTGTAGTTTAAGGGAAAAGGAAAAGTGACCTCGACTGTCAGTTAAAGTTTGTTGAACACTGGTCAAGGTATTTGGTGGATTCCAGCATCTGTGTCTGCTGTCACTAAAGAGGCAGATAGCGTGAACCAGGCCCCAAGCAGCTATTCCTATACCTGTATCCTGGTTCTGTAGTGCAGAGATGGGTAACTTTAAGGTAGTAGAGGGCCACAAAATCCCCTAAAATCCTTTGCCGAGCAAAACATTTTTTTTTTAGAGCAGGGGCGGGCAAACTACAGCCCAGGGGCCGCATCCGGCCCTCCAGACATTTTAATCTGGCCCTTGAGCTTCTGCCGGGGAGCAGGGTCCAGGGCTTGCCCCGCTCCAGTCAGGGAGCGGGATCGGGGATTTGCCCCACTCCGTGCGGCTCCCAGAAGCAGCGGCATATCCCCCCTTTGGCTCCTACACATAGGGGCAGCTGGGGGCTCTGTACGCTGCCTCCACAGCTCCTATTGGCTGGGAACTGCGGCCAATGGGAGCTGCAGGTGCGGTGCCGGTGGGTAGGGCAATGTGCAGAGCCACCTGGCTGCACCTCCATATAGGAACTGGAGTGGGGACATGCTGCTGCTTTTGGGAGCTACTTGAGGTAAGCGCCGCCCGGAGCCTGCACCCCTGACCCCCTCCCACACCCCAACCCCCTGCCCCAGCCCTGATCCCCCTCCTGCCCTCTGAACCCCTCCGTCCCATCCCGGAGCAACCTCCTGCACCCCCAATACCTTATCCCCAGCTCCACCCCAGAGCCCACACCCCCAGCCGGAGTTCTCCCTGCACCTCAACCTCTGCCCCAGCCCAGAGCCCTCTCCCACACCCTGAATTCCTCATTTCTGGCCCCACCCTAGAGCCTATATCCCCAGCCAGTGCCCTCACCCCCTCCCGCACCCCAGCCCCAATTTCGTGAGCATTCATGGCCCGCCATACAATTTCCATATCCAGATGTGGCCCTCGGGCCAAAAAGTTTGCCCACCCCTGTTTTAGAGGATACATATTGCATAACTCAGAAATGTTTGCTACACTACAGCATGTTAGCATACAGTTAATGGTGTATTACCAATATAAAACTGAAGTGGTCTTAAATATAAAAGTCTCATATAGCACAACCTTTATACAATAATTAGAAAATAAACAATAAAACCCTACGACAGTTTAAACACATTTTTCACTAACCTTTCATTCACTGTGCAGAAGAGCCAGGGTTTAGTAAATAAAAATAACAAAAAAACCCATCTTAACATTTTTTTCTCTGCTGCTAATCATTGTGACAGTATCTTGTCAGTCAGTGCGAAACTTAGAGTGAGCCTGTATGCACACTGAGGTGCATATGTGTATCAATTTTATTGCATCCAAGCTGCATAAGATGGAAGAGTGTTTCATTTGTCATTTGGTTACTTTCCTTTGATTTCATATGAATCAGTCTGGAGAAGTCACTTTCACAAATCCCAAAGAGAGAGCACAATTTCAACACCTACTTTCTCAGGTTTGGGAAATGGGACTCAGTAAGCAGTTTCCAAAACTGAGTGTCCCTTCTATTCTTCTCTGCAAAAAGAAAGGTTTTGCAGTTCGTACGGTTGCAGTTCAGAAGGCTGGTCATTGACAACAGCTGCAAGTGGATCATTAAAAAGCATCAGATGAGGTTGAAAACTTTCAGAATGCTTAAAATGTTCATTGAAATTGAGCAACAGCATTTCACTGTTAGTATTGTTCCTGCTAAACTCTGATTCGCACTCTTGCAGTTCTGATGTATGTGCATCACATGTTGTAAAGTGGGCAAATTCAAATGTAACGGGTGAGTGTTAATAAGTGCGAGCTTGCTTCAGAACCCATCCATGTGAGCAACGAGGTCTGATGCAGTCTAGTCGATGTCTTGCAGTTGCAGATTCAAACAATTCAGGTTATGTCTCTCAAAAATGCTGTATAGCACAGAAAAACTGAATCTTCCAGTTTTTCCTGAAACTTCGTAGTATCAGAACTCTGCCTTTCAGAAAGGTGACACTCCTGTGTTTTTTGTTGGAAAGAATCTCACTAGGCATTTTCCATGGCTTATCCATCACACTTCTCCGTATAGCTCCAAATTGTCCTCCTATGCATCCACTTCATCAAGAAAAGCTACTAATTAGTGATGGCTGAGTGATCTGTTTGCACCTCGTATCATGTTTGTAACTTTCATGACCACATTTATGATGTGATTAAAATACAGCGATTTTCCACACAGCGACTCTTGATGAATAATGCAGGGCAGAGTTGGGCAGTGCTTCAATAAACCTGGAAACCCAGCCCTTGAGCCATGCATAGCAGGTGCTCCATCTGTTACAACAACCAACAACTTTTTACAATCTCCAAAACCTGCAACAGCTTCCTGAAGCACACCAAAAATATCTGGACCCTTTGTTATTTTGTGTAATGAGGCTAATTTCATGAGTTCTTCATGACATGCATGTTAAAATTACTATCAGTTGTCCATATGTATATCATAGCTGACTTACATTTGACACAGCTGTACTGTCGTCTAATGCCAAAGAAGAAACAATCAGGCATGATTTTCTTTAACTTTCCTTCTACGTGTTCATGGGTATGTGAAACTCTTCATGAAACTGTACATAGCAATACTGTTCTGAATTTTTTTTGCCATTTTGTCATCACCAAACGCCTTTCCCATTTGCACTGCACATTCTTTCACTCTTTCGCTCTCATGCAGTGGCTTTCTAGCCCATGCCATCTCAAGAGTGGCAAGATATGATGCAGTAACACCCAAAGTTTGTACTGGGGTAACTCTAGCAAAACAACTCTGCTGCTTTAAAACTTTGCCTTTTAGATAAGCCACAGTGGCTTATCCCTGTATGTATTTCATTATTTGCTTTGTGATTGGTGCTGTGGTGATTTTTCAAGTGATATTCATTTGTCATTGTCATGACTTGCAAACATATGGGGCATTGGGGCTTACCTCCATTTTAAGTACAAAGATATTCATGCTCCCACTGTGCATGGGCGACTTAGTGTTCTCTATCTTTCTTTTACTCATGATAAACTGTAAAGGCAGAAGAATCAGCCACTGGTTTCTCAGTGAGCCATTTCCTATCTCACTCATAGCACAGCAGACAGAGTCCTGATGTTTCAGGGCATTGAATTTCCTTGTGTTCAGCATACATGTACCAGAACACTGGAGGATACCTAATGTGACACCAATTTTTTTAAAAAGGCTCCAAAGACAATCCTGGCAGTTGCAGGCTAATAAGCCTAACTTCGGTACCAGGCAAATTGGTTTAAATTATAGTAAAGAACAGAATGATCAGACACCTAGATGATCACGATTTATTAGGGAAGAGTTAACAGCAGTTTTGTAAAGGGAAATTATGCCCCCCATAGCCATTTTTGAGGGGTTTAACAAACGTGAACAAGGGTGATATAGTGGATATAGTGTACTTGGACTTTCAGAAAGCCTTTGACAAGGTCCGTGGGGAGAAGTGAATAGCAGGGTCCTCTGGGGATCTGTACTGAGACCAGTGCTGTTCAGAATATTCATACACGATCTGGAAAAAGGGATAAACAGTGAGGATATAAAACTATTCAAGATATTTAAGCCCAAAGTAGACTGCCAAGAGTTACAAATGGATCTCACAAAACTGAGTGACTGGGCAACAAAATGGCAGATGAAATTCAATGTTGATTAATGCAAAGTAATGCACATTAGAAAACATAATTCCAATTATACGGACAAAATGATGGGATCTAAATTAGCTGTTATAACTCAAGAACGAGTTATTGTGAATGGTTCTCTGAAAACATCCAGTCAACGTGCAGCAGCAGGTAAAAAAGCTAACAATGTTAGGAACCATTAGGAAAGAGAGAGGTAGTAAATATATACAGTAAATATAATAATGCCACTGTATAAATCCATGGTACACCCACACCTTGAATACTGTGTGCAGTTCTGAGGAGAGATTTAAAAGATTGGGACTGTTCATCTTGGAGAAGAGATGACTAAGGGGGGGATATGTTGGGGGTCTATAAAATCATGAATGGTGTGGAGAAAGTGAATAAAGGTTGTTTACTCCTTCCCGTAACACAAAAACCAGGGGCCACTCAATGAAATTAATAGGCAGCATGTTTAAAACAAACCAAAGGAAATACTACTTCACACAATGTACAGTTCACCTGTGGAACTTGTTGCCAGGGGATGTTGTGAAATCCAAAAGTATAACTTGGTTCAAAAAACAATTAGATAAGTTCATGGAGGATAGGTCTATCCATGGCTATTAGCCAAGATGAGCCACGATTGGGTCTCCCTAGCCTATGATTGCCAACAGCTGGGAGCAGACGATGGGATGGATTTCTTAATGATGGTCATTTCTGTTCATTCTCCCTGAAGCATCTGGCACTGGCTACTGTTGGAAGACAGGCTACATGGACCATTGGTCTGACCCAGAATAGCCATTCTTATGTTCTCATTTAAAAAAAACAAAATTCCAAAAATTGCCTTCATTTCATCATGGACTTGAGAAAGTTAAACGGTTACATTAGAGTTCAGATTTTACATGCTGATTTTACCTATTATCCCTGTCCTTCTGTTATTCCTACCTATATCCCCGTAAGACTGGTTTGGGGCTCTCAACATAGAAGATACATATTTTCATGTAGCTTTCAAACTGGCCTGAAAGTAATTATGCTTTTGTATAGAAACAGTTGTGACCAATATAGCATTCTTGGATCTGGCTTCTATAGAGTGGTGTTCATTAAATATCTGGTTAGATCAGGGGTTCTCAAGCTTCATTGCACCACCTGACAACAAAAATTACTACACGACCCCGGGAGCAGGGACAGAAGCCTGAGCCTGCCCGAGCCCCACCACCCCGGGTGGAGGGGGGCAAAGCCGAAGTTCAAGGGCATCAGCCCCGGGGGTGGGTGGGTGTGTGCTGTAACCTGAGCCCCGCTGCCCAGGGCTGAAGTCCTCGGGCTTCAGTCCTAGGCGGTGGGCCTTTGGCTTCCGCCCTGGGCCCCAGCAAGTCTAAGCCAGCCCTGGCGACCCCATTTGGGGTCCCGACCCACAGTTTGAGAACTGCTGGGTTAGATAATAGCGTACTTCAGGCATCAGTGTATACATGTGTGTCTATACCAGGAAAATTTGCTTGACCTTCATGGTGACTGGAAGATGTGGAAAAGTAGATTCCATATATCAGATGGACTTTTCACTCTTTTGTCTCCATGGCTGCATGTGCAAGACAAGACAACAAAGTTCTACTTTAACAAGCAGGAAGGTGCTTGTCTCTGTGACTAGTATCTGGCTCATCGAATTTACATGATGTACCTCCAGCTGGTTGGCAAAGAAAATGTGTTGTCAGATAAGAAAAATCATAGAAGCAAAGACCAGAGGAAGTGGTCTCTGAAACAGTTGATGGTAGAGCTGTTGTTCAGGAGGTGGAGTTATCATTTCCTAGATCTTTGTGTCACGACTAGCAATAGAAACAGTCCACAGTTTTATTTCAGGACAAGAGTGGACAGAAACTCAGTAAGATGTGGTCCTGTTGGATTGGAGCAGAGACTATGCTTTCCCACTGATTCCATTGCTTCTGCTGATCAGGAAAATAGAACAAGTCTAGGGTCAAGGATCATCCTGATCACTCCAGCTTGGATCAGGCAGTACTGTTACATGGATATCCCAAGAACACATTTCCTTCTGCATCCAAACCCAGAGACACTTTACTTCATTGTTTGACTCATGGGACTTTGACTACTTCTGGTGAAGCATGAAGCAGCATCTTGCTGCAATTCAAGAAGCTGTTCACCCTGCAATGTAACTTCCCGAAATGGAAATGGACAAGGGTTTCAGTATAGGCATCTAATAACCTGACCCTATACCCTTGCACCCATGTCGTCGATTTTCGAGTATTTATTATACTTAAGTTTCTCATCCTGTCCTTGTCATTGATCAAAATACATCTGTCTGCTATTTTTGAATACTAGCTTCTAGTTGAAACTGAAAAGCCTTCTTAGTGTCATGGGCTTCTTTGAAGGATTGGTGGTTGTCCTTATACTGGGCAGACAACTTCACTGATGCGACATCTCAAATTCACCTTCTGAACCTTTGGAAGGGTGCTCTTTATTTCACCTATCACTAAAGGCAGCATTTTCATCACAGTTACATCTGCAAGAGAGGAATGAGTGCATTGCAGCCTTTAATGATTGATCCTTCCATTACTGCATTCCCTAACGACAGAGCTGTCAGGCAAGCTCATCCATTTTTTTTTCTTTAAAATAATGCTTGAATTCTACCTGAACACAGGCATTAGTCTCTTAGGGTTTTTTTTAACCAAACCCTACATTCCGTGTCCTAGAAGTTAAGTGCATCAAGTTTTGTCCTGTGTAGAGAAGACAAAGGTATTTTGGAAATTGCCTAGATTTTTTTGTAGCCTTAAAAAGAACAGGAGTACTTGTGGCACCTTAGAGACTAACAAATTTATTAGAGCATAAGCTTTCGTGGACTACAGCCCACTTCTTCGGATGCATATAGAATGGGACATATATTGAGGAGATATATATACACACATACAGAGAGCATAAACAGGTATGCTCTGTTTATGTGTGTATCTGTATGTGTGTATATATATCTCCTCAATATATGTCCCTTTCTATATGCATCCGAAGAAGTGGGCTGTAGTCCACGAAAGCTTATGCTCTAATAAATTTGTTAGTCTCTAAGGTGCCACAAGTACTCCTGTTCTTTTTGCGGATACAGACTAACACGGCTGTTACTCTGAAACCTGTCATTTTGTAGCCTTAGTGGATCAGTATACGGGGAATGCTGAATGACTGTCTAGATTATGCACTGGCATGTATGCTTTATCTGTCATGTAAGCCCTTGAGATCTTGGGGCCCACATTGCAGGGTTACTCAGTTTTCCAGTGGGTTCTCTGTTGTGATGGAAACATTACAATCTACAGGTCTGCCTAGCTGGGGTTCTATTCAAAGGTTTACTGAACACTGCTCTCTTGGTTTATCATCTAGATCTGATATTTGCTTTGGAGAACTGTTCTATAATCCTTGTTTAATTAAAATGTCTCAGCTCACCTTTGTTGGGGTTGTCCTGTTAACTGGACTTCCATAACTGAGAGTATACAGAAGCAGGCTGCCTTGTAGAAGGAGAGAGAGATTACCTAGTAGTAACTAGTTCTTCAGGAATGTTTACTCCGTATTTTCACATAGCCTGATCATCTCTTCTTGCCCAGAGTTGTCACTTTAAGGATCTTAAGGTTCAGCAGAAGAAACTCAGGTGGTTCACTGAAAACCTCTGATCTGAACATTTGGTGCCATGAGAAGGCACTTACATGGTCCTAATAGGCACTCCTTTTCTAGAAAGATCCTGAAGCTCGCTGGCACTTGGAGAAGGGGGTTGATGTGTGGCTGCATGTGAATATGCACAGGCAACACTCCAGAAGAATTAATTGAAACTTTATGAAAAATAATAAATAGAGAATGGTCAAAAAACAAAAAGGAGTAGGCAAAGGCAAATAATATAATAGGGAAAAGTTTAGAATTGGAATATTAGAACAGGCATTGGACATTTATAAGCTAATTATTAAAAAGGAGAAAAGTTGAACTAATAAGATGCATGCCTTGATCACTCTGCTTGCATGTTGTTTTGGTTTTCTGTCTCTTTAAGGGCCTTGTCTGCACTAGAGAAATTTAATATTCTAAGAAACATTTGTGATCTCCCCGCACACTTGTCAAGCATCTTACATACACATTCTCCATACAGTTAAATGTATTCCAAATATCATTTGGATTGGACTTGTGTTCTGCAGGTCTACATATTGGTTCAAGCTGCAGCAATTTAGTGGCAGTATGGAGCCAGTGTAGTAGTAAACTAATTCATATTGTCCTTCCACCCAAGTCCCACCGTGCTCCAGTCAGTACTGAGGTTGTTTGTCTGGTCTACTTTGTGCACCCTACTACACAGGAGTCTGCTTGACTAGAAGCCATCTACCTGTATAATAGCATGACACAAACCATAGAGCTCAGTGCAGACAGCTTGCATTGCAAACAACTTCTTTCACAATTGCAAGCTTCTTTGATTGTGAACATTGCAAGTGTTACCAGGATGTCTTAAAGGAGAACCTTTATTGACTGTGTTACTGCCTGGCTCAGATATTTGGGCCCAAATCATCTTATGGGATGAGAAAATCCAGAAGCAGCTGGCCAGTGGTGTTAAATGCTCTTACATACATAGAACCAGTCATCTGCATGCTTGGTATAACCTGGGCTTATAAGCCATGCTGGGATAAAATCAAAAATCTAAAGTACAGCCTGAAGTTAATGATGACATCAGAAGACTCAAGTCCTGGCATAGAGTTTTTCATTTATACAACTGTCTGGCGAGGAGCCTGAAGACTCACTCCTCTGCTCAGCCTGAGATGCTCCCAAACATAATGAAAAAATACTTTGTAGCATGATTATTCAGGGGAGACAAGAACACCATTACCAAATAGGAGGAACGAGGGTGAGGGAGCCTGACCAGGAGTTGCCCAGATCACAAGATCCATTTGTAGGATGGAGGCCCAGATCCTGAGATGACTGAGCTGGTTCCGCATGAGGAAGTGGAATCTGGAGATGAGCAAAGCTTTATCAGGTATGCAGCTTACTATTGTATAAAGTACTGATGGGGACTGATTTTTTTTCAGATTCTGGGGCTGAGAGAAATTTTTCTGGCTTCTTATGAATGCATCCTTAATATTTGTGAATGGGCAGATATAGTCTTATGTGAAGATGGAAGTGTCCACCTTACCTTCTCCCTGCTCTGCCAATCCCCACTCCCTCAGCCACTCCCCCCTTCATCCTCTCTGCCATAGTACAAGTAACAGCCCCACAGCAGCCCACTCAAAACAGTTATTCCCCCATAACTGGTCTTTCTTGGAGCCACCCTTCCATTCCTCTCACTTGTGGTACCCTTTTCAGCTTCATGACCTGCCAATTATGGTAAGAGAGGAAGTGCTTGACTTGGCACTTACGGCAGCTGGCTGTGCTATACCATGTAGCCACATACAAAAATGGGGATTTTTTTTTTAAATGTCACATAAAACACCAATGGAAAAATAAAAACAGCTGGACCTGTAAGTTGCTGTAATAAGTTAATTAGCGGACGCTTGCCAAAGCATTTACCTTACATTGTATTGACTGGCCCATATGGCATCCAGCCATTTCTATACAGCATGCACAACTTGGCAATCTGCAATCACATTAGCGTTTGTCTTTCTAATGAACTGTTTATGGCAACTTCTCCAAAGTTAATATAAAGATTTTTTTTTTTTAATGCGTATCTCCAAGGTAGCTAACCAAGCCTCACCAGTTATGGAGCTTCTCATTGGATATCATCTGCAAAAAACCAAAAACCCTCATTTTCCAAGATCCTACTTTTCCATAATAAGTAACTTTTTTTATACTATTTTGACATTATATACTACATATCTCCCTTCCCCTGATCTAAAATAGTACCACACCTCTCCATAGTTTTAAGTGTTGTGTGAGAATTGGGAACATATGTCCTTAACATTCTGTGTTGAATGGCTCTGGATTAGTTATTGGAATTTAAAAAAGAGAAGAGGAAGTTTCTTTTGTCTCATTTGTTGACATTTCATGGGACGTGTGAGGGATTGCGGTGGGTGTTAATTCGATCATATCTTGTTTTCTCTGTCAGGGCTTGCTGTCCAGCTGTGCATATTGTCAAGACTCCATGTTGGTGGCACAGTTGAAAAGTTGAAAGGACCAATTCATCAAAGCGCAAAGGAATGTGAACAGAGAAGTAGTATGAATTTACCACTTCGAGGAGTGAAAGACGAGGCAGCCCTGAACACACCGGGAAGGCAGGAACAGTTCCAGCAGGAGGACAGAACTCATGCAAAAATATAGACAGCAGAATGCACAGAGAGGCAGAGTTTCAGCAGCCATTATCGAATGACTATTAAAGACACACAAGAAACTGCCTGCTGCTCTGTCCCCACAACTAGCGTCTGCTCCTGCACTGCCATGTGCTGCCCGATACCACGCCCTCCCGAAAGCAGAGAATACAACTTTTTGGATTGGGACCTACCTCTTTGGCTCTCTCCCAGCCGTTCTCCAGACATTCAACCCCTATTTTTGACACAGGGAAAGAAGATTGTTTCTGCAGCTGGTCTCCCTTATTAAAACACAGTTTTGTTTTTGGAAAAAAGGCATTGTTTTTTAATGTTGTTAATACTTAATATAAGGTGCTACTGTCTCCATTATAACAAATCAATAAAAAATGTACATAGCATAAAAGTGCTAGGTTAACAACAGTGTTGTGCTATCTAGTCCTTCATTCTTCACTGTATAAAAAAAGATATTTTCAAGTAGTCATAAAAAGAAACAAAGCATTAGTCCTTGGTGCCCTCTGTTTCAGATCTGTAGCGCGTGCTCACCAGAAGTAGTAGTGTCATCCTTCAGCTGCATCTACATGATTTTCTAGCTGTGAAAAAGTAGAGGGCAGGCTGTCTGAGCCACTCTAGTCTTTACTGACCACCTTTCCTTTGTTTTTGCTTATGTTATGTAAAATGCAACAAGCAGATATGATCATGGTAATATTAGTCATGGAACAGTCAACAGATAATCTATGTCTTGCTTTCAGTATCCCAGAAGCACACTTCACCACCATCCTGCATTGGCTCAGTGTGTAGTGGAATCTTCTACCTTTGTTTATGTAGTTGGGGAAGTTTTAATGAGCCACGGCAGTACTGGGTAGACAGGATCACCTGGGAGCACAGTTGGGATGGAAACACCCATAATGTCAATATTGTTCAGTGGGAATAGTTTTTCACTTTTCCTGTTTTTGAGAAGTCCAGAGTTTGGTGGTGGGCGTGTGTGGTTTGTTTCAAGTCCTGGCTTCACGCACTTTTCCAGGCTACTGTATGGCCATGACCAGGGCTTCCCAGGGAGATACACTATGGACTGCATCATCATGGAAACAGTTTCCTTCCTGTTATGTATTTCTCGGCTGCTTGTGCTCAGACACGGAATGGGCATGCGGATTCCATTAATGGCTCTGTCAGTTTGGGGAGCCCAGCCACTTAAATTATTTGGTCTCTGGCATGTTAGCAGTCTTGATTACTTGTCCCTGTAACACACACAGTATTTTTTACAGTGCAAACCCCCAGCACAACAGCATTCACAATGGACTTCCCAACTGGGTTTCCATCTGGACAGTAGAAAACTAGGTTAGTCAACTTCTGCAGTGTTATGGCTGCTCGCTTTTCCATAGTGAAGGAGATCTCTCGTCGTCTGGTACTGCTGTGTCGGGGCAAGCTCAGCACATAGTTCCAGGGAAGTCTCCTTTGATCCTGAAGTTCTTGCAATCTCTTACACAAATATTCAAATGTATATTATTATACTGCACATTCCAAAATGAAACCCTAACCCAGTATGTGTCTCTAGGCACAGCATGTTGACCAAAATGACTGTCACCCATCCACCCTACCTCAGGGGTATATTTCTGTTATGGACTGGAAACCACCACTCACCCCCACATATGGCACTATGGAATCAGCCACATTCCATCCTTCAGTTCTAAGTCAGAGACCAACATCTTGCATCTTAACCTCTATATTTATACCAGAGACTTTTCTCTGTCTAGTTCTTTTTGCCACATCTATTGTAGTAATTGAACGCCTTACAACTAATAGCAAACTAACACTGGCCAGTACAAACCAGCTAGTACTAGCATGATTTCACTCTCATCGCACACTAGGGAGGAGTTAATTGTTCAGAGTGCACGCGTGTGTGTGTATATAATTATATAACCATGGGACGGTGGACGGTCTAGGTGATCAGCATTTTTAATAATCAGGGGTCTTACGTATGTGCCTAAATAGGGATTTAGGATGGTGCTTGAGTGATTTAAAAGCACAAGTTCCACTAACATTCAGTGGGATTTGTGTTCCTGAGTTATTAGATGCTTTTGAATATCCCTCCCTTAGGAATGTAACTCTGGTAACTCATGTTTTGAATATCCTGGTCAGAGCTTGTAATAGAATTTTGGTTGCAACCATATCTGTGAAGCTGTGTCCATGGCTCTACAACAAGACAAACCTCAGTGTTGTGGTTCACTAAATGAAATCTAGCACTTGCAGTATTTCTCCCCTGATAGAATTAAACTTGTGCACCTTTGTGTTTTGTTTAGTTTTTCTCTCTGCCATTTGCTGCTGTTTGGTAGTAACAATACCATTGTGTTACTTTTGAAAACTCTTTAATGTGTTAGTAAGAGATAGTTAAGGCAGGCTAATAAAAAAATGTTTTTTTTTCCCCCTTCAGATCCAGACATTTAATGTTGAAGCACCATGCCAGACTGTGGAAGATTTAACGAATGGGGTTGTGATGGCCCAGGTGCTTCAAAAGATGTAAGAACAAATTGTTCAATGGTTTGTGGATTTTTTGCATGCAGAATAGATCATTTGTAAATGTGCCCAATTATCTAAATGTAAGTATGTTTTCATCTTAAAAGTTGTCCAGTATCCAGGAAGGACTCAGCCTGCTAAACTTAGTTTGTGTTTTCACCTAAAGCATAACTAACAGTTATTTGAAAATGGAGAAAAACATGTGAAAAGTACAGCTCATTTAAGGCAAAAGAAGTACCTGGTCAAAGAGTTTGTGTACGAAGTTTCAACTTTATTGAGAAATAAGATGGTTAAACTTAAGAACAATACTTTTTACACCTCTATTAAAAAGTTTGGTTTCAATTTGAGTAATAATGCAAAATAGCTTATTAGTTGAGGACAATTTATGAAAAGTACTAAATACATACTATGTCATAAATTACAATATGTTTTGGTGATAAATCTTGAGGCTGCTATAACTATCAAAAAGTTTTAATAACTCACCATATTGCCATCCTTTTTAGTAGTGTCAGTGGGGAGTTCCATATTGAACAGACATGGGTAACTTCTTATTATTTCTTCTGCTGGAGTTAATCCCTTCAGGTAATGGTTGAGTCAAACCGGCAAGGCAATGTAAGGAAACTTGATGCTCATGTAATACAAGGTTTGCGTTAAACAGAGAGGGTCTATTTCTAATACTGCCAATCTAGCACCATTCAAAGACATTCAATTCCTAAAAGATTAAGTGGGGGGAAAAAACCTCTCTGTACTTGGGGTTGTCATGATTTTTTGTAATAGGCCTTTGATGGAGCCAGTTATGGATTAAGATACCGTATACGCTGATTCAGAATGTATCACTATAGTTTGTTGGTAAATGAGGTTTATTTTCAATGCTTATTTTCAAGTGTATCATACTTACCTATCGTTTATAGAGAGATTTCTGCTTCTGTTTTGAGACTAGGAATAAGCATCTGATATGTCAGGTGCTTGTCCCCCACTTTACAGCAGCCAAAGAGGGCCTTCCTCTCTGGCTTTTCCTTCCAGGGAGCCTGATACCCCCTGGGGTACATTTGGGGTGAAAAAATCTGGCCCGAAGATCAACCCTGGCGTGCAATGGGGCGAGCTGGTTGGCAACTTAGTCCCTGGGCCAGCAGGTCAACCCTATCCTCCCAAAAATGGGGGAGATGGCTGCTGAGTCTGGCCCTACCCACCCCCTCTGGCCTTGGGATCTAGTAAATACGAACAATAGGCATGATTCAATATGACAATTCCTACATTCTTATAAAGAGTCAAGGGACCAATTTTATTCCTTAATATGGAGGAGGTACAGAACACAACCAAAATAATTGCTTGACAAAAACAAATAAACAAATCTAAAAGTAGTTTTCTGCACAAATCCTCCAAAAGGAAGATTAGGAAATCAAAAAGAATAAAAATAGGTATTAGTTTTTCATCAGCAGTCCCTTGTTCCAGAGAGGGAAGGAGTAGCAGTCTGCCTGCAGTACACAGGAGAAAGTGGAAGGAAACTCAGAATTTGCCTAATATTTTGAGGCAATGCTTAAAACGGTTTGTAAGAGGACTTAATATGTGGGAAGATAAATTAGGAACTGAAGAGGATAATCCTGATTTAAAAATGCAGAAAATATTCCCCTCCTCCCTGGAACTTTTAAGAAGGTCCTATGCTGTATAGTTTCATTCTGCTCTGGAGGAAATTGTATAATATAATTTAGGAAATGCAAATAAGCCCAACAGAAAAGTAATGCAAAAAAAGCAGATTTCATGGAGATTTTCCAGACATGGCTGTTTTACTGAAGTAACAGATAAACCCGCAAAGGGCAACATCTTTGGCGCATATCCCACAGATAAGTTGAAGTCTTCCTACACAGAGGCATCAGTTATGAAGTCTACGCTAACTGTACATGCTTTGTCAGAAAGGAATCCTGGTATGTTCAAACAATACGTCAACAGTCCTAGCTGCTTCTAAGTGTGATTAAAAACTTTCTAATATTCAAATGTTGTTGCTTAGGGGACATTAAAGAGGATACAAAAAAGAAAACATGTATAATATGCCCAATTTTAAACTAGCACCATCATTACTGTTCTGTGTATCGTGAAAGATGAATAAGTCAGTGTTTTAGGCCTAAAAAACGGGAAAACCCCAACATAAATCAGGTACTGTAACAAAATTAATCTAAAAAGGGACTCTCATCATCTGAAGCAGGACAGAACATGACAGAATATACTGAGGGAAGGTGAGCACTTGGGATAAGAGATTTTGTTAGTAAATGTTGTACGAAGTTGAGATTTTAGCGTAACTGTTCTTGAATCATGTTTCAGAACATTCATGAAAATGAGACCATATTGTTACATTATATACTTTGAATATTTGTTAATCATAAAGTTATGCACATGAAAGATCATAGCGGTACATTGTATAGTTTGGGTAGTCATTAATCATGAAGTGATGCATCTGCTTCATACTGTGTTTGTACCATAACTTCATCACTAATCAGCAGTTGATAGGATTATTTTCTGTATCCACCTGTTGGCCAACACATTTGGCTGATTGGTGTGTACAGTTCAAAATAAGGGTCTCTAGGAATTATGTCATAGAATCATAGAATATCAGGGTTTGGAAGGGACCTCTGGAGGTCATTTAGTCCAACCCCCTACTCAAAGCAGGACCAATCCCCAGACAGATTTTTGCCCCAATCCCTAAATGGCCCCCTCAAGGATCGAACTCACAACCCTGGGTTGAGCAGGCCAATGCTCAAACCACTGAGCTATCCTTCACCCCTTGTCTTGTATATACCAAAAATAAAACTCTTGAGTGACATGGGAAGGGAAAGCTCAGTAGTCTTATTGATCATATTTTTAACCTTTTGTTGGGCATTGTATTATCTTGCACACTTCCAGGGGCAGTGTCCCAAGAAAATCAACCCTGACTTACTGTTTCCAGCTGCACAGGGGATATTTATTTATGGTGTGTGGTCATAATAGGTGAAATGTGTACAGTATAAAATTTGTGTTTCCATAGCAGCATTTGAAATGGAATGATACCCCATCTAACAATGGTCTGTGATGGAATGTTAGATGGGGTGGGATCTGAGTTACTACAGAGAATTCTTTCCTGGGTGCTGGCTGGTGAGTCTTGCCCACATGCTCAGGGTTTAACTGATCGCCATATTTGGGGTCGGGAAGGAATTTTCCTCCAGGGCAGATTGGCAGAGGCCCTGGAGGTTTTTCGCCTTCCTCTGCAGCGTGGGGCACGGGTCACTTGCTGGAGGATTGTCTGCACCTTGAGGTCTTTAAACCAGTATTTGAGGACTTCAATAACTCAGGAATAGGTTAGGGATTTGTTACAGGAGTGGGTGGGTGAAATTCTGTGGTCTGCGTTGTGCAGGAGGTCAGATTAGATGATCATAATGGTTCTTTCTGACCTTAAAGTCTATGAGTCTATGATACTTTAGTGATTGCTTTTGTTATCACTTTCCCCCCCTCGCTTCAGTGAATGCTAGCTTCAATTCACTTTCCCCATGCAACCAGTGGTTTGTAATGAAGGTCAACTAAGCAATTTGTAAGTTCAGGTGATAACCCCTGTCCAATAATTTGGGCCCATCTAAATAGACTTTGTGGCTTTCAAAGCTCCTGTTAATTGAACTTCATTGCACAGGCATGCTAGATGCCAAATTTCTAGTTACAGATATACATAGATAGGGTTCACAGTAATGTTGAATGTCTTACTGCTGAGAAACGCTTTGGAACAAAAGAGTCATAATGACAGCTGATTTTGAATTTTTTCAGAGTAGTCATCAGGTATTAAATCATTTAAAAAGAAAATTACAATTGCTTCTTCTTTTGTAGTGTGGATGCCTCGATGGATTCTTTTAGGTTCTCAGATATCTATGGCCGTAAACACAGTAGCCAGTGATCACCTATGTCTCAGAAAGCTTGCCCATAAGTCTAACACATTATGAGTACCTCTAAGTACTCAGCTGGTAAGGTGATTGGGAACCATCAGGCAAAACCATTTTAGAAAATACAGAGGAAAAACATTGGCTCCCATCAGCTATTTAAAAAATATATATATACACAATTTGAAACAGCCAGTAAAGTTTTACTTTTGCTCCTTCAATTCAAACAGGTACCACAGAAAGGACTTAGTCCAGAGGCAGGCGGGACTGTTCAAGCAAAGGAGGGGGAGTCCAGGGCTGACTTCTCCAGTCCACCATTCCTTCTAGATCAGCAGCATGACTCCCACTCCTGTCCCAAGACAACCAACTAATTGGGGAAAAACTGTCGCAGGAGTAGAAATGCATGACAGGAGACAGGTGGGTGCTAGAAGTTATTCAGAAGAGTTGTTGGGTAAAATTAAAACAAAGATTTGAGCACTCCAGCAACATCCTTGAATTCAGTGAAGAGCAAACTCATTTCAGAAGCCAATAGATCACTTACTGCGAATAGGTGCTATAGAGCCAGTACCACAGACGTGCTGTCTGGTGCTTACTCTAGTTAACTTCAGTAATCCCCCAGAAGACTTGAAGGGTTGTGAGAGTTTGATGTGAAAATCTCTCAACAAGTGCATCTTATTAGCATGGAAAGCTGAAGTCAATCAGGTGACACAGACTATTACATCATATCAGTCCCTTTGAGAAAGGTAAACTGTATTATCCCTGCCTGAATTTCTTGAGAATTAGATCCATTTCTAGATGGCATCAAGAGTTTCATCAAGAGAAATCAATCCATTTTGTAAAAGAGCATCAAGAAAGCAGACTGTCACCAGAGAAGATTTCCACTTAGGGTGTTAGTAGACTCCTGACAGGGTGTCAGTTTTCCATGAGTAACTGAAATACAGTCAGCAAGAACACAGCTAATTGGATCAGACAGTGTTGGATAGAAATCTGAAGATGTGGACATGCTAGTTTCCTGCATCACTCTAGTGATCTGGGCCCGTCTCCGTATGTGGATAAGGCTGGCACGTCTTGTCACTGAAGCTCATGATGTTGAAAGTTCTGAACACAATAGTATCTGTTTCCCTGTCAGTTTATCAACCTCTGCTTTGATGGAAGGGACTCACCAAGTGTTCATCGGGGCAGATTACAGTAGAATTAGAGAGGGAAAATCAAGTCAATATTTTCTGTATTGGGACAGTGCTGGCTATTCCTGCCACAGTAGGCTTTTACTGGAGGCTGCTCTAGCCAAACTCCTGGTTGGCATTCCATGACCATCAGAGATTCTAAGGTACGTTTTGAATGGAGCGTTTACCAGCTGTGATGGGGCAAGGCCAGATGGCTACAGTAAAGTAGTGAGGAACAGGTATGTTAGCCCCAGGGTAAACAAATCCCTGGTACCATGGTAACCAAATGGCAGTTGCTCCAGGTTAATCAAGACACCTGGGACCAATTAAGATCCTTCTAGAAGCCAGTGAGATAGCTAGATTGATTGGGACACCTGAAGCCAATCAAGGACTGGCTGGAACTAGTTAAAAGCCTCTCAGTTAGTCAGTGCGGGGTGGGTGTCAGGAGCTATAGGAGGGAGCTGTGCTGTTGAAGGAATGAAGCAGTACGAATCCATATCAGGTGCAAGGAAGGAGGCCCTGAGGTAATTGTGAAGAAGATATAGAGTGGGGGCTGCTGTGGGGAAGTAGCCCAGGGAATTGTACATGTCCTGTTTCCAAAAAGTCAGCTTCCATAGATGCTAATTTTAGGTCCCTGGGCTGGAGCCCGGAGTAGAGGGTGGGCCCGGGCTCCCCCCTCCCCTCCCTATTTAATCACTGATACTGGGAGACCACAGAGACTGTGCGAGGGGGGGTTGTTTCTCCTCACCTCCCTTGCTGGCTTATGATGAAAATGGCTCAGTAGACTGTGAGCCTTGCCTCTAGAGAGGAGGGCTATGTGGAGGGTCACAGTGAGCCTCTGAGGTTAGCAAAATCCGTCAGGAAACGCAGGACCCACGGAGTCAAGAACAGAACTTTGTCTCACAGCCTACAGTGATTGGAACCATCACTGGGAGTGAAGTGTCATTCCTGGGCAAGTACAAATGGGAGCTGTGGAAGAAGACTCACTCATTTATGGATTCTCCCCCCAAAATGAAATATGATACATTTAAGACTAAAATGCAGATGCAGAGATGGGCAAATATCAGGTATGGGCATCCTGTGTTTTTGTCCCCTCCCAAGAAGACAGTGAAGGCAGTTGTCTGTTTGGTACTCATACCACACTCATTGCTGTGGTATCTGAGGAAGCCATAGATGATAGCTACTCTTGACTATCAGAATATGGTCCTCCGGGCTGAGCAGAACTGAGGTTGACACCCAGATTTTGTACCTTTTCACTAGTGGCTGGCATACTTCTTTAATAATTTTCATGACTGTCATTCAGCAAGCTCCTCAAAATCATTTTCCCCCTTCTCATGAGCATGGCCTCATTCTTGTCTGGCTTAAGTTTCAAACCAGGTGTCTCAAAGGAAAATGTAAAACTAGGTATCAGCATAAGGGATGGCACTGCAGCCTGAAATGATTGAAGATGTCCATTAAGTGGCTTTTCATAGCCATTAAATGACTGGGGTGCTAGGAGGAAAACTTGTGGCAGAACACAGGAGAGTACTGTAGGGCTTCCTTGAAAGCAAGGCACGGGTGATCATTCACAGCTTGATAAGTCACTCATATGAACCAATGCAGCATGGTCAGTAAGTCTGCTGAAAGATACAACAAGATCAACTTGCACACCCGACTTTTGTTCATAGCCGAGATCAACCAAAGATACTAGTATAGTTTTTTAGGTTTATCCAGCCCTCATGTAACTGGAGTCCATACAGTGCTACAGTTGTCCAGCTGATATTTTCTCACTAATCTCCAGAATGGGGAGATTAGAGAGTGAATGGAAAACAGAGTAAAACAAAGGATGGCTTCTTGTGCAAGATGTTAAACACCACTTACTTTAAAAAAGGCTGGCATGATGCTTTCATGTAGTCATTAACCATCTTTGTCAATAGTGGAACCAAGCTTTTCTTGCTGGATTTATCTGTTCATGAGGGATAAGGGTTCATTTCACAGCTAATTGGACAAAGTCTATTTCACACACCTAGTGAGCTCTATCAGCAGAACCAGATGAAACTGTACCGTGTATTTTGCATTTGCTGTTTCGTGCTTTTGTACTCTCGTGTCTGTAGTCACGGATCTGAGCTACGGATCTGAATGGGAGCAATCTGGAGTCACACGATTGCCTAGCACTTGAAATCATTCTTCCAGCTACGTGTTTGTAGATGCTGTGTCAGAGAAAAAAAAAATATGCCTTAGCCTTCATCATAGTCTCCGTAGAGGAATGTGTAAAATAGCACCTGGAATCTGTTGAGTTGAGACACTTTCACCATTGTGATCTTCTGTCTCCTTTGCCATGTAATCTATCACAGACCATTTGTTAACTCTGAGGACATTGTAGAGAAAGGGGATACGTGGGAGCTAGTGTACCAGAGGAAAAAGACAACAAAAATTTGTATGGTCTAGCCATCAAAGCACTAATCTATTGGTTGGCCAGCTGTATCCGAGTTTCGGGCTTCATTTGGATCACAAGGCACATTAGTGGATTTGATCGATTTTAAATAAACGGATCCTCCCAAAAGATCTCAACATGGCTTAGCCTTAATAACCGATATACTTCTTCCATACATTTTCCACTTCAACGCCATTGGATAGAACAAAGCAATAACAGTGCACAATGGCAGCACAACTTTTTAAGTCCACAATCTAAGAATACTTTTTCTTCTTGAAACTGCCTGGATGTTTACCCATTTTGGAGACTCACTAGAGAAGTAGATCCTAATAGCCTTACTCATTCAAAAAGTGCCATCAATTTTCTGACAACTGGTGGTCAAATTTTGATTTTATTTGTCATAAAAAATATGGGGTCCTCTATAGCAAAGTGCTCCGTGATACTATGCTGGGGGGCATTGCTTTAATACTGATTAAGATGTGGAAGTGTCACCTACTAAATCACTAATTTTTTTAATTGTTATTCTCTTTGTCTCTTCTTCATTCTGTTTGGCTGTTTGCTTTCTGCTTCATTCTGAAGGATGGACTCTGTATCTGTGTGTGTGTGTGTGTGTGTGTGAGAGAGAGAGAGAGAGAGAGAACGTGAGCACAGAAGCTTTTCTCTCTTTTTTTGGTGTCTAGAAGCTGGTTTAAAAAAAAAAAGCATGATCTTGGAGACTTTTTACTGGAACTGACCATTACTTTTAGTTCCTGGCCTCTTTGTAGTTGGGAACATAACACTGTCAAAATTCTATGTTGGAGAATGGAAAATGTAATTTTGAATAAACAGTTACCAACAAGAAACATTCTCTCTTCTTAGCTAGTTTCTGAACCTTGAGGAGAAAGCCCTAGCAGTTGCTCAGGAAAGACGTCTGCCAGAGGGATAGAAAACAGAGGTGTATAGAAAATATAATGGCAGAAACAATAGTGTGCCCTCATCGAGTACTGTTTTCTATCTTGGTTGCCTCACCTCTGGAGCCAAAGTTGGAAAAAAACTTGAAAGAAGGGTGACTGTAAAAAAATTAAAGGTTTGACGGGGCTTACAAGGAAAATACTTTTAAAATGCTGGGATTTTTTTAGGATAGAAGGGAAGACAATTAAGCAGATGCTCAGAGGTAAATATAAACTAAGTGCTTCTTTTCAACTTTTTTCACTGTATGAGACTGGGTTTATTTATTTATTTATGGTTGACATTGAAGGGATTACATTTTAAAAGGAATATTTAAAGTTAGCATGTGGGAACTCACTGCTCCAAGTATTCATAAGACGTACCTGTGGCTGGATTTAAAAAGTCTATTAATTGTATCAATAATAACACATGCAAGTATGCAAGCTAAATATGGTTATTGTAAGAGAATTCAAATTTCATGATTCCAGGCATCAGGTGATTGATTGTGAGAATTGGAAAGAAAATTTTCCATTTGCAGAACATGGTACAAATTGGCTAGGTGCTTTGTCCGGCTATGCTGAAAGAAGGACAGGAAAGGTTGGATGTGGTTTAATTAGGCTGCAACTTTATTCTTAAATGTCTGGGCGTACCTGACAGATAAAAGTGTGCAATGCAGTTTATCATTTTAATATATACATGAGGGGCCCTCCCCTTTACCCATCCTCATCCCCAGCCAACCCATTTCTGGGACTTCACCATCCCGCTCCCTTGGGGGCGCACACTTTATAACCCCCTTTGTTGGGTTATAAAGAGGGAGGGGGTTGGCTCCCTGCCATACCAGTCATATGAGCCCCGAACCATCCCCTCCCCTCCAGTTCTGCTCTTTAATGAAGCCTCCCTTAAATCTGTTCCCAGTCCTTTTTTTTCTGATCACTGTATCTCTTCCCTACGGCATACCTACACTTGGACATCCACCCCATGTTTACATAAAGAGTTGTGACATCATAGCCTAACTCCCATTTCATGTTCACCCTAACTAAGCCCCTCCAATCCTGCTGTGGGGAAGGTGAAAAAAACCCCACTTGGCCTTGGCCAATGTGGTGAGGGAAAAAATCCTTCTCTGCCCCCTGAGAAAGGAGTGATTAGAGTGATGCCCACAGCAGATCCTAATAAAACTTCTGTGGGTCTGAGTGTGGCTGCTGCTCTGTCTGGTCCAGGTAAAAGAGGGCTTTTCCTGCACCGGCATGGACCTATATAATCCCCCCTCTATTCCGGTCACTGGCAGAGGGATGGGTCAGCGTCCTCATGCTGACCTAATTTGTCGTTACAGCAAAAAATCACTCACTGTCTCTCTACCACTCAAAGGGGTACACACCTTTTACAATAAACCAGACAACGGCCCCCATGGCTTAGGTGCGGTGGGGTCATTTTAAGAGTATTACAGTCACCTCAAAAGTACTAGGTAAGTATTGAAGGTATTTGGATAACACTATGATGTGTGATATAAATATTTATATAGACTATATTAATATCTATATGCGTATATGCATTTAAATGAATATCAGTATAGGATTCATCTGGAATCTCTAGCTTGTTAGTACTAGAAATTGGTGTTTTTAATAGATATGCTAATTTTATTTATTTTATTTTCAGAGATCCAGCATACTTTGATGATAACTGGTTAAGCAGAATCAAAACAGAAGTAGGAGACAATTGGAGGCTAAAGGTATTTTCTTTGTGCTTTGCTTTTGTACAGTCAGTATTTTAGTTCTTAATAAAATATTTTTTCAGTATTAACTTATTCCTAAATTAAAATATTAGCTTACAGTAGAAGATATCTAACTAACTATAATAAATGTAATTAAGGATTTCTTATTTTCTAAAGTTGTTGGCTCTTGTAGAGTTTAATTCAATGTCAAAACCCAAGTTAATGGTGTAAATCTATTTCAGTAATTTATGAGAAAACTTATCAGAAAAATAAACATTAAACGAACTTTTAATTTTTTTTTAAAGAACATTTTAACAGGTAGGAAATGTGAATGAAGGTATCATTTTTTTTTTAATTGCTAAGTATCGAAATGCCCAACTAAATTACCCTAAAAATCTTAAGTGCAGTTCAACAATGACTGGAAAAATGACATCTCATTACTCTGTTTCTTAGGTATATTTAGTCATATCTATGATAAAGAGGTAAAATGATGCTACTCTTCACTACAGTTTCAGCTCAGCTGTGGAAGAGCAAACTATGCTGGTTTGGATTGTGCATAATCATCAGATTTGTTACCTAATTTCTAGTTCCACAGCCACTTGTGCAACTCAGTCACCTTGTAATAATAGCTTCAATTACACTTTTATAAATCCTCAAGTCACAGGTGTAATGGAGGGTGCTTTTCGACCTCCACAAACCAGAAAGAACACAGCTGGATGTTGAGATCCCAGTGTAGGTTTGAGGAAAAATATCTTCACTTGTAAATTGACCAAATTTGATCTGAAGATCATTGAGATGTAATCAGATGTGCAACCCTACCATGCCATCTTTGTAATCCCTTTTCAGGGTAGAACCACAGGTGAAAGGTAAACTGCTACAAAAAAGTGGTTTGTGCCTCTTTATTGCTCTTCACCTTTTTCCATAAAAAGGTTGTTTGCTTGTTTTTCCTCCTAGAAATAACAAGCCTCGACTGCTGTTTTTCTTGATCGACTGGAGAACCACCGTCCATAACATCACAATAGGCTGAAAGTTCAGCTGCAGCTTTTGCAGCTCTCAGTTGAAATTGGGGGAAGGGAACTTTCTCCTCTCAGTTTGTGAGGAGTTTGAATTTGACATGAACACTGCCCTCATTCCTCCCTTGTCTCCCCCAAAAAAGTTTAAAGCAGCCATATTAAACTCTTCCCCTCCTAAATGAAGAGCGGGAAAAGCAGCAGCTGAGGTTTGTCTGTTGATGTCAGTATCTTAGTAGTTTTTCAGTCCTCCTCTTTATAAATAAGAATGTGAAGAACTAATACTTTTCATGCAAGGAGTGTACTAAAGGAAACAAACCAACAAACAAACAAAACTCCAACAACAATGCAGCCTTTGTGACCTTCATCAAAAACAGTAAACGGCACAAACAAAATATTTAATTCTTCCTTTGTAGCCTGGCCAATTGCAGGGATCCTTGATATAAGGCGTATGAATATCTGACAAGTAGCACAGTTACAGTAGTTTGTCTTCAGCTCTCTATATATTGGTCATATGAAACATGGTGAGTGGGGACATCTTCAGTATGTATACTTTGATCGCTTACCTCCAGATTTAAGATGTCAGTAGCATGTATCTGTAAATATCCTTAATAGTGTTTCCCTGATGTTTTTTAATGATCAGAGTGAAAACATTGATTATTGGATTAGCATTTTGTGTACTATCCCACAAGGCTCTGTTATAGTGAATAGAAGAATATTCTGACTGTTTGTCAAGCACGAGACAGAGCTTTGTTCCCTGTCTCCAGTGTTGCATGATGTAGTAATCAAATACATGCACTAGAAGTACAAAACAGTGAAGGGATCCAAGTATGGGGAATAGATGACGAGGTAGAATACTATGCAGCTGATCTTGTTTTCTTGATGCACCCCCCACACCGACATCCTCCTAATCCTGGTGCCATTGTCATTGAGGAATTCAATAAATGATTTAAGGTTCAATTTATAACCATGTAAGAGTTTTGATTGTACATTGGAGCTGTGCAAAAATGCATGACTCACTGCTACGTTAGCGCACACTTGGATTAAGTATTTGATCATCATAATCTCTTTGAATTGGTCTGAAATCCAAATATTGAATTATTAGCCTTCTCACTCAATCAGTTTTAAAGTGATTTGAATCACTGGGCAAATTTACCAATAACTATGAAGGACAGAGTTGTCCTATTAAAAATGTAGTGTCCTCTCACTATACCAGTGGCAAACTTATCTGTATGATTGAATACTAAGGATTCATCTCAAATTCTAAAGGAACATAAATTGCACAGGCAGGTTAATTTAACATTCCCAGTTGCAGAGCATACTTTTTAGCTTCAGAGACAGAGAAAAAGGGTAGGAAAAAACCATCGGGGTTACATTATAACACTGGGTACAGGCAGAGTAGTATATACCAGAATGCATTCAACTAGCTAATGCGCTGTATCTTAAAATGGACCAGATTTCTTTAAATATTATATTAAATGCCACTGTTTATGTCCTTATACTTCTATGTAATAGAATTAAGGAAAGATGCCAAATTTCATGTACAAAATTTTGGATAACCACAGTCGTTGGTAATCCATCTTTTCTATTGGTAATGAACACCCAGTTTATCAATTTTGGTTTAAGAAATAATATTTTTTTGTAAAAATCTCTAAAAATGAAAAGATAATTATCTCTTGCCTTGCTTAGTGCAAAAGAAATCCACTTTGCATAATTATATTTTAAATTGCATACAGAACGGAGATTTTCTATTAAAAACACATTTTGGAAACAAAATGCCAATCATTGTAACTGGGAAACAGCACAAAAAATATTTTTCTGTTACCAAGGCCTTGCAATTATGAACTTCCCTAAACCACAAACTTCAACAATATTTCAGTGGTCAAAAGATATAGGAATACCATTAACTGAGGAGGACTGGTCATGTACTTTGAAAAGCGGTTGATAACATTACTGTGCATTATGACTTGAGACAGATGCAAATATCCATAGGTGTTGTATTTCATCACATTTTATTACTGTGCAGAATATTATTGAATGTGTGGGGGATGGGAACAGAAAATTGGATAATGTCCTCTTTTTCTCATTCACTATGGCAGTGTTCAGAAATTCATAAATTTTGGGGAAAGGTTGAACAATATGTTCCCAGTTATCTACTGTTTGATCCCAAGCTTTTTGTCCTAGATATTTGCCTGGGTAATCACACTGCAGCTTTTGTTAAAAAATGTAGTTTATTTCCATTAGTACTAGCAGACGGTGTGCTGAGATATTGGGTAACATTGTCCAACCTTATAATGATCGTTTCTGTTAGATTTTCTACCACTAGAACAGATCATTGGATGTCTTGTGCAAAGGGAGGATGTTTTCGAAGATGAATGGCTCTCAGTTTGATACAGTTTAGGCAAAATGGAATAATCTATTAAATTATGATATAGACTGTTTAATCCAACTAACCAAGCCTGGACTCTTGAAAACTATTTTTTGATTCTTGTTATAGTGTAGTTTTATACCACTTTGTGTTACTTTGATTATTTAATTCTGTTTGTGCAGCAGCACTAATAAAGTTTGGTTTTAAAAAATAGTGACTGCTGGACCTCAGTTAGGTGTGTCCCATCCCACCAGCACTCTGTCTTACATGGAATAAATTGGAACTGTCTTCCAAGCTCTAAGATCATGTAGACATTGGGTTCTTTGTTCCACTGCCCCAGCTGGGTTGGCTGTAACAAGCATAGAACTGGGTACCATCACCATTCATTATAGTCCTTTCCATGGTCTACTATCATCCCACATAAGAGAGTCCTCTGAGGGAGGAGTGATTGCTTACCCATTACCCTTTCAGTTCTCTCAGACCAGAGGTGGGCAAACTACAGCCCGCGGGCCACATCAGGCCCACAGGACCCTCCTGCTCGGCCCCTGGGCTCCTGTCCCGGGAGGCTAACCCCCGGCCCCTCCCCTGCTGTTCCCCCTCTCCTGCCGCCTCAGCTCACTGCGCCGCTGGCACAATGCTCTGAGCAGCGAGACTGCAAAGCTGCGGCCTGACCCGGTGCTCTGTGCTGCGCAGTGGCGTGGCTGGCTCCAGCTGGGTGGTGTGGCTGGCTCCAGCCAGGCAGTGCGGCTGCCTGTACTGGTGCTCTGGCTGTGCCACCAGTGCTCCAGGCAGCGTGGAAAGGGGGCAGGGAGCAGGGGAGGTTGGATAGAGAGCAGGGGAGTTTGGGAATGTGGACAGGGGTGTGAATGGGGGCAGGGTGGTCAGAGGTCCCAGGGGGGCAGTCAGGAAGGAGAGGGGGGGTTGCATTGTGCGGCGGGGGGCAGTCAGGGGCAGGGGTTCCAGAGGCGGTATGGGGACAGGGAGGGGTGGATGGGTCAGGGGTCCTGGGGGTTCCGTCAGGGGATGGGGAACGGGGGGTTGGATGGGGCAGGAGTCCCGGGGAGTCCGTCGGGACGAGAAACAGGCGGAGTTGGATAGGGGGCGGGGGGCCAGGCCATGCCTGGCTATTTGGGGAGGCACAGCCTCCCCTAACCGGCCCTCCATACAATTTCAGAAACCCAATGTGGCCCTCAGGCCAAAAAGTTTGCCTGCCCCTGTCTCAGACAGATAGGAACAGAACGTCCTGCTAGGATTGGCAGGTAAGACTGCAGAATCTTGTGATCGTCCATATGAAAGGCTGTCAATTGGTCTGAAAAAGCCAGCACAGACACTTATCTTCATGGCAAGAAGATGATCAGTGATTAACACAATTATCTTAGTTTCCACTAAGCCCCAGCTTCTGAACCAGTGCTGCTTCTTTGAGTGATGGTTCCTATCGTTTCTTCCACATATGCCATGCATCTGATTCCAGAAGTGTTTCCAAAGTGTTGCCAACTTAGCTACTTTGTCACTAGATTTAGCGACTTTTTAGTTTCCTTAGCAAGGAAATAAGTGTCAACGTGACCAGTGACAAATCTAGCGACTTTCATTGCTGGTTAGAGTGACATTCAGAGAATCACCAATATGTATCCCCAAATCATCACAAACAACTCAATAGTGTTAATAAAATCCATTCCATTCTCTTCTTATGACATTCTGTTGTACACCAAGTTAATGTCATTATGTCTAAGGCCTTGGCTACACTTACCCGGTAGTTCGACGGCTGGAAATCGAACTTCTGGGTTCGACTTATCGCGTCTAGTCTGGACGTGATAAGTCGAACCCGGAAGTGCTCGCCGTCGACTGCGGTACTCCAGCTCGCCGAGAGGAGTACCGCGGAGTCGACGGGGGAGCCTGCCTGCCGAGTGTGGACCAAGGTAAGTTCGAACTAATTCGAACTAAGGTACTTCGAACTTCAGCTACGTTATTCACGTAGCTGAAGTTGCGTACCTTAGTTCGAATTAGGGGGGTAGTGTAGACCAAGCCCAAGTTGAGCATGTCCTGGGAAGGTCTCTCTTACTCTGAGCCTTGATTATTAAGTAAGTAAATCATATCCCCCACCACTGAGATGCTAGGAAGGCACCTAACTTCTCCAAACAGGCAGATGGTGAGTTAAGCTCGGAAAATGAGCAAAGCCAAAGTGTCAGTGCAATCACATGAGTGCCACTGATGTTTGCAGTGGGCCCATATGATCTTTAATAGAATACGGGAACTTCCAAAAATAGATTAAGTATCAGAGGGGTAGCCATGTTAGTCTGAATCTGTAAAAAGCAACAGAGGGTCCTGTGGCACCTTTAAGACTAACTGTTAGTCTTAAAGGTGCCACAGGACCCTCTGTTGCTTTTTACAAAAATAGATTGTTACCACTTGAGCTGTTTCTATTGATTGTCAGAAGTAGTAGGGCTGTTTGTGAGGAGAAAGAAATTGAAGAAATACATAGAATGCAACCAAAACCCGTTACAGCAACTTTATAGACCTCAAACAGGCTTTTGATAGCATAGGGCAGAAACGGTTATGGCAAGTCTTAAGGGTGTGTGGCATCCCTGAGAAATTAATCAAGCAAATAGAAAACGTCTACAGCAAGTCTATGAGTGCAGTGCAAGTACACAAGAAGCTGACGGAAAGGTGCAGGATGACTGTAGGAGTGAGATAACGATGCATGCTATTGCCAGAGTTGTTCATCTTGGTTCTGGAAGCAGTAATGGCTGTAGCATGGAGAGATAAAACGAGAGAACTCGCATCATGTGCGAGGACGGTCAATAGGCTTAGATTCAAAGATGATATTGACCTCATAGCAATGACTGAGGAGGATTTACAAAGAATAACTGAGAAGGTAGATCCAGAAAGCAGAAAATTCAGACTGAATGGCAACTGAAAGTCAAGAGGAAGAGGTAAAGATCAAAGTCAGAGACAAAGAATTAGAAGAAATGGAAAAATCTCTGTATCTTGAAGGACTAGTATCAAGGAATGGGAATTGTGAAGATGACATAAAAAGAGGTATCAGGCTAGCCACAATGGCATTCAAAAATTTTTGCTAGACCTTTAAGGCTAAAGAGATTTAGGTAAAAATGAAAATTAGCATATATGAGGTGGTGGTTGTGCCAATACTGCTATATACGTCAGAATGTTGGAGTATGAGGAAGGTTGATAAATGAAAGATACTGACTGCAGAAATGAACTGGCTGAGGGGAATACTGAGGATTTCAAGACTGCAGAAAATAATAAATGAAGTGATAAGAAAACAGGGCAAGAAGTAACGCTGTTACAGAAGATTCAAGAAAAACTGCAGTGTTTTGGACATGTGCCAGTGATGCACCTAGGGAGGATACCGTACATGGCAATTCATATCAGAGTGTAAGAAACTAGAAATAGAGGAAGAACGAGTGTGCATTGGATAGACACGGTAAAGAATGACACAGAACAAAAAGTTTTAAAGATGTGAAGAGACGTGAAGCTGGTACAAGACAAAGTGGTAGAAAGACTTCAGTCAGCCTCATTGTCGCTGCTGAGCTGATGGGTGGGAATCAAAGATGTAATAATAGGACTTGTATCCCCCCTTTCGGTCAGGAACTCTAGTGCAAACACTTGAGCACGTTTAATCTGTCCAGCAGAGAGCAGTATGCTGCATGTAGTTTGTATTTGGAATTACTTCTACTTCTGTCATTGCTTGACTGAATGCCTCTTTGTTTTCTAAAGCTCTTAAACAATATAATTATATTCTCCCCTCAGTCCTGGTATTTAACTTTTACAAATTAATCAGTTGCTCTTAGTACTTTCTTTGCTTCTGTATTGTGATATAAATGTTTTTCATGTTCATGTTGCTGCATTTGAATTTCTCCTTAAAAATTTGTGCTGTGACTGGAAGGTGATGTTAGTATTGCTACTGAGTCGAATTTCAAATAGAAAACAGTTGCACTAATTTCCTATGCTGATTGCCCACTGGCAGCAGCTATATTCCAGCATATGTGCTGTAACTAAAATGTCCCTTCCCTGCTGGACTCATGATTAGTGTTAGATGTTAGACCAGTCTAAGTTGGAGTTGCTTGTATTATTGTGGGTTTTATGATTGGCTGGTTGTGTTTTATACAGTAGTGTTGCAGCAAACACTTGAAAAGGATGTGTCAAGGTATTGATTATTGTGGAGATAGAAAGATTGGGTCATGGAGATCAGATGTTGGGTGTCTTTTCAGTCGCCTCTCCCTTAAGCGCTCTCTAACCACCCTAGTCTTGGTAGCAGATGAGCTGCAATATCCTACTCCAAAAGGGGTGAAGTCTGGGCTTGGAGTTGTGTGGAAGCAGGGCTGGCTCCAGGCACCAGCTTAACAAGCAGGTGCTTGGGGCGGCCAAGGGAGAGGGGCGGCACCTGCGGCAATTCGGGGGCGGCAGGTCCCTCACTCCCTCTAGAAGTGAAGGACCTGTCACTGAACTGCTGCTGCCGATCGCGGCTTTTTTTTTTTCCCCCCCCAATTGCCGCCGGCAATCGCAGCTTTTTTTTTTGCTTGGGGCGGCAGAAATGCTGGAGCCGGCCATGTATGGAAGGAAGGTGATCACTTTCTTTTTGATTAGGGGATCTTGATTCACACGGGGATTGCATGGGGGGGAAAGGTAGTATTTTTCATTTTATTTCTTTGTCACTTTTGGGAAATATTCAAGGTCCCCATGTACTCTGCGGTAAACTGGACTTAATTCTGCAGCATGGTCCTTGGTTTCTATGGCACTTTGGTGCAACAGACTGGAAATTCTGCGGCAGCCTCAGGTAAATTCAAAATTGGAGGTTTTTAATTAATCAGATATGAAAATGAATAATACAATCAGTACAGCATTGCTTATAGTGTTTGATTTGATATTAAAATCAAGTAATTTACCTTTCCCATAAATGTTAAATTTGCTGCAGATTTTTGTAATGATAATGCATAACTGCTGTGAACTCTTTTTCCCAGAGGTAGTGGGGGCTGGATGCCTTGGCAGTTGGATAGGAGACTGTTGGAACTTTTGACACCAGAGAAGGTGTGGGAGGTGGTTTAGGATTGCGGAATTAATGACAATTTTTTGTTCAGTCTCACATCATGAGAGAGCTTGGAATAGCTGCAGTGTGCAGTTTGCTCTGCAGTATCTCCGGTTTCTCATCTTAGGCTGATCATGGTTTCAAACATCCAAGTAGACGGCATCTTTTCTAGACTGATTTGAGATGTCATGGTCATCATGACACCCATAAGCCTATCCCAGGTGTTTTTAGCTCACATTTGTGCTTTTTGGGATGGAGGGTCTGTTTCATTGTTTAGCCAATGGAGAGTGATTGAGCTAAATGGCTTTTAGAGCTCTCTGTGTTGGCTAACTCTGTTGTTGGTCAAGTAGGTCATCGTAGTGTGCCCTTTAATATCAGTACAGTGGTTCCAAAATTTTCTCTGCATTATCTTCTTAGGTCTTGTTGGAATACAGACGACTTGTGGCACTGCTTAGAGTGCTCCTCACTGGGTTACACATAGTGTGTTTAGAATCTTCTCCCATCACTCTAAAGGACGTGAAGAGTTATTCCTCCTTCCCTCCCCATAGTGTCTACAAAGCCATGACATCTGTGAGTGGTTACTGACTGGTGCGTAGGTTGGTGAATCCTAGCTCCCTACACTCAGTTTCTCATGAATAGTTTCCTATCTACATAATGGACAAATAGAATTGAGACAAGATTAACTCTTTTTAGGGGGCAGATGCAAAATCTTCTTTGCGTGCAGTTTTGGCCAGTCTAACTTTCTGAGGTACTAAGGGAGCTTCTATCTTTGAGTGAGAGCCAGGCCCCTCATAGTTAGTAAAATCAAGTTGGGAGTGATGTTAGGTCTTTTTGTGGCAGGGCTGAAGGGCCTTCCAGGGTTGAGATCATCTGCTACCACAAATGTAAAAAGGAAGGGACACAGTTTAAGTTTGGTGTAGTTAGAGATGTAACCAAAACATGTACCTTAGAGCTCCAGTATGTGTTAAATCCACAGCCAGGCTTTCTCTCTCTCCTATTTACTCCACTTTGTAGGACATAAAATTTCTTGTTCTTCGAGTATGTGTCAGTGTGGAGCCCACTCTATATGTGCATGCCCCTCAAGGATGTGAGATCAGAATCTTTGAACAGCAGTGTCCATTGGGCCATGCCTGCACCCCCACCGATCCTCATCCCCACTCCCCCATAAGGGCATAAAGGTCAGCAGAGTGGCCAGAACCATCCTTCAGTTCTCTCTTACTGCCTGTGGCAGCAAGACAGAACCAGGCTGTATATGCCTGCTACCCTTTAGCTAATAACAAGTAAAGAGAGGAAATACTCTAGGTAGGATACTAGGGTTAATTCTCTTCAGGAAATTCTTTTAATTTTCTTGCAAACCTTCTTCCTTGACACCCTCAAAAATTATTTATTATTCAGTACTCTTCACCACAACCACTATCTTGGTGACTTCAAACCCTGTCCATCTCACAAATGACACATTCTCCTCACAGATGGAGGTAACCATGGTCTGTTCTGCTTAGGTGAAAGCCGTATGACTGACCATTGCACTGTCTGCCAGTCTTTCTCATCAAAAATGAGAAAATCTGGAGACACTGGGCTAAAACTATTTCTGTTGGAGCAGTCTGTGAGGGGCACTTTGGACCCAGAAGAAAAGGCATCAGGCTGCAAGACGAGACCTTGTACTTCCAAGTCCAGTTAGTTAGAGCCCTTGTGAGCTGTGATGCGACTCCTAAGGCAAATTCCAGTAAGACAGCTGACACTGTATTGATTGGCCGTCCATGACTGTCCAGGTCAGCTTATCGCCAATGGGTGCTCCAGCACCAAAAGCCTGTGATGTATCCTTCACTTGGAACCAAGGTAGACCAGAACACCAAACGGGCCATGGTTCCTAGCACCGGTGCTTTCACCTCCCGTAAAAAGGGAAAAGCTCAGAGGCCTAAGAAAAGAGCATTTGCCTTCAGTCTCCTCCTGGGAATTTGGCAGAAAGTCCTTTCATAATACAGGGCAAGTGACATGGTATTGATTCCTGGCCCAATACCAAAACAATCCTTGTACCTGCTACCAATACCTTGGCACTGGCAATCAAAGCCCTAATGGATCCGGCAGACCAACTATTGTTGTACTGAGGACCTTACTGTTGGCACTAACTCTGATGTCTAAATTCTCAGTACTGACAGTACCCCAGAGGTCAGCACTACCTTTAGCGGAAATCTACTCCTTTTCTTCCCTGCCTGGGCCGCACCTTTTCCCTCCGACTAGCCTAGAGCCTTCCCCTTTCCCCTCCCTCCTCCCCCATTCACCGAGATCAGGAAATAGTTCACCCTCTCATTTTGGAGCCCCAGTTTACCCATCACTTTCATGACACTGGCTTAAACAATGCTACCCTTAAAATTTTTCACCATGGGCTGAGTCAAAGCCCATTCCAGGAAGTAGGAATTTTTGTCATTTGCTTCATTGTGCTCCATTGACTGGCGTGGACTTTGGATCAGGTCCACATCATGGGACGATCATATATAATATTTTTGATGATCATAATGAATTATTGATTCAGACAAGATACTTTTCACTAGAAATTCAAAAAGACTTACAATTGTGTATGTGATTCTGCTTACAGTATTACTTGTGATTTTCTTAGCCTGCTGTATACCCACACAATTGTTTCTATATATTTATATAAATACAGTAGAACTTCGATTTTACTAAAACCAGCCATACCAAATGACCAGTTACCTAAATCATTCTTCCAGAAAGCGGGGCGGGGGGAATCACATAATGAAAGTCAATGAACAAGTTGATATCTCTTCACATTCCAGTTTCTTCAGTGGATCGGAAGTATCTTTTACAGTGCTGTAAAGAACAAGATGACGACGATGCAGTGCACCATACTGCAATTTATGCACCATACCTACTGTAATTTTGAGATGTACAATTTTTTGAACATTTCAATTTTATAAACTTCAACCCCCAATTAGTTTGTAAAATTAGAGGTTCTACTGTATCTTAAATTCAGTGGCTTTATATATTTTAATTTCTCTCTCTTCCATGAAACAGATAAGCAATCTGAAGAAAATTTTAAAAGGAATATTGGATTACAATCATGAGGTAAGAACTATTTCTCAGTGCTTTCCTTTTGCTGAATCTATTCATTATGCTTGTTGAACATGCTACAGGTTATGGATTTGTTTAGCATTCGGTCCAGATATATCACAAGCGCTCAGCACTCAGCAGCTCCCGTTGTAGCTGAGCTCTTTCAAAAAATCTGACCCATCCATCATGAAATGAAATTGTTCATTTTTTC
This sequence comes from Trachemys scripta elegans, assembly GCF_013100865.1. NCBI lineage: Eukaryota > Metazoa > Chordata > Testudines > Emydidae > Trachemys > Trachemys scripta. The sequence continues at coordinate 124,273,377 of NC_048303.1, forward strand.
TAAATAGCCATTCTGTATCTTATCCGCTCTTCATACTCTTTAAACCTGTCCTACCAAAAATAATCAACTCATCATGGACTATCCTTGAGTACTAGACCTCTCCAAAGCTTTGTGTGTTTCATCGAATATTCCACTAAGGAACAAACCCAGCTTGAAACTAAAACCCCTAATAGTCTTAAGCATCTTGACATGAAAATAGTAGATGCCCTGGGTGACTCCATAGTGGAGTTGAATGCATAAAAAATAAAGCTGGTCTGTCTGACTTTCTCCTCTGCCCGTAGTAAAGACTATCTCTTTCATATTTTCTGTGGGGAAAATACTCAGTTGAGGTGGGGAGAGAAGAGTTTATTAAAAGTTTTAATTTCGGACTGTTAGAGAGCTACTATTGTGGCCTGTGTGTTCTATGGAGAAGCTCTTGTGCTGCTTGTCTAAGACTGCACTCCATGGGAAGGAAAACGAGATATATTTGTTCCCTGCTATGTGCTGAGGTAGCTGGTGCATTAAGAATGCAGTGAAACAGACACAGTATGGGATACTCACATAGAGAGACTCCATGCTCCAAGCACTTGTTTTCTGTCTGAACAGTATAAATATTCTGGAGAGGAGGAAGATAATACATTTGCTAAGACTCTTTGGGGGGCAACATTTTCAAAAATCGGTGCCTAAAGTTAGTCTCCCAAATCCAAACTTAATAAATTGACTGATTTTCAAAAGTTCTGAGTATCACATTAAAGTTAGCTCATGTTAAAGTCTCAGGAGGGTAGGAATTGAGAGCTCTGGTGTTTCTGAGCAAACATGTCAAGTCCTGTTAGCTGCTCAGAATGAATCTATCAGAAAGACATACATACCTTTTTCTTGGGAATTGTTTATCTGCTATGTAAAGACCCCATATGGATCCTTTTCCACATCCTGCACACACCCTGCTTGCTACTTTCACTTGTCAATCTGGGTTTAAAAAAATCTTCTCTTACACTTCATTCGGCAGATATTTCTTTCGTGGCCATGTTAAAGGAAGAGCAGTTAGTCTACAGCCTCTGGGTTTGTGAGAGCTTGATGCATTATAAAAGTTCTTTATATCCTAGAAGACCAACGTTGTCATTGCAAAATGATGTCAGCTCCTTTTTTAAGCCACTAACTGTGTAAGTTTGTTTCTGACATGGTAAATTTATTATTTTAGAAAGTCAGTGGCTTGATTTCAGAAAATGACTGAGCTTCACGCTTCAGTGACTGATTCATTAAATACAAAATTCTTCAAAGATAAGATGCATGTGTGAAACATCCCAGATTGCTTCCAAAAGTGATGGAGATCCACTTAAATTTGTCAGTTGTCCTGCCTACATTTTTCTCATCTGAGAGCCCATCCTGGCAAAGTCCTTCTGCACAAGCTAGATGTGAAAAGATTAGGCTTTTACCTAGCATAGACAAAAGCCTGGGAGAATTAGGGCACTCTTTTTGTTTCATTTTACAGTAACTCAGTAGTTTATGGCATATCCAAGGGGATTCTAATGGCTGTAATATAGCATCCTGCACTATTACAACCTCGCAGGAGAACAAGTTGAAGATCCTGTCCAGGACCCTGTGTACTTTATGGTCTCCACAGAAGTTGCCATAGACTGTTCCTCTTCCCACAGAATTCTGCTCTAAAATCTAAGCTTCCGCTGTTTTCCTTGAAGTTTCTAGTATTTGTGCAAAGAAGACTTTTCAGCTGTCAGAGTCCAAACCAATATGGCGGTTGTTTCCTGAGGCTGCTAAATCCTAAAATAGCTATGACTCGTTCCTTTTTCATCCCAGTGGGGTATTGACACTGGAGCCTAATTTTAACATAACATATTTTACCAGAAATATCCAGCTAACACGTTTGTTTCATAATCCCAAACCCATGTCCTCATAGTGCCAAATGACATATCTCCTACCCAGCTTCCCTAACAGCTTCTACAAAGCAATATAAAAATCTACATCACATTTTAAAGGTTGGGGCAATGTAAAAACTGGATATCAAAATAACCATTCAAGAAATACTGTATTGATTATATTACTCATTTTCTATTTTATTTAATAAAATTATTCGTTTTTCAATTTACTTGGGTCTGCTCCAGAATTCACATTCTAGCTCTGGAGTGACAGAAAAATGAGGGAGCCTTGTTGAAGAATTTAGGTCCAGTTTGCCACATAGTACACAGGGGCTTTAGTCATATTTAATGCCCATTCTTTGGGCAAGACTTCTAAGGCAGCAAATCTCTATTGTTGTCCTTTTAAAACAACTTGATTTGCAGGAGAGTCATGTACTATTCTATACATACATTTGCTATTGTGTAAATATCTTCTCCAAAGCGTTTTTTTGGCTTAAAAAAATCAGCAAATAAATTACACGTTCCTTTCGTAGTCAGTCTTTTTTTCTTTGTTTGCATTTTTGATCTGTTAAATTGACTGTTTTTTTCTATCTGCAATTTATGTGCTAAAAGTTTGACTCATCCCACTTTTCATAGTAATATTTTCAACTCTTACAAAGCTTTTTTTCTGATCTAGCAGAACTGCTTAATTCTCCCAACTAATGCTCATTAATATGTAAATCCTTCTAGGTTGTAAATTGGCTTACAATAATTGTATGTCAGGTATGATTCTCTTCTCTTTCCGCTACTTTCCATTCTTTCTCCCTGCTTCTATGTCAAGCATTTTTTTCCTTTTATGACCCCTTTCTGCTGTTCAGTTTGTCTTGTACCACTATTTCAGACCCTTTCCACAGACTGACAGTTAGTTGTCTTACATCTGGGACTTGCTAAATATCTTTGGACCAGACCTGTAAAACTACTAGACCAAGGGATTAGTGACAGTTTTACAGTCTTTTGTTACCCATCAGGGCTAGACACACATTTTATATCATTGGAATATTTGGAATTCTAGCTTTCCACTTCTGTGATTTACAGCGTATTTCCCAGATGCAATTAAATTATTCTGTCTGATGACATATTTTTTGTTTCTGAAGAATTCTTTATTTGAATTGTAGAAAACAACTTCATTTTTTAAAAGTCCATCAGACAGGTACTGTTGGTCAGCTGTCTTTTGAACTTCATGTTACTGGCTTCTTTGCTGGCCTTTCTCAACCTGGAAGAACAGATATGTGGTGGTGAGAGTAGTTGTTCATTATTGATATTAGTTGAGACAGCCTTCTCTGGATTCTCTGAAATGCTGGTTGTATCAAATTATGTGGATGTAATTTGTGTTGTGGAACCTTGTCCAAAGGTAAGTGGGCTGAGGTTATCCTATTTATTTCACTTGAGACTCGAAGTTGGGTTTGAAAACTGTGCCAAAGATGGAAGGTGAGCTCTTTCTACTGGCTTCTTTTTTATATATATATATTGTGTCTTTGTGCAGATTTTAGGGCAGCAGATTAATGACTTTACCCTTCCTGATGTTAACCTGATTGGAGAGCACTCAGATGTTGCAGAGCTTGGAAGAATGCTTCAGCTCATTTTGGGATGTGCTGTGAATTGTGAGCAGAAGCAAGGTAATCAATTTTGAATATACAGTATGCTCTCTGTGTAGTTAATGGAAGTCCAACTTGCTGCATAAATGATGTGGGAAAAATGGTGTGTCTGGGATTGTTGTCAGAGGCACGATTTATTTTCCTGTGGGTCATGACTTTATTTTGTCTTATTGATGATAGTTGACATCACATTACAAGCTTCACTGAGTTTGCAAGCTGGAGCTGTGGAGCTGGTTATGTATGCTTCTGATGTATATATTTCCTTTTGGTTCCATGAATAGAAATGAAAATTGGCTCCACAGATGAAAATTACTGAACCCAGCTTTTAGTTATTAATTATTGTGGGAAGGCTCAGTTGCAGATTCTTATCTGGGTAATTGCAAATTCATAGACAAGATTCACATTGCACACAAAAAGAATGGTTATGATCTAGGTTTGGGAGCCATATGCTATAGGATCTGGATTCTGTTCCCTACTCTGACACTTGCTCCCACCTTGGGCCCATGACTTAAAACTCTCTAGCCTTGTCTACTCTTGAGAATTTGCTACCCACTCAGTGGTTTCCCAGCATACTGGTCTCACACCTCATATCCATCAACAAATGAGTCCTTAGCAGGTATGCAGCTCTTTACTGTAACATCAGCTGATATTGGAATTTACAAATATGAGATCCAGGAAGAGGAAAAACAGAGGGCATGTATTCATGAAAATACACAAAGACAAGAGTAGGGTCTCTGACCAGATGCACAAGGTACACAAAATGAGTCACTATTGAAAGGTAGGATGAGAATCCTGAAAATCTTGGAAGGGCAGGACCTTTTTCTTGTATCTTGCCCTTGTCTTTCTGTCTGAATAGTTCAGAAAAAAAATGGAGCTGCAATTGGAGGACAGACAGTTCCAGTGGGAATTATTTAGTGTGCATTTAAAGACAAATAAAAATGATTACTTTGACCCAACTGTTAGTCGTTTCACTACAGCTGCCTATTGCCAATATCAGTCAGGACAATAGTAGTTAATGGATTGCCCCCTTAACTTACAAACTTTCCACAGCTACTCCACCCCTTGGCAAGAGCATAGAAAGGAAAATGTGTATCCAGACAAGATGCCCTTGCACCAGGGATAACTGTATTATCCCTGTTCTTGTACATAATTTTCAGTTTTTGATATTGCAATTGGCCTACAAGCTTGTTTGTATTACAACTGAGTACCTTGCACATCGTGATGATTTTCTTAAATATCAATATTACAATATATACTGCTCGATCTTGAAATAAGAGTTTTTGAAAATGTCTCCATCATTCACTTAGCCTGCCACCATATGTACACACGTGTGGACCTTCAGAAATGTCTTACTGAGCCTTGCATCATCACTTGGAAGTATGGCTTTCTGTTACTATGCTCCTGGGTTTATTGGGGTGGGGTCTGGACACTGACTGAGCACAAGTCCCAGGAATGGGACCAGCACAATTTGCAGGAGAGAGGTGGCTATTTACCCCTTCGTTCTGTTTGACTGTCTTAAGTTTAAGTGTAAATAATGACATGCGAGAATGTTCTTGTTTTCAGAGTACATCCAGACCATCATGATGATGGAGGAGTCTGTTCAACATGTTGTCATGACAGCTATTCAGGAGGTATGCTGAAGTGTCCATAATATGTAACAATTCAGCTTTTCAATTCAGTACCGGAATATACTTTTTCTCAGTTTTGTTAACTTCAGTAGAAAAAAGTAATTAATAGAATGGGCATGGAATATAACATTTATAACGTTAGAATAAGGAATGTTTTCCTCTTTTGATTAGGGAAAACAGAGTTTTGCTAATCAAGCCTTATTTATGTAATAGAATTCAGGCAAATTTCCACTTTTCTTTAAATCTAGAAGATTAAACTTCTAGATATTGATACTGGGCTCGCCTTCCTTTACCTTTCCTTTCCTACGACTCCTAAAAACACACTATACTTTGTTGTGTAAGTAGCAAAACAAGTACTGTAGGATGTCATTCATTTGCACCTAGTAATGGGAAGACTCACTGAATTACTAAATTTTGTAAACAGGCAAGTAAGTGAACAAATACAGTAAAAAGAGGAAAACGCATTGCAAAATATACTTTCTATTTTGTTAGCTGTAGTCTAGCTTTTAGTTTTAATTATTCCTGATAATACTTCATAGTAGTCAATAAATGGACTGTAGTATATTTTGTAAAAATAACATCATTTTAGTAACATGAGACCTCACTAGAGCCTTTGTTCCTAAAGTGATGAGAAGTCGGGAAAGGCCACCTTTCTTGGTAAGCTTAGCAATGTTTAGTTTAGATTAGCAAGTTGACTATATGCACTTTTTTTAAAAGCAAGGAATGATTTCACAATCTTGCTGTAACGGATGAGTCATGCTGAGACACTAGATGGAAGCAGAGCAGAAAGGAAGTGAAATCTGTTAATGTCTGCCATTACTTCTTCCAAGTTTTGGCTGTTGAAACCGGCGCCCGCCTAATACAGGGATACTTAGCTCAGTCTGACTTTAGTGCCTTAGTTCTGGGTCTTGCCTATGGGGAGTTAGCTGAGGCCCACAAAATCACTTTTCGGATTCAGGTGGAGCAACTTCCCTTCAAACCACTTTAGTAGCTCAACTTCACTGCCATTGAAGCAGCTGAGTGGCCTTTTGTGTGGCCAGAAACAGATTTCATGGATGGTTTGTAACTCAGAACAAATTAATGTGAGAAGAACAGGAAATCTAAAAGCAGAGATTTTGCTGACCTCGAAAGCAAATGGTTTCTTGGCACATGCTCCATAAGAAGGCAAAAGTTCACTAAGGTCTTTGCCAGTGTCTTTGGTTCCCAATCCATAACTGATGATCAGTTTAACTGCGTGCATGTGAGCAAAAATCACCATGTTTAAGCATCTAATTCCACTTAGATCTTGATAAATCAGCAATTGAACCCTATGCTGACTTGAGTGTGATAAATTCAGATTTGTCTACCCCGTATATAAAATGTGTTTTTCCTACAGTTCCCTATAAAGGGAAATAAATGATACAGAGCCAAAGGTTGCTCAGTTCTTCATCATGACTTGTCTCTGCAATCCACAGTTCAGGAGTCATATGCACTGTTTGATCACCATGGAACCATTTAGAGTACCAAAACCGGTAGGGGGCAAGCACACTTGCTTCTCAGGTTTAGCATTCTGGAAATGAGGGTAAAAAAAACCCCATCCCCTTAAATTATCTTTCATTCCCTGTCCTTCCCTAAGCCAGTGCTGCCAGGGAGTCAGTTCCTGGTTTCCAGACCATGGTTTTTTGGGGCAGTTTTTGTGCATGTGTGTCTTCTTTTCTCTGTCCCCCTCCCCCATTTGTTTTGATAGGCTTTTTGATAGCTGTCTTTTATTGGTCCCTAGTTTTTAGTAGCACTTTCCACTCTGCTACAGTGGACAAAAAATAAATTCATATTCAGGAGATGTTTCTTAATCTAATAAGATATCCATATTAATAACCATGTCCATGGCTTAATGAAGCATTTGTCCAGTGGCTATGGAGTTCGTTCAGTATTTGTGACCTGTGCCAGAAAAAAGTGACACCACAGTCTGAGGGCTCTCCTTTGGAGGAGTCTTTGAAACTCAGTTGATCAAAAGAGCTCCTTTCCAAGTAATACTCCAGATCGAAGTGACTTGACTCTACCATTCAAAGACTTTAGAAGACTAAGACATTCAGAACCAAATGGAGAGTTCTGAGATGCTTATTCAAAAATCATCAGATCCTTCTAAGAGTCCAGATCCCAGGAAAATCTTCAGAGCTGCAATCTCCATCTTTGGAGAAAAACATAGCTCCTTGAAAGTTTCCATGCAGAGCTGGATGGGCAACAGACTTCTAAAGTCAGTTAAAGAGTTAGTGCCAAATAATTATGTTCTTATTGTGCCTCAAAGCAGGTAGCCTCTATGGGTCCTAGAAAGTGCAAAAGGTTTAGGGCCTTCTTGGATCCAGGACATTCAGAACTTTTTCATGGTCTGGTGGACTGCTTGGAGCAGACCTCTGCAGAGGGATTTGAGTGACTCAGGTATGTGGAGGAGTCACAAAATGAAGTGCTGATATGACAGCCATGTAGACAGGTGAGAAGTGTAGGTATTGCATACCTACATCATCCAAGCATTGCAAAACACTTTCCATGCACTTAGACTGTCTTAAGTATTAGTTACATAAAAAGACCTGTTAAATAAATCTTTCTACTGTATTGCATAGTTTATTTTTATACTTCAGTTAAATATATACAAATGCTTATAGATGATACTTTATTAATTTATATATAATAAGTAATACTGCTTGTGGAAACATGTTTCACACCCCAGCAGAACTGGCCCATTTATCACTTGTAATATCCCATACCTAACGTGGTATTTTTTTCACTGAAAAAAAATGCCATTTTTCACATTGCAAAATGGTAATTTCACATTTGAAGTTTTGTACAAGAAAATGAATTTAAAAGAACCTTTATTTTATTTGAATTTCCTGTGCTTTTGAACAACTGTATTCTTTGATTATCAGAATTTTTCAAGTAAAACCCCAAGCTAAAAAATAAATGGAAAATCTTTTTCTTCAGGTAGATTCTGAAACATTTCAAACACCATGTAAACCAAACAGTGCCTTGATAGTCTGTTCATTTCTATGGAGCTGAATTCATGTGTTTTCAGCATTGAGATTCTAAGGCCCCTGCAAATATTCGTGCACATAAGTAGTTCCGTTGAACTCATAAGTTTGCAGGATGAGGGCCTCAGTGTATGGATTTCAAAGCAATGAAAAATCTAGTATAAAGTTTTTCAATTTCACATTTTACACAGATTGATTTTTCATGGCAAACAAAAATTTAACATTTCCCATGAAATCTATTTCTGTGACAATACGGCTTTGCAATTGCTTCATAATGCATCTGGCGAATTATGCTGTTCTTTTCCCAAGTGTCAGATATAAATAGTCATTTGGAAGGTTGAGAGTTCTTTACCAATAAATAGGAAAACACCTTCATTTCCTAATAACTAAACTTAGAGACTTTATAACAAGTTTCTTTTCCCCTTCAGTAAGCATGTCCACCAGACCATCAAAACAGGGTCATGCCCTTTACTGCAGAGTATTTGAGGCAGTTTCAAACCTGTCTGAGGTTACATAGCAAGAAGGACTTGCTCCTTAGATGGGTCCCAAAAATGTTGTTTTCACAGAGATAGCAGATATCAATTTTCCTATGTTTCAGCCTAATTATTTTCAAGGTTCATTTTGTCTTATGTAAAAACTATTCTTTGTAGAGGCTGCTTTATGGAATAATCAGTGATGGTGGAAAAAGTCAAAAGTCATACCATACTAGAAGTTGTAGAAGATGTTAGGTATACCACTGGGTCTCTTGAAAATAAAAAATCTCCAGAAAACAGAGACCTTTGTCTGACAAAGGGAAATGAAGTTATCATGCACCTTGTATATAATGCAACAGAGTATCAAACATCTTCATGTTATGACAGAAAATAAGCTGCAAACTATGTTTATAGAATAGAGAGAGAGTAAGTCGTGTATGATAAACCAGAAGAATCAAGTGCATGTTTCTAGGGCATTCATGCACACAGATCTCCTGATAATCTTAGTTGCCAACCTTGTATCCATGACAACACTAATAACTCAGCCCTCATGAGCAAACCAGTTAAAATTGGATAAAGGTTTTAATAACACCTAGCATGGTTATATATATTTATTTTTATAATGCTCTTGTCATAGCTGTGGGCATGAAAAAGGTGTAATTACGATAATAAAAGGAATGACAGATATTTTCTATAAAAATATTAAAATATAAACTGATTAAATTAACTTGTAGTCCAGATTGTTTCACCTGTGCTTTTAAGATCCGGGATATGTTACCTCTCATTTACCAAAGAATAGATTAATTGGAGGAAAATATTAGAGATTTCTCTAGGCTGAATCATGAATGGTGGGTTGAAATTAAAGTTCTAATCCTGTAATTCTTAGTAAAGCATTTTATATAGCTTCTTGTGAAGTCTTATAAAAATCAAATTGGCTTGGTTAGAGATGCTAATTTATCGCTAAACTAAGGCGATAAATTGGATACAAGTTCACAACACTACGGTTTGTGGCAATGAAAAAGGCCATTAACTTGGCTTTTCAGAAACACTAAATCACAGAACAGGGACTTTATAATCCCTCCTTATAAGAATTTGGGCTCTGTAGATGGAATATTTCATTTCTGAGCGGCTTGTCACCAGAAATTTGTAGATCAACTGGAAAGAATTTAGTGAAGAGCAACAAAAATGGTCGCGGGCTGGAGGAACTTTGGAGATGAGATTGACTATGTCTACATATTTATAAGTTGGCTAAATGACAGCTAGAGAGTGGGGTGCAAAAGTGTGCAGATGTGAGTGGCATGAATGTTGAGGATGGGGAGCAATTTGTTACTGTACATTGTAATGTAACCAGAAGTTATGGGATGGCATTTAAGCAAAAGAAAACCGAGTGCTAAATAGCCGAAGAAATTATGACAATGAGTTGTATGACTACAGAGTGGGCATCCACAGAATGTAGTGGAAGTGGGCTGCAGAGAGATTTTTAACCCCAGGCTGGGTGAAGCATGAGGAATTACACTGAAGGGAGCAGTGTTGCATTGGAATCAGGATTGATTAGATGTATGGTTAGATTGATTAGTCTTTTTCATTTCTAATTTCTATTATTCATGTAATAGAAAAAACAAACCAAAAATGAATATATTCTAATAATCCCCAAAACAAGCAGTACAAACCTGTAGTACTTGATTTTGGGTTAATTACAACATAACTAATTATTTTTACCTTTATGTTACTAGTATGTATCGCAATTTTAACTTCTGTCTTAACATAGTTTTTTTTTTTTTTCCTTTTTCTTTTTCCTCAGTCTGGAGTCCTTTTGCATATTTTTTTATGTTTGAACACCCCTCTAGCCATTTTGATATTGTAACAGATTGGATGTGTGTCCAGAAAGAGGATTTATTTTCTTATCTGCTAATTTTTTCCTCTGGAGAAGCATGTCAGCCAATCTGGAACCTCCCTAGAAAGCTATAACTAAAAAAGATCTAATTTGCTCTTTCCACCAACCCTAAAAAAATCCACAGGTTATGTTTCTCCAAATAATAAAGTTCAGTTCATATATCATGCAAGTTGCAGTGTTTCAGTTTTGAAAATATTCATTCCGGAGCATGGGTTCTTAACCTTGGAATTGCAAACAAGTCAGGAGGGGGAGTCATAATCAGCCCCTCTTTTTTATATGTAATTAAATGGGAGGAGCAGGAGCCCCAGATTTTTTGTTTTGGTGTTACATGGGGTCAAAGTATGAAAAAGGGTTAGAACCAGCGTTAGAGTGAAAATTCCGGAGTAAATCTTTACTACCATATGGATTGCTGCCAATATTCTGCAAAAAGCATCCCGAGTTTTTCATGATGGATGATAGGTAGGCATGCTTTTACAGAGGGAAATGTACCAGATAAGAGGGTTTTTTTTCAAATTCCTTTATAGTGTTTGTCCTACAGATTTATAATTCTCTCTGTATATACCATACATAAAAATGGGATGTGAAAACTTAAGGCCTTATCTTCAGAACAAATCTTTCTTAAATTTAAGATTGATCTGGGTTTTTTATAAATGAAAACTTAGCTTTTAATATACAAATAAATCTTTTGCTTTTTCTAATCCAGTGTAATCTAATTGCAGTTGATGAGTAAAGAATCTCCAGTCTCTGTTGGAAATGATGCTTACGTTGACCTTGATCGTCAGGTACCTAAGACCAGATGTTTCTTTTTCTTTAATCATAGGAAATCAGTGTGTAGTCAGTCTGGTATATGGTATGTTGTAAGCAGGCTGCCTCTTCTTCTTCTTCTCTTTTTTTGAAAATCTTTTGGGAAAATTCAAACAAAGGAACACACATTCAAAGTTTTAAATGTAATATTTTTTCTTAAAGTACAATTTTTTAAAAGAAAGTCAGTTAATCAAAAGTTTCAATTACATATATTTATCTGTGGCTTATGTCCATCAGTAGTATGTGCTACATTTAAACAAATAAGTACATAAAAGATATATATAATTCTGAATACGATTGTTCACAATGCATGTGCAGAACAAAAATATTTCTTTGGAAAATAAAATTCATTATAAGCATTATGAGTAGTTTGTAGTTGTTATGCTCAAAACTGGCATTATTTCTGACATAGCAAAAAGTGAAGACCTTACAAGTCAAAGAATAATCAGGAAGAAACTAAATAGAATTAGTAACATTTATTAGCTGTAGACAAAACTTTTTTGCTCTAGCCAACTCTTTTAAGTCAATAGAAAGACATCCCACTTGGCTTTAGTGGGCTAGATCAGGCTCAGATATCCTTGCAATAGTCCTGGGAACTGTTGTGAATTTCCTACTTTGAGAAATTTTGGGAAAATTCCTCAGTGGCTGAAGTATTTGTGAAAAAGGTGGACCAAATGTACGTCAGCTATTGTGTGTGCATTTTGAGAGCACATTATGTCATTTACATTGTTTCTACAGCCTCAACCACAGTCCCTAAAATGGTAGATGTATAACCTGGAGAATGGTACTGTTTTTACTGAATCATTATATCATAAATTATCTGGGTGGCTGTACATACTGTCTAAGAGATGGAGTTAATTTTTATGCGTCAGCTGTCACCTAAAAGGATGCCATTCTCTACAATAGATTAGATCGTCGAGAGAAGTAGGAGGCCCTTGTAAGGCTTCTAAGAATTCTTCACATTTATTCCAAAAATACATAGTGTCTTTGTGTTTGCTTCTCAGACTGATTTTCTTTCCATGTACTTAATTTTACAATCCTAGAGAAACTTGGAAGCCATAAATCTTCCCATTATTATAAAATCCTTTAGAGACATAACTGAATAAATGCAAACATATATATTAAATGATGTCATTCAGATTTAGACTTTTCCTCTACCACAGCACTTGTTTCCCCTTTGTGCAGCAAAAGTAGTGTACCCAGTGGCTAGACAGGTTTTACCTTAATTGTCTATTCCTTGTAATCCATCTCCCAGTCCCTTGTGTATTTGCAAACATAGTGAAAACTGAAACTATTCACTCTTGTAAAGAAAAGTGGTGTTGACAATTTTTTAAATGTACAGAAGTGGTATATTTTCCAGCATTCAGGTTGTGGGGGTTCTTGAGCGCAACATGTAGAATGAAAATGCTTGCCTTAATACTTTGTTTTGGAACAAAGAATTGCCTTCAGAACAAAGAATTGGGGGGAGGGATAGCTCAGTGGTTTGAGCATTGGCCTGCTAAACCCAGGTTTGTGAGTTCAATCCTTGAGGGGGCCATTTAGGGATCTGGGGCAAATATCTGTCTGGGGATTGGTCCTGCTTTAAGCAGGGGGTTGTACTACATGACCTCCTGAGGTCCCTTCAAGCCCTGATATTCTATGATTCGATTCTGTTCTATGATTCTATGTTCATCTCTCACATATGAATGATCTGAGCTCTTGAATGATAATAGGTGCCCTTTGTCTTCTTATAAAAGTAGAATAGTCAATAACTTTTTTCAAAATAAGTTAATATGATCATAACAACAGACTTTACAGTGATGATATCATTCAACATCCTTTATGGTTACAGAGAATTACATGTATTATAGTAATGTTATTGTGAAAATAAAAATGTTTATATTAATTTTAAATAGTTGAAGAAAACAACAGAAGAATTAAATGAAGCTTTAGCAACAAAAGAAGAAATTGCTCAGAGGTGCCATGAATTAGATATGCAGGTAGGTAGCTTATTATATGTGCACAATACATTTATGGAAATTGTGGCGTTAGATTGAGAAAGAAGGGGCATGGTGATTCTAAGGCTGCTGAAGAAGGGAAGCAGTTCGGAGACCGGTCTTTTTAAAAGTATACTCCGAAGTTGTACTTCTTTAACTATGCCACTTGAATTAAAGAAATACAGTCCTCCTGAGTGTGGTTGCAGTATAAAGGTGCTTTATACTAATTTAGCTATTCTCATACAGGAAGGGAATATGCTATACTGATATTCTAGCATTAGGAGTTGTATTAGATATAACTATTTGGGGTGGGGGAAGTTGTGCCCCTTACCAAAATAGTTACACCAATACAAAAATTGTGTGAAGAACACATCTTAGGTCATCTTTTTTGAGTAAATTGAGCAAACTTGATCTGGAAGACATGAAGAGAATAAATCTGGAGCTCAGAAATGCTGTTTTATCAAAACCAATTTTCAGAGTAAAAGTGCGCTTTACTAAGATTTTATTACAGGATACTAGCATTTTGGTTTTGAAGGTAGACTGAGACTTTAATGTATTAAGCCTTTTTGTTTGGGGGATAACTGGCTAAATTGTGTTTGGTTTTAGATGTCTCTAATAAATATAATTTAATCTATGTTTTAAAAAATTAATGTTATGCCCCCATTGTTATAATATCTTGGGTACATCACAAATAGTAAGGCTAGGATGCATTGCTCTCATATAAGTTTATTAGGAGTCCATCTATCGCCAGTTATGGGTCATACTAGCTCCATCACTTGCACACAAGTTTTGCTCTTTAAGCTGACAATTCCATTGTTCCAGTTTTGCACTTTTGTTGTAACAGGTTGCAGCACTTCAAGAGGAGAAAAGTAGTTTACTAGCTGAGAACCAGATCCTGATGGAACGTTTGAACCAATCTGATTCTATAGAAGATCCCAACAGCCCTGCAGGGCGTAGGCACCTGCAACTGCAGACACAGTTAGAACAGCTCCAGGAGGAAACATTTAGGTAAAGAGATACAGAGTCGGTGAATTTCATTTCGAACTAACAGACACCTTATGAAATATTCCAGAAAGCAGATATTTCGTTTTAACTAGTAAACATTTTGTTCCTATTGACAGTTATGTTGAATTATTATGGTGGGTGCCCATAATGACCACAGTAGTTAAGTTTACAGATAAGTTGCCATTATGACCCATCTTTTTATAAGCTTAGATTATATAAACATTTGCTTTTTAGGCTGAAATTTTCCATGCTTGCTCTCTGCCCAGAGTAGTAGTTTACAAAATGTGTACATAATCCCTGCAAACATTTTTTTAGCTCAGTGAGGATAAAATTTATATACTTACTTCTAACCATAGTTCTGGGACAAGAAATTCCCAGTTGAAAGGTTGGTTTGGACAGTGTCCTTAATAATAATGTTCCCTCTTGAAAAAACAATTTTTTTGTGATTTTCTCGAAGATAAAAACAGTGCTTGAGAGAGAGCCATCTTATTCTCTGTCCCTTTTTAATGATTCCTAACATCCTGTTTGCTTTTTTGATTGCTGCTGCACACTGCGTGGACGTCTTCAGATAACTATCCACGATGACTCCAAGATCTCTTTCCTGATTAGCTGTAGCTAAATTAGCCCCCCATCATATTATATGTAGAGTTGGGGTTATTTTTTCCAATGTGCATTACTTTACATTTATCCACGTTACATTTTATTTGCCATTTTGTTGCCCAATCACTTAGTTTTGTGAGATCTTTTTGAAGTTCTTCTCAGTCTGCTTTGGTCTTAACTATCTTGCACAGTTTAGTATCATCTGCAAACTTTGCCATCTCACTGTTTACCCCTTTCTCCAGATCACTTATGAATAAGTTGAATAGGATTGGTCCTAGGACTGATCCTTGGGGAACACCACTAGTTATCCCTCTCCATTCTGAAAATTTACCATTTATTCCTACCCTTTGTTCCCTGTCTTTTAACCAGTTCTCAGTCCATGAAAGGATCTTCCCTCTTATCCCATGACAACTTAATTTACATAAGAGCCTTTGGTGAGGGACCTTGTCAAAGGCTTTCTGGAAATCTAAGTATACTATGTCCACTGGATCCCCCTTGTCCACATGTTTGTTGACCCCTTTGAAGAACTCTAATAGATTAGTAAGACATTATTTCCCTTTACAGAAACCATGTTGACTTTTGCCCAACAATTTATTTTCTTCTGTGTATCTGACAATTTTATTCTTTACTATTGTTTCAACTAATTTGCCCGATACTGACGTTAGACTTAATGGTCTGTAATTGCTGGGATCACCTCTAGAGCCCTTTTAAAATATTGGTGTTACGTTAGCTATCTTCCAGTCGTTGGGTACAGAAGATGATTTAAAGGTTACAATACCCTCGTTAATAGTTCCACAATTTCACATTTGAGTTCTTTCAGAACTCTTGGATGAATGCCATCTGGTCCCGGTGACTTAGTACTGTTAAGTTTATCAATTAATTCCAAAACCTCCTCTAATGACACTTCAATCTGTGACAGTTCCTCAGATTTGAAGGACGGCTCAGGTTTGGGAATCTTCCTAACATCCTCACCCGTGAAGACTGAAGCAAAGAATTCATTTAGTTTCTCCGCAATGACTTTATCGTCTTTAAGTGCTCCTTTTTTATCTCGATCGTCCAGGGGTCTCACTGGTTGTTTAGCAGGCTTCCTGCTTCTGATGTACTTAAAAAACATTTTATTACCTTTTGAGTTTTTGGCTAGCTGTTCTTCAAACTCCTTTTTGTCTTTTATTACATTTTTACACTTAATTTGGCAGTGTTTATGCTCTTTTCTATTTATCTCACTAGGATTTGACTTCCACTTTTTAAAAGATGCCTTTTTATCTCTCACTGCTTTTTTTACATGGTCGTTAAGCCACAGTGGCTCTTTTTTAGTTCTTTTACTGTGTTTTTTAATTTGGGGTATACATTTAAGTTGGGCCTCTATTATGGTGTCTTTGAAAAGTGTCCAGGCAGCTTGCAGGGATTTCACTCTAGTCACTGTCCCTTTTAATTTTTGTTTAACTAACCTCCTCATTTTTGCATAGTTCCCCTTTCTGAAATTAAATGCCACAGTATTGGGTTGCTGAGGTGTTCCTCCCACGACAGGAATGTTAAATGTTGTTATATTATGGTCACTATTTCCAAGCAATCCTGTTATAGTTATCTCTTGGACCAGATCCTGCGCTCCACTCAGAACTAAATCAAGAATTGCCTTTCCCCTTATGGGTTCCTGTACCAGCTGCTCCAAGAAGCAGTCATTTAAAGTATCGAGAAATTTTGTCTCTGCATTTCATCCTGAGGTGACATGTACCCAGTCAATATCGGGATAATTGGAATCCCCCACTATTATTGAGTTCTTTATTTTGATAGCCTCTCTAATCTCCCTTAGCATTTCATCGTCACTATCACTGTCCTGATCAGGTGGTCAATAATAGATCCTTACTGTTGTATTCTTCTTAGAGCATGGAGTTACTATCCATAGAGATTCTGTGGAACATGTGGATTCATTTAAGATTTTTTTCATTTGATTCTACGTTTTCTTTCACATATAGTGCCTCCCGCACGACCTGTTCTGACCTTCCGATATATTTTGTACCCCGGAATGATTGTGTCCCATTGATTGTCCTCACTCCACCAGGTTTCTGTGATGCCTATTATATCAATATCCTGCTTTAACACAAGGCACTCTAGTTCTCCCATCTTATTATTTAGACTTCTAGCATTTGTGTACAAGCACTTTAAAAACTTGTCACTGTTTATTTGTCTGCTCTTTTCTGATGTGTCAGATTCTTTTTTATGTGAGTGTTTCTCGTGTGATCTGGCCCATACTTTATCCTCTTCCATCCTCTCCTCCTGACTAAAACCTAGAGAATCCTGCCTCAACTCTGCTTTGTTCTTTTCCAAATAATTCTTTCTCTTCCCTCTTCTAGTTCTGTGCATCTAATACCTGACAACTTTTCACCAAATTTAACTACATAAGCCTCCTACCCTGTCCCCTTCCTCTGTTTCTGCTCAAGATCATGCCACTTTCAATAAGGGCAAAATCCACAACCCCCTCTCTTAGTCTCTCGAGCCACTCCCACCCTCTCCTCCTTTGCCCCATCTCTGATTCTAAAGTCTTTTTTCTATCCTTTTCTTACCTCAGCACCAGTGGCTTTGATCCAGTCTTTTCCCACTGCTTCGTCTGTCTTAGCTGTTGTCCCTCTGTCTTGGCTCCTTCCCCTCGGTGTTCAAACATGCTCTCATTTTCCACTATCCTAAAAAAATTCACTGTATTTTATCTGTTACTCCAACTAGTGTCCTTTTCCCTCCATACGTCCACACTATGTATGAGTAGTGTACACGTATTCCTGCTAATTAATGTTCTCTTAAGTCTTGACATCACTGCCTTCATTCTGCTGAAATTGTACGTACCACATTCACTAATGACCACTTCCTAGTTATGTTGATCAGCTTCTTCTTTTCTCTTTCAGTTTCTGCACTTTCTTTCACTCTGTTGATCAATTCATTCTCCTCCGCACACTTCTGCTCAGGTCTGCCCCTGCTAATTCTCCTTTTAGCATATTGACCTGTCCTTCAAGAGTTTTTTCCCTGGGGCCTGTTCCTTTGCCACCTCTCCATCTATCCTCCAGGACTATGCCCTCAGTGTCCTCTTTTCTGCACTCTCTACATTATATCTTCCAAGTTTAATTCTCAAGCCTGTGTGACATATTACTACTGCAAACTCCAGTAGATCAGATTTAAAGTGGGTACCCACTCATTAGTACCCAGTGCTAAAGCCTCATTAGTACCCAGTGCACCTGGGCTGAATTCAGGGCATCATGTCTAAACCTGTTCTCTTCCCACCCAAAACCTCTCCTCTCCTCTCTTCTCTGTCCATGACATCATCAGCCTTCTTGGTCTGTCAGTCCTGGAAACTTTGTGTCATTTTTGATTGTCTTCTTTCTCTTGCCCCTCCCACTGACCATGTCTTGTCTCAGATCTCATAACCCCTTTCTCATTAGTCTCATTAAATTAACTGCTGCTCTATCTTTCCTGACCCATCTCCTTCTTAGCTCCCTTTGCCGGCTTTCATTCTCTTTTTGTATCAAATTCATGCTCTTGTTTCTCACTTCCAAGGCTCCGCAAAGCTTTGCCTTGCCTATGTTGTCTCCTTCTCCCCCCAAACAGGATGCTTCACCAATTACTCTTGATTATTCCCGGCATCCCTTCGCAGCTTCATGCCTTCTTTCACATCGCCCTCTGGGCTTGGTATCGCTCCTGTTACTATTGGACATGTGTTGGAATTATTAATAATATTTGAATTAATATTAATACAGTAAACCACCAAATACTAATTTAATCATAAATTCCTTTATTAAAGCCAAAGTCCAAATGGTATTTATACAATTGCTCTAAACATGCCTAAAAAGCCTAAATAATAAACAATTTATTACATCCAAACAGTAGCAAAACATTTATAAGCATACGATCAAGATACTTACAAACAGGCTAAAGCCAGGGGTGGTTAGGCCACATTGGTCAGCTCCAACGTGTTCAGGCAGGTATAAGCAATGAATCCTGTAAGAGTTTACTTTTTATACCCTTTAACAATCAAGTGATATCATTGCCAATTACTGACTTCAGGTAACAACCAATTTGAGACAGTTCACCCTTACTTCCAGTCTTAATCCAGATAAGATTTACAACCTCCTTTCTTCCCAAGCCCTTTCCTCCCCTAACTGCTGTCCAATGGTTTGCCCATTGCACTTGGGTTCACACGGGCTTTACCCCTGGTGTGTGGGTTGGGAAAGGGTCTTGTTGTCTCATTTTAAGACGGACTCTCTTTGTTTTATTTAAAACCATATGCAGTCACCCCTATTGGTCAGAGGTCTTCTTTTTAGAAACTTCCTTTTATCTCATTAGTTATTCTTTGAACCAGACATCCTCTCTGCTTTATTCCTTCTGACCTTATAATTTATTTTCAAGACCTTCCTTCTACTTCCTAGTCTGGGCCTTTCTTTACAGCACATTTTTCTTAACCAAACTTAAGCTAACTTTAATTCTTTAATTTCATATTTGTCCTACACCATGCAACCTCTCTCCTTCAGAAACCTGAACTACCATATTTTACATTGTGTTCCATCTATTAAAGAGCACACCCCACTTCTGTTGTATCCTATTATATTCTCTTACGCATTTATGGTATAATTTCTTAGGGCAGAAGCTCTGTTGTTTGTTCAGCACGTTTTTTATGTTGGCCAAAATGGGATCTCTCGGAGGTGCTGAACATCCACAGCTTCCATTAAAAAACGACCAATTATCTAGCTGCCCAAATATGGATAGAGTATGTTGTTTAAGGTACCTGCATTTGGAAAATGTTGACCATTGTACAGAATCCTGCTTATGCTGGGGTTAAAAAAAAGAGTAAAGGTAATCCTTTTTGTGCACCAGAAAAGATTATATTTTTGTGCCCCAGGCATTCTGAGAGGAGTGTTTTAGCAAAGATTTTCAGTAGCACAGTGAAAGCCTTAGGATTTCTCTTTCTTTCAAATACAACGATGATGGGAAGTATACATCTCCTTGCTGCACTGCAAGCAGAGTTGTTGATGACGTTGACTTGGAAGCATGTATACCCATAAAGCTGGAGCTCCCTCCACCTCCTTGAAAATGTAAGAGAAACTGGCAACATGATGTTCATTGGCTTTTTTTTTTTTCTAGTGTCCCAAAAAGTTGCTATGAAGGAAGAAGGTAACACTGGCCTGTGGTTAGAATATACCCTTTCTTTCCTACTGTTTTATTTCAATTCTGTAGGCTAGAGGCTGCCAAAGATGATTATCGAATACGTTGTGAAGAGCTGGAAAAAGAAATTGCAGAATTGCGACAGCAGAATGAAGAGCTAACCACTTTAGCAGAAGAGGCTCAGTCTTTGAAGGATGAGATGGATGTACTTAGGTAAACTATATTACTCTAACCACTAGGGTGTATGTTTCTTTTTATTCCTAAAACAAAGTTTGTTCTGTCAATTCATCTCCATTAGCATTCATATAGTTTCAGAATTTTGCATACATTAAAGTAGTTTATCAACAAGCACCAAAGTGCATCCAGTTACCATCAAAATTATGAGGTTGCGAATTTTCTGCCAGTCAAGCAACCTGATCTCACATCATTAAGCACTGTATGAGTGGTATTGCAACACTATCCGTGTTATGGTTGCAGTGGCCCTTCTTCATTATAAGCCCCTGTTTTAAGGCATTTACAACTTTTTGTAAAAAATTATCCTTTGGGCTGAAATGTCTTTTGCTTGTTCTTAACCAAATGGTGAATTTCTTGGAAAATTTTGGTAAAAATCTCTTTGGTCGTGTTTCTAAATTGTGGTATTCAGCAGTGAGAGCTGTTTATTCAAATGTGAGCATTATAAACTGAGCCCCCTCCTGTATCCATGTTCCTAAAATTCTTCATCTAATCTACTGAACTGCTATTGTGCGGAGAGGGCACAAGCTGCCCTGTAAATGGGTATAAGAGGTCTCTATGTGTTCCACTCTGTTTTCCTTCACTGACAGTAAAGATGCTCAAGTAGTTCAAATGTATTTGTTTGTTTTAAAAACAAATCAATCTGTTGGTAGGCATGAAAACAAGAGCAGATGTAGGGATAGTATTGAAAAGCTGCCTGAAAGAAGTGAGATTTGAGGATGGATTAGGAGTCTGAGATGGAGATTGCTTGAGAGAGAGGATGGCATGAAAATAGAACTGGATATGGAAACAGACAAGGATACAATAAATGAATTCAAGCAGGAAGAGGTGATATCGTTGGAAACTACAGCATTTTGGATAGGTTGCTATGGGGAGAAGCAGCGAGGCTGGCAAAGAGAAAGCCAAGAAACATAGCAGTGAGGATAAGTTGTTTGCTTTCTTATGCTCCTCCTGGTTTTTGGGAACCATTTCTGTATTGAGTTTAATACTGAGGAGACTTCAGAGCACTTATGATGTTAGCATGCTGACTATTAGTCTATATTATTTGTATTACTGTAGTGCCTAGGAGTCCTAGCGATGGGCCAGGCACTGTACAAACAAAGATCAAAAAGATGGTCCATGCCCCAAAGTTTACAATCTGAACAGATTTGATGCAGCTTCTCCTTCTCGGTTCTCATCCAGGCATTCCTCTGATAAAGTGGCTAAGTTAGAAAGCCAGGTAGAGTCATACAAAAAGAAGCTGGAAGATCTTGGTGATCTGCGGCGGCAAGTGAAACTCTTAGAGGAGAAGAACACTATGTATATGCAAAACACTGTAAGCTTGGAGGAAGAACTCAGGAAAGCCAATGCAGCGCGTAGCCAGCTGGAAACTTACAAGAGACAGGTGAGAACAGAAATAGTGATTGCAATTGATTTGTTGATTTCTTAGTCTTTTCTGTTGTTAATAATAATAATAATAATTGTTATTAATTTGGGTAATACCTCCAGAACTCATTCATGAGTTCATTAAAGAGCTCATTTATGTTCTATGTAAAGGATCTACTTTATTGTAAATATCCCTCCCCCCCCTAGCTCGTATAGCTCATATAGAGCTGGTGTAACTCCACCTACCAAGTAGGAAAAAAGTCAACAAGATCTGTCTCTCGTGGATAGACAAAATGTATAAAATTACAGATTTTTAAGGTCAGAAGGGACCACTGTGATCTTCTAGTCTGACCGCCTGCGTAATGCAAAGCATAGAACTTACTTGAATTAATTCCTGCTTCAACTCCAATAGCTGAGGTTAAACTAGAGCAAATTTTTTAGAATAAATATCTAGTCTTGGTTAAAAAATTTCCAGTGTTGGAGAATCCATCATAACCCTTGGTAAGTTGGTCCAATGGTTAATTACTCTCACTTTAAAATGTACACGTTATTTCGAGTCTGAATTTGTCTTTCAGCTTCCAGCTATTAAATCTTGTTATACTTTTGTCCACTAGATTGAATAGCCCATATTACATTTCTGTCCCCCATGTTGGTATTTATAGACTGTGGTCAAGTCACCCTTTAGATTAAAGGAGCTCAATCTCTCACTATAAGGCACGTTTCCCAATCCTTTAATCCTTCTCATGGCTTTCTGAAACCTCCAATTGTTCAACAACACCAGAGCTGGACACAGTATTCCAGTAGCAGTTGCACCAGTTCATGCTCTGCACAGGCTCCACCTCTTTTCCCCTCAGTCTTCAGTGTCCTGTTGCTCCATGGAGCAAGCAGGTCAGCTCTCTGCACTGTCTGCATTTTCCGTCTTTGTTCCTTCTCCTGCAAGGAAGAAGAGAGAAGGTAAGAGGAGATTTGTTGAGATTCTTCCCCTGCCTGATGACCCTTTTCCAGCTATTAGTCTCTGATCATCCCGTTGAGCTGGTTTACACTTTGGCAAATTCTATTTGTGATAGGTAGTCTCCCATTAGCTTGTGAGAGGTTGTTCTCAGCCCCAGTGCAGTGTTTGCTCTGCGTCTGCCTGGTTTGGACTCTTGGGGATGTTTTTCACTTCCCCTAAGGGCCAGCCCTGGCAGGTTTACCTCGAGTTGAAAGGATATGTATTTCTCATCCTATATACCATGGAAGGGGTAAGTACCCCTCTTGTTACCAGCACCCTCTGAAATGAAGAGCATGTACATTCTCCAGTTTACCAGAGGTGAAGTGAAGTACTTTATTTCAAGATGGATGGAAGGAAGGTGCATACCTCCCCTAGGCAGCTTGTGCTTCTACTCTATATTGATTTGCCAGGACCTCATGCACATTAGCACTGGTGTCTGCCCCTGATCATACCTGTTCCCCCATTAACCTGGGATGAGCCTTGGGCAACGGAAAGGGGTGTAGTAGCGAGAGAGAGAGAGAGAGAGAGAGAGAGCCTGGAGCTCTGGGTCTGGGCTGAGGCCTGAACCAGAGGCTGTGAACCAAAGTCAGGCCATATATTAAAGCAGATGCTTATGAGTTCACTGTCCAGTAGATGAACTTGGCAAAGTTGCTGCTAGTGTACTGGGCACTAGATATTTACGTAAATATATTTTAGCTTGTACAGATACATCCCAATCTAGTACAAGACAAGATGGTTTGACAAAATAATGAATAGGGATGTTTCATCCAAGATATTAGGAACAAGGAGAGGTAACAAACAGAGGTCAGGAAAGAAGCCTGGTGGTACTTAGGTTCCTTATAGACTGTTGTTTGTCTCATCTATAAATGTTAGGATACTTCGCCTTAACTTTTTTTCCAGCCTAGGGGGCAGCGGCAAGCCCGACCACTGACTGAACTGAGTCCATTGTAATGAGCAAACATGTTTTAATGTAACATAGATATTGATCCAGGGAGCCAGTACCGTGCTTCATTGACAATAAACCTGGCCAAAGACCTTTGTCACCGAAACATGCCTGTGATTTTCCTTTGAATAACATCAGTGTCTGTTGAACGAGCAGGTTGCCTTATCTGCTGCTAGTAGTGATAACATTTGGAGCTCCAAGGACAGAAGCACTGAGCAGCCTCGACAGCATTACTGAGGCAACAACATTCCAGCCTTCAACACTTAACCACACTGGGTAGTACTGTTGAGATTGGCTGAACCAGCTGTCTGTGCCAAGCACACGGAAAGAACACACACAAACAAGCCAACTGACCACAGGGGTACTTCATTCTTTATGCCAAAGATACAAACAATTGGAAACAAAAGATTACATAGGAAGTGCTAGGCAACCTTAACTTTAGGCATTGCTACTGTTCACACTAGAATTTTAAAACTAGGGCTGTCGAGTGATTAAAAAAATTAATCGCCATTAATTGTGCTGTTAATAATAGAATACCATTTATTTAAATATTTTTTGATGTTTTCTACATTTTCAAATATATTGATTTCAGTTACAACAGAGTATACAAAGTGTACATTGCTCACTTTATATTTATTTTTGATTACAAATATTTGCACTGTAAAAAACAAAAATAGTATTTCAATTCACCTAATACAAGTACTGTAGTACAATCACTTTATCATGAAAGTTGAACTTACAAATGTAAAGTAAGTACAAGCTTATGTACAAAATAAAACTGCATTAAAAAAAAATGTAAAACTTCAGCGCCTACAAGTCCACTCAGTCCTACTTCTTGTTCAGCCAATTGCTCGGACAGACAAGTTTGTTTACATTTGTAGGCGATAATGCTGCCCACTTCTTGTTTACAATGTCACCTGACAAATGTCAGTTTGCATGGCACAAGATATTTACATGCCAGATGCGCTAAAGATTCATATGTCCCTTTATGCTTCAATCACCATTCCAAAGGACAAGTGTCCATGCTGATGATGATGGGTTCTGCTCGATAACGATCCAAAGCAGTGCGGATCGACACATGTTCATTTTCATCATCTGAGTCAGATGCCACCGGCAGGAGGTTGATTTTTCTTTTTTGGTAGTTCGAGTTCTGTATTTTCCACATCGGAGTGTTGCTCTTTTAAGACCTCTGAAAGCCTGCTCCACACCTCGTTCCTCTCAGATTTTGGAAGGCACTTCAGATTCTTAAACCTTGGATCAAGTGCTGTAGGTATCTTTAGAAATCTCGCATTGGTACCTTCTTTGTGTTTTGTCAGATCTGCAATGAAAGTGTTCTTAAAACGAACATGTGCTGGGTCATCATCCGAGACTCCTATAACATATATATATGGCAGAATGCGGGTAAAACAGAGTAGGAGACATACAGTTCTCCTCCCAGGAGTTCAGTCACAAATTTAAATGACGCATTATTTTTTTAACAAGCATGATCAGTATGGAAGTATGTCTTCTGGAACAGTGGCCGAAGCATGAAGGGGCATATGAATGGTTAGCATACCTGACATGTAAATACTTTGTGATGCCGGCTACAACAGTGCCATGCAAAGGCCTGTTCTCACTTTCAGGTGACATTGTAAATAAAAAGTGGGCAGCATTATCTCCCACAAATGTAAACAAACTTGCTTGTCTTAGCAAGAAGTAGGATTGGGTGGACTTGTAGGCTCTAAAATTTTGCTTTGTTTTGTTTTTGAGTGCAGTTATGTAACACTCACAAATCTACATTTGTAAGTTGCACTTTCACGATAAAGAGATTACACTACAGTACTTGTATGAGGTGAATTGAAAAACACAATTTTATTATTTTTACAGTGCAAATATTTATAATCAAACTAATATAAAGTGAGCACTGTACACTTCGTATTCTGTGTTGTAATTGAAATCAATAAATTTGAAAATGTAGAAAAACATTCAAAATATTTAATACATTTCAATTGGTATTCTATTGTTCAACAATACGATTAAAACTGCAAGTAATCGCAATTACTTTATTTGAGGTAGTCGCGTGAGCTAACTGCGATTAATCAACAAACCTATTTAAAACATATTTTTATTTACACACATCTCTTTCTCTAACTCTAAAACAAAGCAGACATTGGTTCCTTATAAACTGCTTCACAAGAAGCTCCAAGTGGATGCATCTTCATCAGAGTTTCCATTCAGCTATAGAGTTTGCATGCTGATCTTTCTTCAGTGCAGTTCTATCCAAGCTCTTTCTGTTACATGCTACTAATTCCATTCCTAGAACTGAACCTTTGTTAATAGAGGTATAAAGCTTTGAATGGTCAACTTTTTGCTGATTTGTTTTTCATGACTTGCGTGCCCACTCTGAAAGCTTTATTCCGTTTTCTCCTCTTCTAGTTGTAAATAGCTGTTCATTGATCTTCTACATGGTAGTATCCATGGGAACTTTGACTGGACCTTGATAGCTCATTACTTCCTCTTGTTAAATAATCAAAAGTGCCTCTGTTCCTTTGGATTTTGGGATTTGGCCATCATTCCTTGGAGATTAGTGGATTCAAAAACCATGAGAAAACAAATTTACAAATGAGCAAAAAGTTCCCTGTTCACATAAGATTGGGCTTGACTTCTCAAAGTGAGGCTTGGAAAACAGAGAGAGGAAAAATAGGAGAATGCATCTGATTTTTTTTTCCTCACTGATTTATTTCCCCACACTTTTGAGGAAGGAGAAGGGCGATTATCAATTTCCTCATCTCTCTGATCCATTCAATTGTATAGTTATGGTGATTCGTTGGTTACCTAGAGATTTTATTCAAATTTAAATTTCAAGTATAATTAGGTGGATAGTTCGGCAATCTGAGAACAGTTTGTATCTTCTTCACAGCTTTGTCGTCTCAGATTTTACTTGCATTGAAGTGGTACTATTCTGATCCCTTCAATGATATTGATGATTGAAACAATAGATAGGTGAACAAACCATTTTGCCTGTGCTAGAGATGAATATTCCATTTGTTATAACACTGATCTCACACTGCATTGTAATTAATAACTTTATTTCATGCGTATTATGTTTTACACTGACAAACAATTCCTTCTTTGTCTCACAGGTAGTTGAACTACAAAACAGATTATCTGAAGAATCAAAGAAAGCAGATAAATTAGAATTTGAATACAAACTGCTGAAAGAAAAAGTAGACAGCCTCCAAAAAGAAAAAGATGTAAGTGTTTAAATGTTGCTTTTTTTTTGTGATGGTGGAAACAAATTTGTATCCTTATTACTCTGGACCTGCCAATCAAAATTACCTGTTATATTTCTTAGTTCACTTCCAATTGTCTGTTATCTGGATAAAATATTATATACATGTAATAACTATGGAGTTTGATAAACCAATCATCTGGTTTGAAGGTAACTACGAAAATGTGTGCAATAGATTTTAAAAAT
Organism: Trachemys scripta elegans; assembly: GCF_013100865.1. Taxonomy (NCBI): domain Eukaryota; kingdom Metazoa; phylum Chordata; order Testudines; family Emydidae; genus Trachemys; species Trachemys scripta. The sequence goes on from NC_048303.1 coordinate 124,300,372, forward strand.
GAAGAGCCAAGAAGACACATTTTTGTCTTTTCTTCTCAATATCCTTTTCTCCTGTCCCTCCCCATGCTGTGTTTATCTAACCTCCTACATAGATTCCTCATGTGAACAGTGTAACAAGTTTTTGCTTTGAGCATTCAGCAGGGGAAGACTCAGAAATCTCAAATGTAATTGTAAAGTGTATTTAATTTTAAACTGGGTTTGAAACATTCAGAATATTCCTCTGGAGTTAACTCAGAAGTTTCCTTTTAAAGTAAAAAATCTTCAATGTAGCCTCTACATAGTCCCATTTGTGGGATCAAAGTGCCTGTGCTGCTAACTTTTGGAATCTTCTAGAGGGCAATCTCAATTGGGTCCACTCACCCCTCCTGTCATCCAGGGCTCAGAGGGCAGAAAAAGAGAAGAAGCCTTAACTGCCCTTCCATAGCTTCTGACCACCAAAGGTGCAGCAGAGAACTGCTTGCCAAAGCGCCCGAGACCCCCAGATGCACCTGGGTCGATAAGGCATGGTGGAGAGCATTCATGAAGATCAGCTGCAAAGAGTTGCTCACCAGCGTTAGCTTTGTACCTGGATGGAGGTTGAAGACTGTACTGGAGTTCTTGGTCACTTAACTCACATCCTAGTTCTTCTGAGGCAGACTGCACTTGGATTTTTATCCTAGACCATCCTGTACTCCACCTGCAGATCTAGTTGTCATGTGACTCTGGTATGGAGTGGGCAGCTATCCAGGGCTGTCAGTGTCAAAGAGTCCACAGTTCCCATGGTCCTGGAGTCTGGGATAGCCAGTACCATCAACGCCATTTCTGGTTGTATTGAGACCTGTTGATGCCAGAGACACCGGATAGCTCCCATCCTTTGTACTGAACCTTCCTGTGATCTAATTGACCATTTGGGCCTGGCATTTGAGAAGGCCTCAATAACCCCAACTTTAATTTCTTCCCACGTGGAGGTGCAGACAATCTATATCAGGTTCCTGAGAAGGACATGAGTATTTTTAAACTCATATAAACCTGAGCTGTTTGGTAATTACACTGGCCAATGAGAAAAAGCATTAGGCTGGAGGATCTTGTGCAGTGTCTTGACAAAAAAATGATTAGTGTTTTTAAAATATGTTCGCTGACACAATTAAGTCTAATGTTTTTAAATACCACCTATCACCTGGAAGAGACAGGGTTTAATAATTTTTAAAAACATGTTTGGTGACTGATCAGTTCTAAGCCACTGTTAAAAAAATGTCATCCTGGGAGTTGCTGTTCCCTGATCAAGAAGCTGGGAATCTAAATGTTAATATTTGCAACATTCAGGAGACTAACAGATGAGAAACACTCAGAGGGACAGATATTATCCTTGCCATGTTTTATGATTTTATTTTCCAACCAACATTCAATCTTGCCTGGATTGAGCCGCAAGCAGCTAGTTTTCATCCATGTCCCAGTCTCAACCGAATGCTCAACTAAAGGTCAAGGTCATTGATTTTCTTAGGGGTTATGCTGCTCACTAATCTACCACCACTGGACGTATGCAGAGGCCCTTGAAGAAGAAAGAGAAGTTACTTACCAGTAACCATAGTTCCTCAAGTGTTTTGCTTCTGCATATCCCATTCCCCACCTGCCTTCCTGACTATTTCTGAGCGGGGTTAAGAATTCCCATATTAGGGGAAGGAACTGAAAGTCTGTTGGCCCACTTCCATTGGCTAGCTAGGAACCCTGCACAAGAGGAGAGGAAGGACAGTGTGAGTGGCCCTGATGGGGATACTGCTCTCCTTAAATTTCTGAAAGTTCATGGTGCAGGTGTCTTGACCCCACAAGTGTAGCTATTCAGACACAAGACTTTCAAAGAACCACTGTTATTGGTGAGTAGTGCCTCCTTTAAAAAAAAAAAAAAAAATTCTGCCTGAGGAATGAATTGGGATTCCTTGCTGTGAAAGGCATTCTAGCAGTGCACATTAATCCTCTTTGATAAAGTGCTGACAACGATGTGGATAGTGGCAACTTGCCTAGAGTTAAAGATGGATTTGTAGAGCTGAGGTTAATATTTATTGTCCTTCCAATCACTCAGAGGTTAAGAACGGAAAGAGATTCCCTAAAAGAAACTATCGAAGAGCTTCGATGTGTACAAGCACAAGAAGGGCAGCTCACCACTTCAGGTAATGGAGAAGGAGAAACCGAAGTTACCTTTTTCCTAAAGAACATCCACAGAGGCTTCATAGGTGCAGGGTAGACAGGTTTACCGTTGTTTTATAGTTGACCAATGTAACATCCACTAACTTGAGATTGCAAAACAACTTCTGCTATAGTCACATTTTTAGATGTTCAGAACTTCGAACCTTTGGCTGAAATTTTCCATGCTTGGTCGCTCCTGAAATGTAATATTTTAAAAAAGTTAAGAGTTTGATTTCTAAGTAATGGCAGTAAGAAACCAACTCACTTATCTCCAAAAAATTAGCATTAATGTCGTAACATAGTTTTCCTAAACTTATGTTGTGCATATGGTACATATGCAATGATTTATATTCCATATATCACATCATGCAAATATTTATATTTTTACATAAACCAAGGAATAAACCATAACTTATTTTAAAAAAACAAAAAACAAACAAAAAAAACCCCTTTGTCTAAAATGGAGGAAAATGGGAACAGAAAACCTGTTCAAAAATGGAGTTATGTTCATCTTTCCTTCCTATTATAGCATGACTCTGTATTATTTCTCACATATTCACAAGGAGCATACTGTTTTTAATGTTCTCTTAAAATTTAATCCTGTTGAACAATATTTATCCATAGCCTTCTGAAATAAAAAATTATTGTACTTTCTGTTAATCCTTTTCTTTGTTTATGTCTGAAACAGGATTGATGCCACTGGGAAGCCAGGAGTCTTCAGACAGTCTAGCAGCAGAAATTGTTACTCCTGAAATCAAGTAAGTGAAATCATGCTTATTGTCTCCATAGAGCTTAGGATATCTATACACACAATTAGTTCTTTTTCAGAGTTTTTAAGTTGATCACTAAGATTCACACTGGTTCTTTTCTCCTCCTTTGGATTTCTACAAAGCCGTTCCTCTTACACTTGCAATTAAGTTTATTTGACCTGCCCTCAGCCTATATCATACTGTTTTGTTTTGTTTTTAAAAAGAGTTCATGATATTACTATTTTTAGGCATGTTAAAAAAGAAAAAGATTTGTAGCAATGGGACTTCCTGTTGTTGGAGAAACAATTAAAATATCAAACTAGAAACTGGATTTAAAAATCATTTGTATTATCAAGTGAGGAAGACATGCAATTAACAGAAAACAGGGAGAATCAGGAGAATAAAGTCAGAATTGAAAAACATTATGGTTTAAGATCATCTAGGGTGTATTTAATATTGTCCAGATAGTCTAGTATCACTACAGCTTGAAACTGGAGTAATTAGGGGACCCCCATCTCTAAGAAATACAATGCAACTCCCTTGGAATTACTCTTTCCTCTTGAGATGTCAGTACATCTGTTTTCAGTGATTGGGCAGATGCATATGAGCTTGAGAACTCTTCTCTGGAGTGGTGAAGGTGGTACTAATGGTGGTACTGGATGGCAACTAACAAAAAAGGATTCCTTCTGTCTATTTTACTGTACATTGCTGTGACATGAGTTGGTTCCGGGTTAGTTAAAATGCAGTGAAGAGGGGATTAATGCTTTCTGAAGCAGTTTTTTCAAAGAGGCATTTATCACAAGAGCCTTAAAGGTGACCTACAAAGGAGAGAAAACAAACCTCAGCATTCTCAATGGAGCTCTGGGCCCTGTCATACCTAGGCAAAAGGTGGAAGGGGAAACATGCACAGAGTGGTGAAATGCCTTGCCCAAGGATACCCAGCAGCTCAGTGACAGCTGAGAATAGAACCTAAGTCTCCTGACTCCCGTTCCAATGCCCTATCCACCGGGCCACACAGCCTTCAACATTTATAACTAATCTGGACACCACAGGGAACATTCCTTCATTGTGACCTGTGCGAGCTTGATTCTTTATTATTAATAGAGAAGGGTCTGAAAGTAGTTTTTCCCTGGAGGAAACAGGTTTTTATTTAATGTTAAACTTGAAAATCAGATACCTTCTAGCTTGAAAGACACTAGTCTTGTCTAGACTAGGAAAAAAGAACATTTTTTTAAGTATGTTAGTTAAAATGACTTTAAACATCACCTACCACCTCATGTAGACTATGGCGTAGTGATGCATAAAATCATATTAGCCAATATTTAAAAAACAAGTTTCCTAGTCTAGATGAGGCTTTTGGTTCCAGGAAAGCTAGTGTAATAGTACATCACAAGAGACAAGAAGGGTGAAAGGTGAGCCATTGAGTGAGGAAGGAATTTTCAGTCATACTGTTCAGCGTTTTTTTAAAACACCATCTTTAAGATTTTAGAGAAGAACATCTTAAAGATTCAGCACCTTCACCCCTTCAATTAAGATGTCAGAACAATATACTCCCTGTGAGATCCTTCATTTTCCTGGAGGATTTGCAGGAGGAAGAGCAGAGTTGACATTCCTGTCACTTTCTAAGGTATACAAACAAGCGGCAGGAGGAGAACCTCTTTTTAAAATAAAAAACAAAAAAACATTTCAGGCCTTCTTTATATGTCATGATGAGGCAAACGGGGGCATATAAGTTCTTTTTTAAAAAAGCCGTTGCAGGTCACCTTTAAAGGCAGGTCGGGGTAGTTGAATGAATGCTGACTACATTCATAAGAAACCAGTAGATTGCAAGCTCTTTCGGGGATGAACAGCGCTTAGCACAATGGGGCCCCATTATAGAATCAGAATCATAGGGTTACAAGGGACCACCAGTCATTTAGTCTGACCTTCTGCCAAGATGCAGGATTTGTTGTGTCTAAAGCAGAATTTGTTGTGTCAAAATTCTTGGTTAGCCCTCAGTCATTACCTTAATAAACATGATGTAATTAATAGCAATGTCAAAAATGGGCTTCCAGGTAAAAGTGCCCCTCCTCTCTCATCAAATTTGCCCTGTAATGTTGCAGTATGATAAGTATACAGGTCCTTCATTGCCACCTGGAAGGGATTTTCTGTCTTTGTAGGTTCTCTGATCTCCCTGAGCATTTTACAGTCACCTTCACCACCCTGGTCAGGTGGTTGGTAGTATATTCCTACTGCTATACTCTTATTGTACATTCAAGTAGTCCTGTTTGAAGAGGACTACATTAATGCAAAGTAGGAATAATTTAGTTTGTACCCAGAGCATTCACATGGGGGCACTTACAGCACAGCATTTTGGTGTGCACTGTCGTTCAAACCCCTGGACTCTAATTCTGCAGATGCTTACTGCCAGGTATAGTGCTTACTATGGTAAATAGTGCTTGTGATGTGTAGGAAACTACACGCAACAGTAAGTGCTTTTCAAGCAAGCAGTTACAGGGCTAGGCCCTTAAGTGCCCTTAGTTCTGAATCACTTATTTCTTTATTGATTCAGAACTCTGAATAAAAAAGAGATTTTCATATAGAGGCTTTGGAAAAGCGGTACAAAATACCTTTGGTATAGGCTACCTATGGTAAATAGGCAGCTACCATGTTTTAAAACCAGACAGAAAAGATCTTGGGGAAAGTGCCATTTAGCAGTGGTAGGCAATGGTAAGCATACACTCTAATCAGTATATTACACAGTCTGCACATTATTATGATACAGTGAGAGTTCATCAACTATAACTTTGGCCTGGTCTACACAGGGGCGGGGGGGATCGACCTAAGATACGCAACTTCAGCTACGAGAATAGCGTAGCTGAAGTTGATGTATCTTAGGTTGACTTATCTCGCATCCTCATGGCACAGGGGCGACTGCCGCCGTGCCCGCCCCGCCTCCCCGCCCCCCCCCCCCGTCAACTTTGCTTCCGCCTCTCGCCACGGTGGAATACAGGAGTCGAGGGCAAAGCGATCAGGGATCGATTTATCGCGTCTACACTAGACGCGATAAATCGATCCCCGATAGATCGATCACTACCCACCGATCCAGTAGGTAGTGTAGACGTACCCTTTGATAAAACCATGCTGTCAGTTCCAAGCTAAGTTTTTTAAAAGACCTTTCCCTTCTAATATTGTTAGCGATACACACTCTTGTGATGTACCTGCATGTTCCATACTATTCCCAGAACCCTCTGGAAAGCTTTATTCCTTGGGGGCCATGCAGACTTCACCTTGAGCTATGAAAAGTTTGAGGTGGGGGCTTTAGAAGGAGCCATGCCTTCTGTTCCTTCCAGTCTCCAAGGCAGCAAATTAGAAATCCTTGGCTTTCAGTCCTTCGGTCATTTTCCTTTGTTATTTCTCCTTGGTCAAGAATTAGTTTTTATTGTAAACAGTCAACTAAGCATAGTAATAGGTAGAGTTCGTTTTTCTGTTTACAAGTATTTAGGGATTAAGTTGTTTCAGTTTTATGGTAATCTCTCCTATCCTCAGTGTGACAGTCATTCTGCCATGGTGGCAGAGCCAGGAAGAAAGATGAGCTTTAAGACCTAACCTTGCTGTAGAGGCAGGAAATACGTAATGGTATGTCTACACAGCCCCGTGCCAGCAAGCCTCCCAGCCCGGATTGACAGACTTGGCCTCATGGTGCCATACTAACAATAGCTGTGTAGACAATGCTTTGAAGATGCAGCTCAGGCTGGAGCTTGGGCTCTGATGCCCACCCCCATCCCTAGGCTTCAGAGCCCAACCTACAGCCCAAGCTGCAATGTCTACGCAACTACTTTTAGCGTGGTAGCGCAAGCCCAAATCTGTCGACCCAGGCTGGGAGACTCACTGTCATGGGCTGTATAGACACATAATAACAGACCTTGATCCTCAGGGCTTTAGTGAGGGGTGCTTGCAGTTTATTACTTGGGCCCATAGCTACCTGGGTGTCTACTCTGATGCTGATGGAAAAAGATATAACTTCCAGGGCAGAGTCTGAGCCATCTCTGGGCCTTTCTTTCAAGCCCCATCCCTGAGGCAAATCAAAGTTCAACTCTGCGAGGGACTGGAATGTTTTGAAGAGTAACTTCAGATTTGGTACTGAAAGTTTCTTCTTTGGTATTGCAAGATCATGAGAAAAAGCAGCACCATCACTCCCTAGAGAACCACTCCTCCTCTGTTAGATGTAGGGATAGTGGTTCCAGCAGGGATTGACAGCAAAGAGCCATCAGCTACCGAGGTAGGTTGTTAGAAGGAAGAGATTCTAGGTAAACTGTTCCTTTAACAATGAACTTCCAGGAGAAACACCGCCTTTTAGATATCATAGCTCCTCTCAGCTCTTTCTTTCATTGGACTGTTGTAAAAAGTAATCTTATTTTAGCAATCAGAAATCCAGGACTGACCGAATGCAAGGGCAGTCCTCAACTTCCAGCCATGTGTTGCCAGAGTACACACTCCTTCTCTGGTGTATCCCCCCTTTGCCATTGGGAGTCTCCAGGGGGTAGTGTAGAAGCTAATGTGCCTACACCATCCCTGACTTGTTCTTCACAAGATGCATCCCTAGCTGGGCAGGGCCATCAGCTTTCTGACCCATGTACATGCCAGAATGGGTCTTATGATTGACTCCTATGCTTCTTGTGCCCCTTATATCGTCCAGCAGAAATGGTGAGCTCCAGGTTTCAGTGGCTGACCCGTTCACTCTTGTGTTTTGAAAGGAGGATGTGGAGTAGCATCTTTGCCCCACGTTTATCCCTAAAGTGGCCACTGATTTTCATCTGAATGAGGTCACCAAATTTGCCTGACTTCTTCACCAAGCAATGTTCACTGCCAAGGAAGGGTATGCTGCATACTTTAGATCCTAAGATGACCCTTGTTCACTATCTTAACAGTACGAAATACATCCTTAAATCCCCCAGACTATTTGTGGGTTAAACAAGAAGCAATTTCCTTTGTCAAAATGGGTTAAAACCTGTTTTGAAAGGTTGAATCGATGGATATTCTTGTCCCTGATAAAGACTCATTGGCACTTCTATCTGGAGCTCAGCCTGTACCTTTTACACAGCTTTATTCACCTCATTATTCTCAAAATCCAGTTTGAGAAGGGAGTCCTGCTGTCATTTAGTCTTCTCCTCAAATCAGTTCTCTTGGGTTTACCACTTGTCAGTCTTCCAAGTGTGGGTATGTGAACTAACAGTGCAAAAAAAGAAAAAGAAAGAAGGCAAGTTGTTCAACTATACCTCAGTAGATGGAGTACAGATCCACACCACCATTTTCTATCCCCACTTCTTTTAAGTCTGTTGGATTCCAATGAAGTAGAAGCAAATGAAGGTACATAGGGGATGCACATCTCTTTATAAAGCTTTGCCTGGAATATTTCATATCTCAAGACAAAGCCCACTCATTCCCCACTGATGCAGGTGTTGGTGTAATATATAGACACGTTCAATGAGAATGGATCTGTGTAACAAGGTACTCAAGGAATGCCAGCTATGGGTTTGTAACTTTCTTTTGTGTGTATTATATTTGTCTTTAAGATATATTAGTGATTATATATAGGCTGACGAATACTGAATAAAATCCCAAGCAGTTATTTTCTGAAAATGACCTAATCTCCATCTAAAACTTCAGGTTCCAAACAGAATAAGTAATCCTATTACATATTACTATTTTGGTGTTTCAAGTGAAGTAACCTTTACTTCGTCTCTAATCATCTCTAAAACTGGTAAAGAGAAAATTATATTCACACTAACTGTGATTTGCTTCTTGTAGCGATCTATAAGATTTTTATAGCAGTTTTTATTTTGTTTCTCCAGGGAGAAACTCATTCGTCTTCAGCATGAGAACAAGATGCTGAAGCTTAACCAAGAAGGTTCCGACAATGAAAAGATTGCCTTGTTGCAGAGCCTGCTAGATGATGCAAATCTACGAAAGAATGAACTAGAGACAGAGAACAGGTAGGAAAATACATTCCTTTGTTCTAATAACTGTTTTTCTAAATATTCGTACACCTTTGTCTTGTGAAGTCTGTTGTCAGCATTACATTACCCAGGTCAAAGAATCTAGTCATTTTGTATCAAAAAGCAACTCAGTCCACACGCGAGCATACCTAAACCTTTCCAGAATTTGGAGTCTCTATCACTTTTCTATTATAGGCGTAGCTTGGTAGAGCATTCAGCATACTGACACATGCAAGGTCAGAACGGGCAGTCTATATTGCTTCAGAATCCCCTTCTCCAGTACTGCTACAACAAAAGACGATCCTGCATCCTCTCTACCACCCCTTTTTTCCCCTCTTCATTTCCCACCCATTCTTCCATCTCCTCCTTCCATTTGTCTTTTTGAAGACATTACAAGTATCTCCAAAAGGGAAGACCGATAAATATTGTTGCCAGTTGTTAGAGATTGTCAAGTTGATTTAGGTTTTGTAAAATGAAGATTTTACATAAGTTTAGAGCAATAGAAATTTTTTCATGAGTTTTTAAATAATTCCAGGGAAATTATTAGAATTTGGACATTATCCTGCCATAGTTGCAGCTCAAACATTGCAATATATACTAGTATCAGGGACGCGCCTTTTCCACCCTACCATGAGGTTGTGCACCTGTCTTAAAAGTGTAAGTTAGATGTGGGACCTCTTTTGGTGGTCCGACCTTAAAGGTTGATGGAACACAGTGAGTTTCCTGGTAACTTTGTGGGCAAATACTGTTCTACCAACTGACCATGCTCTCGATAGTTTAGTAGGACATAGGACTTCATAATAATCTCTTGTCCTCAACTATCAGTACAGCGGCTTCTAACGCTCTCTGTCCCAGTTTTGTCCTCGGTGATCACCATGGTTCATTGATGAAGCAAGAAGGGAGATGGCTAGAGTGCTGTGGGTTGGAGTCTGATGTGGAGTCAAACTGATCCTGACATACCGATTTTTAAGACTGTATGCTATTATTATATAGGAGGTAAAGAGGGGCTGTTCAGTCTCTGACAGTGGAACTATTCTGAGCTGTTGATAGCTTGATAAATGCTAGTGACCTCCAGTCAGCAAAACTGTCATGTTTTTCTCACTGTGGAGAATTTTCATGTTACTTTGAGGATAAAATCACTGGGATCCAATCTGAGTGGAGGGGAACTGGACTGGGTCCATTGTTGGTAGAGGTCTGTGCTCAAGAAACCCGTTTTGATTATGACTACATGCTAATGATTGACCAATAGGACATCTGCCTTTTTTAGGAAGGGTCATGGAGAAGGTTGCAGCTTGGCAACTCTGGCAGTTCCTGGAGTCTTTGGATTTGCTTATATCTGGTCAGTCAGGCCTGCTTTAAATAATGAGGCATGTATTGCATTTTGTGAGTTATGCCTCAAATCCCAAACTGAGAGGTCATAAATTTTCCTTTTCAAAACAGGCATTCAGTGAAATGGACATCAAAGTGGAGTTGCTAGGCCAGGCCTGAGTATAGATTAGGCAGGTGGTTCAAAAGTTGTGCCAAGAAACCTTTGACCAAATAGATATCTGCTCCACACAGTTGGCTCAGATTCCAAGTTAGGAGAATCTTAAAGACTGAAGTTTTCTATGTAGGTTATGACATTTTGCAGCAGTATCTTTCTTTACTTATATTTGGACATACTCATTTTTCATGAGTAATCTTGGATTTACACAATGAGCACCATGGTATTGATGCTAGCATTAAAGTCACTTGGTCGCTTCCCTGCCTAGTTGGCCTCTCAGTATTCCTTGACCAAAGCTATATGGTCCTGCTCCCTAACGCATTCTCGGTTCTTCTCTGCCTCAGTGTGTCCGTGTAGCGAAGCAAGGTTCACCGGCACGGCACATCCTGCTGGTTGTCCTGGGAACTAGCTCAATACTAGCACGGAGCGCACTCTGCAGGCCGATGTCTCACTTGCCTCAGGCCCCCATGTCCCTCCTGGTGCCTCTTACCCTGGGGTTCTGCCCTCCGCAGTACCCCTACTCTGGGTCTCCCAGGGGAACCCCCAACCCTCTCACCGACCTTGCCTCAGTGGCTACTGCCAGTCATCATCTAGTCCCCGCTCACTGGGGCAAACTGCAGTCTGTCATGGCCACTCATCATTGACAAGGAGATTGGACCAGCTGCTTCTGCCTATCTCTGGGCTGCTGCCTCTGCAACCCCAGTACCTGTTTTGGCCCTTTTAGCAAGGCCCATAGCCTGGGGATTTACCAGGCTGGAGCTCTCCAGCTCCTCGTGCCTATCCCCAGCCCTGCTCTGTTCCCTGTACCCTGAGCTCCCAGGCAGCCCTGTCCTTCTCCCTCCAAGACTGGAGAGAGAGTCCTCCAGCTTCTGGCTCACAGCCCTTTTGTAGGGCCAGCTGTGGCCTGATTGGGGCATGGCCCCAGCTGTGGCTGCTTCCCCAATCAGCCTAGCTTTTCCCAGCTGCAGCCCTCTCCAGGACTGCTTTTAACTCCTCTTTACTGGAGTGGGGCAGCTGCCCCCCACTACAGTCCTATCAAGGACTCTGAAGAAGAGGGATCAATATGGTTCTACAGAGGTAATAGTACAGTTAGAGAGGTCCATTTACAGGTAACTAAAATTTTTCCTTAATGAACTAACTCTGCAGATCTCCACGGTTGGTAGAAGATAGTACTGATTAGCAGGTAGTATTACACTCCAGCAGGAGGCCTTAGGAGTCATTTTGAGTAAAGACTGTAGAACTAACTGCCCTTTCGAACAGGAATCTGATCAAGTCCTAGAATTGAGAAGGTGGTGCTTTATAAATGTCAAGTATCAGGGGGTAGCTGTGTTAGTCTGTATCTACAAAAACAACAAGGAGTCTGGTGGCACCTTAAAGACTAACAGATTTATTTGGGCATAAGCTTTATAAATGTGTAAATTATACCTTGACATTAGCAAAGCTTTTGATACAGTCTCCCACAGTATTCTTGCCAGCAAGTTAAAGAAGTATGGATTGGATAAATGGACTATAAGGTGGATAGAAAGCTGGCTAGATCTTCAGGCTCAACAGGTAGTGATCAACAGTTCGATGTCTAGCAGGTAGCCGGTATCAAGCGGAATGCCCCATGGGTCAGTCCTGGGGCCGATTTTGTTCAATATCTTCATTAATGATCTGGATGATGGGATAGATTGCACCCTCAGCAAGTTTGCGGCTGACACTAAGCTGGGGGGAGAGGTAGATACACTGGAAGGTAGGGATAGGGTCCAAAGTGACCTAGACAAATGGATTGGGCCAAAAGAAATCTGAGGATCAACAAAGACAAGTGCAGAGTCCTGCACTTAGGATGGAAGAATCCCATGCACTGCTACAGGCTGGGGACTGACTGGCTAAGCAGCAGGTCTGCAGAAAAGGTCCTGGGGATTACAGCGGACAAGAAACTAGATGAGTCCAACAGCGTGCCCTTGTTGCCGAGAAGGCTAACGGCATATTGGGCTGCATTAGTAGGAGCATTGCCAGCAGATTGAGGGAGTGGTTATGCCCTCTGTTCAACACAGGTGAGGCCACATCTGGAGTATTGCATCCAGTTTTGGGCCCCCCACTACAGAAAGGATGTGGACAAATTGGAGAGAGTCCAGCAAAGGGCAATGAAAATGATTAGGGGGCTGGGGCACATGATTTATGAGGAGAGGCTGAGGGAACTGGGCATATTTAGTCTGTAGAAGAGAAGAGTGGGGGGGGATTTGATAGCAGCCTTCAACTACCTGAAAGGGGGTCTTCCAAAGAGGATGGAGCTTGGCTGTTCTCAGTGGTGGCAGATGACAGAATAAGGAGCAATTGTCTCAAGTTGCAGTGGGGGAGGTCTAGGCTGGCTTTTAGGGAAAACTATTTCACTAGGAGGGTGATGAAGCACTGGAATCGGTTACCTAGGGAGATGCTGGAATCCTTAGAGGTTTTTAAGACCTGGCTTGACAAAGCCCTGGCTGGGATGATTTAGTTGGTTTTGAGCAGGTGGTTGGACTAGATGACCTCCTGCAGTCTCTTCCAATCCTAATAGTCTGTGATTCTATGGATTGATTTCCCCTGCACAGCCTGGCAGATCTCATCTATAGATGCATCTCGGACCAAGCCAGCAGAAGCAGCCATGCACCATGTGGAACATGTCCTTAGACCTTCAGGAACTGGAACTCTAGTCTGATCCTAGCAGAGCTAGTTCCATTTGAAGAGTGTCTGTGTAGAAAATGCTCTATCTAAGGTTTCATCCCCATAAGCTACAAAGAGTTGGTAGGATACGGGGAATGGTGATTCCTTTCAAGTGATTACTCCTGTGTATTCCACAGTAGGTGTGTGTGCTCGCCACATGCACCGGTGCAAGAAGTTTTTCCCTTAGTAGTACCAGTACTGGGGGAGCACCGCTGCGACCCCTGGAGTGGCGCCTGTATATCGCGCTATAAGGGGAGCTACGGGCTCTTCCCACCCTCCTCAGAACCCCCCTATACAGTTTTCCATAGGGATAAAGTCCAGCTCCGCCCACACCCGACGTTCCTCCCAAAGGTGGTCTCCCCCTTTTATGTGGAGCAGAGCATCTTCCTCCCCGTGCTCTGTCCCAAGCCCCACTCCTCTAGCGAGGAATGCAGCCTCCACACGCTCGATGTGTGTAGGGTGTTGGCTGTTTATCTGGATCGGACTAAGCCGTTCCGGAAATCCGCTCAACTCTTTATTGCCTCGGCCGAGCGGGCAAAGGGGCAACCCATCTCCACCCAGCGGCTTTCCCGCTGGATCACCTCGTGCATGCGCACGTGTTATGATTTGGCAGGGATTCCCCCGCCACCAATTGTAAGGGCACACTCTACGAGGGCTCAGGCCTCATCAGCTGCCTACCTCACCCATGTCCCCATCCAGGACATTTGTAGGGCGGCCACGTGAGCCTCTGTTCACACATTTACATAGCATTACGCGATCGTCTCCCAGTCTAGGGATGATGCCGGGTTCGGCAGGGCGGTACTTCGTGCCGAACCATCGTGAACTCCTACCCATCTCCAACAGATATTGCTTGGAATCACCTACTGTGGAATACACAGGAGCAATCACTCGAAGAAGGAAGGACAGGTACTTGTTCCGTAACTGCCGTTCTTCGAGATGTGTTGCTCCTGTCTATTCCACACCCCATCCTCCTTCCCCTCTGTCGGAGTTGTCCAGCAAGAAGGAACCGAGGGTGGGGAGAGCCCGTAGCTCCCCTTATAGTGCGATATACAGACGCCACTCTAGGGGTCGCAGCGGTGGTCCCCCAGTACGGGTACTGCTAAGGGAAAAACTTCCGGCACCGGTGCATGTGGCGAGCACGCACACCTACTGTGGAATAGACAGGAGCAACACATCTCTAAGGACGCCAGTTACAGAACAGGTAACTGTCCTTTTTGTCCAAAAGATAAGACATTTTTTGGCATATAAGTTATGCAGTCATGGCTCATCCACAAGGCTTCACGGTATTTTACAGAAAAAATAACTCTTTTAGTTACTCTGATTTTTTTTAAACTATTACTCATAATCATGAGTTAACCTGAAGTTACCAAATATACTGCATAATTGTTAAATGGTAGAACTATTTTAATCTTCTAGGTCATTTTCTCCTTTTAAAAAAAAAAAGAAAGAAAGGGAAAAAAAAGAGAGAAAAAGACATAAGCTTAAAATGAAATATTTTTTAAATTTATTCTTTTGGGGGGGAATAGGAAAGAGGAGGCAAGTCATCACTATGTGGGTTCATAAGAGGAAAAAGTTGGCATCTTTGACCCACTAATAATGAGTGTTACAGCTTCCCATGATGTCTAACTGGAAAGAAACTCATCTGAGGCATATCCATACCTGAATCTGGCATCTGAAGAAGTGAGGTTCTTACCCACGAAAGCTTATGCTCCCAGTACTTCTGTTAGTCTCAAAGGTGCCACAGGACCCTCTGTTGCTTTTTACAGATTCAGACTAATACGGCTACCCCTCTGATACTTCATACCTGAAGTGTTCATGGACAGAGATGCTCTAGGACAGTGGTTCTCAACCAGGGATACACGTACCCCTGGGGTTACGCAGAGGTCTTCCAGGGAGTACTCAACTCATCTAGATCAGAGTTTCTCAAGCTGGGGGTTGCCGGATGGGTTTAGGATGGTCACCTCCAGCGTTAGGGGGTGGCAAGCAAGACAGTTGCCTGGAACCCCACATAACTGGGGGCCCCATGAAGCTAAGTTAAATGCTTCAGCCCCAGGCAGTGGGACTCGGGCTTCAAATAAGGTTCACAAGAGAAAAAGAGGCTCAAGTATCACACCAACTGATGTATTTTATAATTATATGGTAAAAATGTAAAAGCAAGTGCTGTGACACTTTTGTATGTTTGTCTGATTTTTGTAAACAAGTAGCTTTTTTAAGTGAGGTGAAACTTGGGGTACGCAGGACAAATTAGACTCCCTTAAAGGGGTACAGTAGTCTGGAAAGGTTGAGAACCACTGCTGTAGGAAACAGCAGACGAGTACGGCCAAAATCTCTCTAAAGGCTGTTGTAGACTTTGAATAAATTAATGTGGCTTTGCATCTCTTATGTAAGTGGGCCAATACTGGTGGGCACAAAATGTGTCTCTCAGTCTTTGGAATGAATTGAAGTGTCAGTATATTTAAAATTAAATAAACTCTCTGAAAAATAAGCTCTAAAAGAGAGACAAAAATCATAGACATAATTATTCACTCCCTTTGAAAAGTAAAATTTGTACCTTGTTTTCTAGGCTGGTAAATCAGAGACTTCTGGAGGTGCAGTCACAGGTTGAAGAATTGCAAAAATCTTTGCAGGAGCAAGGTTCAAAAGCTGAAGATGTAAGTAGAAGTGTACATCATACCTATATTCAAGTACCCACAGTTATCCTAACTTACCCTTTATGTGATACCAGCTACATATCATATCATGAGGAAATAGTCCAGATACGGATTTCTGGCAGTTTTTCATTCTCCCAAGTTTAGATTTCAGCAACGTGGCCTAAAATTAAACTATGCCTACTTCTTGTAAAGTGAGACTCTGGTCTAAAACAAATAAATGTAAACAAATTATCATGTGTAGAAAAGAAGTGAAGCGCATTCCCTGTCTTGTCATCTTTAGTGTCCCTGTTCCTTTGGTAAATTCAACATTGATTACAGTTCTGTTTGTACTCTGTAGATTAGTGAGATTTAGAAAATCAAGGCCACACTATGTAAATTCACCACTCTCAGTACCATTTAGTAAAATATACCGTGGTTTTTGTTTGTTTTGTGTTATTTTCCTGAAGCAAAGTCCTTCCTTACCAAAGAAAACCCAGGAATTGCTGTTATAAATGTACCTGCATAGTGCAAATTAGGGTTGAGATTTTACACATGCCAGAGCCAAGAAATTCAAATGATCAGCCCTCTTACTAATGCAGTATTGTCCCTCCGTGCATGCCTTGATAAACCTGACTGCCTTTTTAATGCAGTGTGGGGAAAAGGTACAGTTGCTGTGGCTCCATAGCTTAAAATTCTCCATTGAGAATTCTTTTTGGAGATCCCCACTTTTGAGAGCGCATGCTTTAAAAGCCACAAGCGCCAGAGCTCTCTAGAAAGCAGTAACCTTTGGGGTTGTGTGTATGCTCTCTTGCATATCCAAATGTATATTACTTTCTAACCCATAGTCACAAGTCTTCAAGCTGTTGCTTTCTTCTTCACTGTTATTGTTTTAAAGCAGACTTAGCCCCGTGGTGTAGACCTGCCCTAAGTAGACCTAAGTTATGCAACTCCAGATATGTACCTTAAGACGACTTATTGCAGCGTCTACACTGCTCTGGGTCGACGGGAGAAACTCTCCCATCGATTTATCTTATGCTTCTCGTTCCGGTGGAGTACCAGAGTCAACGGAAGAGCGATTGGTGGTCAGTTTAGCAGGTCTTCACTAGACCTGCTAAATTGACCCCCAGTGGATCGATCGCCACGGCGTCGATCCACTGTAAGTGGAGACAAGCCCTTTGTGAAACCAGTGCAAATTTTTATGTCACTGCTTATTTTGCTTTGAATTTCTTATGTTAATTTAGCTTAATCTAGTTTTTACCAGTGTAAACTACACCAAAATAAACCATACTTACCTATCATTAGTTATAGAATAATTTTTTTAAAAAATAAGTAGTGTAGATAATTTATTTTGAAGGTAGGTCTGTGCCATTATGTGGTTCGAAGACCTACTCTGTGCCCTCGGTTACATGGATCAAAGCCAAAATTTTTCTTGGTGGACCTGGAAAATTGGAAGATCAGTATTGTAAACCATGCGGAAATGTGTGATGTTTTTTAGTTGTTGTTATTTGTTGTAAGTTTAAGTAGTTCCATTGCTTGTCCCATAAAGCAGTAAAAATATTGTTTATTTCTGAAGTCAGGCACTTGTGCAAACCCAGTACATGCACTCCTAACATGGGATCCACATGGAGACAGAAATAGTTCATTTTGAGGGTGCAGGGCAAAAACAGAATTACCTGGGAATTTTTTTCCGTTGTTTCTTTATACAGGTAAGAAATCACCGGCAAAGCAGTTTTCTTTCCCTAATATTTTTTTGAGATAGAGATAAATTAGTTATTAAAGGTTTTGTTTTTTTTAAATCCACCTCCTGAATATTTTTGCCAACGTTTTTTTTATGATAATTGTGTACAGGTGTTTCAGACTACAAATGCTTTTTGTGTAATGACAGTAGGATAAAACTGACTTCTAATTACCTTTAAGTATTTATCATAAATGAATAAACTGTTTCCCACCTGGGAGAAAAAGGCAAAGCAGCTGGTGGGAGTTTGCTAGCTGCTGTAGGGAAATTTCTGTTATTGTGGATGAAGGTTTTGAGCAGGGCTAATGGCAAACAATTGTGAAACTTTCAAAAAATGAAGAGGATGATGTCAATGTCAATTATTTTTAAAAGGAGAAAATGAATTTTTCCTCCTATTCAGTATAGTAATCGTAAGGGTTACTTGTAACAACAATAGGTACAACATTTTGAGACAGAAATGTGTTTTTTCAACTTGGCAATGCCCTTTAAAAGGGTTTGCTATACATTTTTGTAGCACATCACTTCTTTACTTAGTTATTTAACTCAAATATATTTTACTGTCCCTGAAAACTTTATATAGTGCTGTAGGTTTATGCAGCAATCTAGAATGGGTAAAATGTGCCATATAAATATCAGCTTCACTACAGTGCAATACAGAACTCAAACATAGGATGCATAATGCATCCTTTTGCCTAATCTTCCTTCACTGATAAAGTATAACTCAGTTCTCACCTTTGTGCCTCTTCTTGTTATTGTTTATATTGTATCTATCCAAATGAGATTACATGTCCTTTACAGTAGGAACCTATCTTAATTATGTTTCCAAAGCACAATTCACATCTTTGGTATTGCGCAAGTAATAAAAATAAAAGCAAGTGCATACAGGCAAAATCAACTGAGTCAAACGGCCACTTGTGGTCTCTACGTAACTGATCAGAGCACTAAGTGGGACACCCAGATTTGAATCTTGGGTTAGTCTTCTACTCCCAAGACCTGAAGGAGACTAGACACTACTAATGGCTTGATCCTTCCTCTTTGAAATCAATGGGAATAATTGAGTCCTAAGTGTCCAGGGATAAAATACCTTGTGACTATACCATATCTCCTTTCCCAGGTGATATATACAATAGTTTGTAACAGTTGTTTAAAGGAGCCATATGCCTGTCTTCCATTACAGTTGGTACAGAGACTGCGAAAGTAAAAGGAAAAATTCCAAGGATGAAGGAACCCAAACCCGCACAGGGTTGGATCTTTAGTTGGTGTAAATTGTTGTAACACCATTGAAGTTGGATTTTCACCAATTTGTACCACTTGAACAGCTGGCCCACACAACCTTTTGCCAGAATAGGAAGTATATCAAGAAAGTCCTACTCTGAAATAATCAGAGCATATCCTCAGAGACAAGGAAGAGAGTGAGTGTAAAAACAGTATTTTAAAATGCTTAGTCCAGCTGAGAGTTTTTCTTGGACTGCACTTAAATGGTCCATATTTGGCTGTGTAGTTAATCCCCTGTTGAGGGGAATTTGGAGGTAGAGCAGCGACTTCATCATTGTACCTTTGCTGGTTATTATTATTTTAATTGCAGTAGTGCCTAGTAGCCCCAATCAAGGACTAGGACCCCATTGTGCCAGGCGCTGTACAAGCAGAACAAAAAGGTGGTCTCTTCCCCAAAGAGCTTACATTGTTTGGCTTGTATAGAATGATAATCAGTGTGAACTGAAAATAGAAATGCAGATTAATTTGACGTGAGATGCTCTGCTCAGTCACCCTCCCCAAAATAAATATTTTTCTACATCATGGCCCACAGGCCCATCCAACAGACTACGTCTTGTTTGACTGTTTTGTCACATCATGGGCACACCTTCAAAATGACTCTTAAAAACAGCAACTACTCTCCTATGACATTCTAGTTTGAGTATGCTGGTTCACGTATTTGCTTCTTTACTACTTTTATATTGTTTGTTTGTAGTGTGGAGGCAGAAAAGCAGTCATCAGGTACGTCTAGACTGCAAATAAAAACCCACAGCAGGCCTGTGACAGCTGACTCAGGCTCGCAGCGCCCGGGCTGTGGGGCTGTTTCGTTGCAGTGTAGACTTCCAGACACAGGCTGCAGCTGGAACGGGCCAGCCCCGGGTGTCAGACTGCAGTGTAGACATACCCACACAGTTGAATGCAGTATGGATAATTTGTGCTAGCTTTCTAAAAGTCCCCGGAAAATGAGACAGGATAATGAAATGACTAAGTACAGAGAGGAAGGAAAAATGTGCATATATTTCCCCCCTCTCCCCTTTCCCCCAATGAATAGTTTTAACTTTTTCTGTTCATGAGTTAAATAGTTTCTTCTCTTGGCTGCTGTTTTTGCTTCATACTAATATGTTCTCTCTGTCTCTTGGCATGGGTTTCTGCTCAAGGCTATTGTGAGTATGGCTTTCTGTTTCCTTAACACTATCATGGTTTAGGCATTGATAAAAAATGAGATGCTTAAATATGTAAAGTGACATTTTGTCACAAATGAAAACTAATTTTGAAGCTTTAAAAAAAAAATGTTTATTCAGCTGTGACTTAACCACGAGGTATAGCTTAGGACACCACAGGTGTAAGATATTTGTGCATCTGTAGTCAAACAATAAAGACATGAGAACAAAGAACAGGGAGAAAAACCATTGAGGCTGAATTCCTGGCCCTACTGAAATCAGTGGTGACATTTCCACAGTGTTGGTGGGGCCAGGGTTTTAGACTTAATCTGATGTTTCTTTAATGCTTTAGTAGAGCAGCTCTTCAGGAAAGCTTGCTGCACTGTCTTTTAGTTTCAGATAAAGAAGTTTGGATTAAGCTGCAAGCATACCAGAGCCTGGAGAAAAGAAAACAAATGAAATAGAATTGTTTTTCTAATAAATTGATCTATTCAGTATTGATCCAATTTCAGAGAAATGTTTGTAAAGCATCCTAACTTCAGTATGATCATAGAACTGTCAAGGGAAGGATAATTACTACAGTACCATAGAGAACTGCTGTAAATGTTTGGTCTGAACAGCATGCAATGAAAATATGGCAGCTTTGGCATAAATGTAAAATTATGTATTTCACCGTAATTGATATAATCTCAAGTTCCACGTTTTAAAATAATTAACACACTTAACTTTCTATTTTAGTCAGTTCTTCTGAAAAAGAAGCTTGAAGAACATCTGTAAGTAATAAAACTTTCCAGCATTTTTTTTGTAATGATGAAATAAAAATACTGACTTTCTGTACACTGGAGAATGGTTAGCCAGTAGCGGGAAGGTAGTCACTCATTAATGATTTGGAAGATATGTAAGCAACAGAAGTGTAGACAGCTAAATATACCTAAGGAAGCCATTATTCAAGTATTATTTACATCTTGTAGGGAAAGTCTTTGCCAAAGAAAAATAATTAAGGAAGAATAATGATTTTGTGGTGGTAGAAAAATTTGATTTAAAATTTTGTAAAGCTTAAATCAAGAGGAATAGTTCATGTTGCCCTGAAGAAAGCACTTTAATATAAACCGTATTTACTTGTCCACTCTGAAGTATACATTAAAGCAGTGGTTCTCAACCAGGGGCATATGTACCCCTGGGGGAATGCAGAGGTCTTCCAGGTGGTACTTCAACTCATCTAGATATTTGCCTAGTTTTACAACAGGAAACATAAAAAGCACTAGCGATGTCAGTGCAAACTAAGATTTCATACTGATGATGACTTGTTTATACTGCTTTATATACTATACACTGAAATGTAAGTACAATATTTATATTCCAGTTGATTTATTTTATAATTATATGGTAAAAATGAGAAAGGCAGCAATTTTTCAGTAACAGTGTGCAGTGACACTTTTGTATTTTTATGTCTGATTTTGTAGTAGTTTTTAAGTGAGGTGAAACTTGTGGGTACACAAGACAAATCAGACTCCTGCAAGGGGTACAGTACTCTGGAAAGGTTGAGAGCCACAGCATTATATAACAAAAGATAAGGTAGGTGAGGTAATAGCTTTTAGTGTACCAGCTTGTGTTGGTGGAAGGTACAAGCTTTCAAGCACAGTTCTCTTCTTTATGTGTGGGGCAGGAAGGAGAGTGTCTGGGCTCAATACAAGCTGGGACAGATTGTTCAGCAGAAGGGGTAATGCATTTGGAAGTGGTCACTTTAAATTAAGTAGGATGAGGGGTTCGGGGCAGGGGAGTGAGGGCTGTGGGCTCTGGGGCAGGGCCAGGGATGAGGGATTTGGTGTGCAGGCTGCCCCGGGGCTACGGCGGGGGGACAGAACTCCCCACAGCTCTCTCTCGCCACAGCAGTACCTGGGCTGGGGGGAAGAGGCGCCTTTCCACACTGCAGCAGCTCCGGCACTGGGGCCACGGGATAGGCACCTTTCCCCTGGCCGCAGCAGGTCTGGGGATAGGCTGGGGGAGGGGAAAAGGGAGGGGTACCTCTTCCCCAGCTGCGGCAGGTCCAGACTGGGTTGGTGCCAGGAGAGGGATGCCTCTCTCCTGGCCGTGGCAGGTCCGGGGCTGGGGAGAGGCAGCCCTCCCCGCTGCAGCCCTGAGCATCAACACGGCGCTTAATAGGCTGCTCCATGGCCGCGCAGCTTACAGGGAACTCTAGCCTCCAGAAACTCCACGTTAACAAACTCCCCCTGAATACCATGGATGTCACCTCCCTATACACCAACATCCCTCGCCATGACAGCATCACTGCCTACCTCAAATACAAACAAAATAATGGACAATGCTTGGAAATCCACCCAAAACACATCCGTGTCATCTTCACCCACATCAATTCCACATTTAACAATGAACACTTTGGCCAAACCATGGGAACAGCCATGGGTACTAGAATTGGCTTCCCAATACGCCACCCTCTTCATTGGCCACTTCGAGGAAAAATTTCTGGAAAAATGCACCATGAAACCAATGATATAACTGCGATACATAGATGGTATTTCCATCATCTAGACAGAAGTCCTAAACTTTCTCATAGATTTCCACCACAACTTCAACCACCACCACCCAACCATCAAACTATCTCTAGAACACTCTCTTGACTTTCTGGACACCACAATTAGTTCAAACAATGGAATCCTACAAATGACCGTATACAAGAAATTCATTGATCACCACATTTACCTCCACAGATTCAGCAACCACCCAGACATAACAAAATATCTGTTATCTGCAGCCAGGCACTCATATACCACTGACTTTGCTCGGAAGAAAGAGTCTGGGCTACACAACTAAACACACTATAATCTGCTTTCACTAAACAAATACACTCCACCAGAGAACTAGATCACATAATGGAATGAGCCTCCCAAATATCCCAATAGAACCTGCTTTAGTCCAGAAAAAAACACACTGACTGCACATCCCTAGTTGTCACCTACCACCATACTGGAACCCATACGGGGTATCTTCAAACAGTTACAACCCATATTTGATAGGGACTACATCCTGAAAGAAATGTTTCCTGAACCCCTTCTTCTGGCCTTGAAACTACCCCCAGCCTTGTGAAGTTGATCATCAGAAGCAGCTCCCCACAGACCAGGACGCACCAAGTAACAGTGGCACCAGACCCTGCCAGAAAAACAGATGCAAAACCTGCAGACACACAGCAGGGGAGATATCATACCCCCCCATAACATAGCTTTCAAGATTCATGGTTCCTATGCATGCTTATCAGAACAGATGGTGTACCTCATCCAGTGCATCGAATACCCAATAAGTATGTGGGTGAAACCAGATGTTGACTACGCTCTTCAGTGGACTCTCACAGGAAAATGTTAAAAAAACCTATCATCTGTGGGCGTACACTTTTCACAAAGTGATCACTTCATATCTGATCTTTCAATCCTTGTCCTCAAAGGAAACCTGCACAACACCTTCAAAAGGTGAGCCTGGGAACTTAAAATCAGAACTCTGCTGAACACCAAAAACCATGAACTTAACAGGGACAGTGATTTTATGGCTCATTACAACAAACTGTAACATAGCACACTGCCTACTACCCTTCATGCATAACCAATCTAACTCCCAGTTGCCTACTTCATTTCAAGTGACCACCTCCAAAAGTCATTACCCCATCTGCTTTAACAGTCTGTCTCAACTTCTATTTAACTCAGATACTGTGCTTCCTTCTCCAGAGCAGAAGAAGAGCTCTGTGTAGCTCAAAAGCTTGTACCTACCACAAACAAAACTTGGTCCAATAAAAGATATTACCCTCCCCTACCTTGTCTCTCCCATAGCCTGGGACCAACAGGGTTACAACATGACAAACAGAATAAAAGATAACATCTTAATAAATGTGATCATTTTGTTTTACCATTTACGCACTTGTCTTAATTTTACACTTTTCTGAACTGCAGTTGTTACCTAAAGTTCTTCTTCAAGTGGTGGTCCCTATATGTATTCCATACGTATATGCGCATGCAAACTATGTGCCTGAATCCAGAAGTGTTTCTAGCAGTATCCGTTGACCCGCACGTACGTAGTGCGTCCCCTTGTGTTCGCAGCCAAGGATATAGTAAGGTGTGAGGGCTGATGTCTCTTCAGTTCCCTCTTACTGCCGCGTGGCCCGAGTCAGAACCTCTGTTCCTTCACACAGGATTCTCTCTCAACCACAAATGGGAGTTACATAATGCCACACTCCGATACTTCTTCCACAAATGGGACATCTGGTCATGGGACCTCTTTGCTACTCATGAGAACTTAAAGCTGCCCCTTTATTGTTCCAGAGGGGCCATGGGAGAGGACTCGCAGGGCAATGCTCTTCTCCTCCCCTGGACAAGCGACCTCCACTAAGTCTTTCCCCCCATTCCCCTCCTCCCACAAGTGTTATGCAAGATTCACCGGCACCGAGCTACCATAATACTCATAGCCTCATTCTGGCCCCGTCAGTTTTGGTTCATGGATCTCCTCAGACTCTCCACCCACACACCACTCTGCCTCCAAACACTCCTGGATCTCCTCATACAAGATCAGTGCCAGCACCCCAATCTGGGCCCTCTTTGCCTCACGGCCTGGTTTTTGGATGGGGCTCAACTGTAGACAGAGCATACCAGTGCAACACATTCTTAACCAAAGTAGGGAGGGCATCCACTTGGGCCTACTTCCAAGCTAAATGACAACGCTTCACCGTATGGGCTCACTGTCATCACCACCCAACAGTGCGATATCTATACCTATCATCCTCAACCACCTTCTCGATCTCAAAACATCAGGTCTTGCCCTCAGCTGTTTATAGGTCCACCTGGCAGCACTCAATGCCTTTCCCCTCTTCCTCTCCTCCCACTGCCCCCCGTGGATGGCGCCTCCGTGTTTCACACCTTACCGCTGTCCATTTCATGAAGTGTCTACTCAAAACCTTCCTGCCAGTACTGAAGACCCCCACCACCGGGGGACCTTAATCTCATTCTCTCTGCCCTCACAAAGCACCCTTCAAGCCTCTGGCAACATGCTCCCTCTCCCACCTTTCCATGAAGGCAACATTCTTAGTAGCCATTACCTCAGCTAGACGGGTCAGTGAACTGGTGACTGTGATTTCAGACGCGCCCCCCCCGCCCCCCCCCCACACACACACACCGTATTCCACTAGGATAAAGTTTCCTTGTGGCTACACCCTAAATTCCTTCCAAAAGTAGTTTCAGAGTTCAACCTAAATCAGTGCATCCACCTACCTGTTTTCTGCCCCAAACCACATGCCTTCCACTCAGACAGGGTCCTGCACTCCCTCGACGTCTGCCGTGTAAGTGCCAGTCTACCTCCACAGGACTCGCTCCTTTCACTCATCGCCAAAACTATTTGTGGCCATTGCCAACCAATCCAAGGGCCAAGCCCTCTTCTCCCAATGAATCTCCAAATGGGTCTTCAGGTGCATCCACGAATCCTAAGTATGATCCAACATGCCACCACCAGATGTAGTCACAGCCACTGTACACGAGCACAAGCAGCCACACTGGCCTGCCGCACGGACATCTCGTGGCAAGACATCTGTCGTGCAGCAACCTGGTGCTCTGTCCACTCATTCACATCCCACTACACCATTGCACAAGCAGTGGCTACGAACACTGCTGTGGGCCAAGCCGTACTGCAGACTGCACTTCCCATCGCATTCTCTCACCCACCTCCACACTGATCACTGCTTCCTACTCACCCACATATGGAATCTGTGTAGGGACCATCACTCGAAGAAGAAGAGGAGGAAGTGGTCCCTATTTGTATTCCAATGCCCGCCCACCATCCCCTCTGCTGCAGACCGGCCTGCACAGAGGTAAGAGGGGATACTGGAAAGGCGTCGACCCGCACAACCTATTATACCCTCGGCTGCAAACACAGGCGGGTCAGTGGACACTGCTAGAAATACGTCCAGACTCAGGTGCATGGTGCACATGCCACCCACGGATGGAATACAAATAGGGACCACACTTCTTGAAGAACCTCCAGTTACAGGTAAGTAACCTCCTCATATGATGACCTACTGGCTTACAAGAAGTGTATAGCCTCTATTTGGGGTGTTGTGGGGGGTTAGCCAGTCTTTAATAATATCATAGCTGTCAAAATTATGTATTTCAAGCAGGCTTTGTACAGGTTATTGTAAATTATAAAATAATTGTAGAATTTTGGACTGAGAATGGAGCTTTCTGATGTTACAACTGTGCATATACAGTAATGTTTTTTCTTCTGTTTTTTAAACAGTTCCATTCTTTGATCATTGATATCACTCAACATGCCCTACTGTCTCTCAGCCAAAAGTCAGCTTTGTTATAATTTCCCAGAATTGTAGAACATGGACTTTTTTTATTGCTTAATTTTCATTTGAGATGGAGAAGAGTGTTGGAACAATAATGTATCTTTTCACAATTTGTAACAGAGAGAAGCTGCATGAGGCTAACAATGAAATACAGAGGAAACGAGCTATTATTGAAGATTTGGAACCAAGATATAACAGCAGTTGTGAGTTTTCTTCCATTAGAACACACGGTCTTTACATAAAAAAGCTTTTATGTACAGAGGGTCTTTAATAATTAACAGAGGAAAACTGTAAAACGTTTTAAAAAATGAATTGTAAAATTTTAAGTGTTTTATTAATACAAAATTATAGGGAAGTCTGACAATGATAAGCCGATATTTAATTCTTGCAGAGGAGAACATCAAGATTTACTGATCCAAAAGATACTGCTAATGTTTATAGAAAGGAAGCAGAGGCCAGTTTACTAAAATCTTGGTGTCCAGAGGAATGTCAAGTTAATACAGTTCTTGATTGGTCATCTTAACCTGTTATCTGTTGCTGTTATCTGCAATAGGATCCCTGGTATCTGTTATGTTAAAAATCCCTCCATGCTTATTAGCTCTCCTGCAATATGCTGATACGTACTACATGTTGCCTCAACATGTGTTCAGATTGTAGACTGAAATGGTGATGACAGTTGGAGGATCAGAAAAATCATTAGAGTAAATCTTTTGACACTAGTTGGTCAATGAGAATGTGGCTTTGGACAAGTAAGCCAGTTTGGGATTTCACAGCCACACACCAAGGCCTAATTGTAAAGGACTCTAAATGGTATATTGCTTTTTAAAAAAAGGCAAATGTGTACCGCCATTACATTGAGTAGATTGGAAAAAAAGAAGTTCCCCATCATCTTTCAAACAACAACGCCAGCATCTATCTGAAGGTACCAGACAGGCTTTATTCATGAAAGAGTCCTGTAAGATCTACACACTGTTTTGTTCTCTATTAGTTTGAGTGGGACATGTTCCTTATTTTTTTTTATCTTCTATAATATAAAGCATATAGCTGGGGGACTCTGGTAATTCAAAGATGTGGAATTGACTAGTCAGGCCTTTGTAAACTGTCAGCCTACATAATCCTTATGCCCACTGGGTTTGAGGGGGGATACATTGGTAGGGAAAAGGCACACTTATGCATCTGTGGGAATGGGAGGAAAAATGGGCAGTAGGAGTGAGTGGCAGATGACAGTAAAGAGTTGAAGGAGGAAGTGACATTTTTAAACTGGTTCCCCTTCCCTCCCTCTCCATCATGCACACACGCCGAGAAAAGTCAAGCTGCCATTTCAGCAACAGTTTTCTCTGATTTTTCTAGAGTAAAAGCCAATCTGGGAGTTGTTCAATATTACAAATTTAGTATATTCATACAAGAGAAAAACTTAGTTCAAAAAGAGTTAAAGTAGAAAATGTTTTTCAGCCCGCAAAATAATATTACACTTTATAAAAATTCCACACCTTAAAAAATGATTAAAAGTCTGGAAATGAAGAATATGGGGATTCAGCAACTCCCCACACCCTGAATCTCAATATTAAAGTATCTGACACCTTAAAGGGGCCTGATTTTTAGAGGGCAGGTACTTGGAATTTTTTTCATAAAGATGTCTCAAGTTGAGCACCCAGAATCACTAGCAGCTTTTGAAAATCTTAGCCTAAGCTTTTATTTGGATAGGCCTAAATGCCATTTATGGAACCTTCTCAAGTTTTTGTACTTTGAGAGTTATCCTACTCTGAAGCGTCACAGTAAAAACTGTGGCTGTAATTAAATTCTTTGGGTTCTTTTAACAGGCACGAGTGGAAACACCTGAAAATATCTAGGATTGTTGGGTAGAGTAAGAAGCAAAATTTTTAAAATAGATCTAACATTTCTGAGTATCCCTTTCTGCCTCTAGTAATGATCAATAAAGTAGATCTTACTTTGTCCGGTCGCATTCTCAATATTAGGCCAGTACTTGGAGAGGACATTGGCAGTAAGATAAATGGGAGTGAGTGCCACAACAAAGTGCTATTGCAAAACAGATGATCAGGAGTTGTGCCTGATCTGGGATTCTCCAAGAACCAAACACTGATGTCGTGCACCATTTGGTCAGGGATGACAAAATCAGTCTCTTCAGACAAGTCCTTGGACGAACGATAATCTATACAGATACTGTTGGCTAGCTATCCCCATAAATCAACCCATTCAGGTATCTGTACAATGAAACTGTCCTGGTGGTCAATAAAACTTATTTATAAAATGTTAAAAATAATTATTTGTTTACTTTTGTCACATTTTTGGTGAAATTCTTCAGTGTTACCTTTGGGGAAACATGTACAGGGGTTTTTTTCCCCCCATAGATTTCTTTAACATATATTTGGCTTAGGTGAATTATGCTGCCACAGTGTTTTGGAACGTGTACTGCATTGCTAACCCTCACTTTTATGAATTAACAATGAGTTGGCCAATAGTGGCATTAATGTAGGGCACTAGTTATCCCTTTAATTTTCCATATGCTCAGGCAGTAATGTTGTCTACAGGGTAATTATTTAACTGGTGTATACAGTGGAGTAGAATACACTGTGTCTCCCCCTTCATGTGTTTGAGTTGTTGAATACTTAACCACTGTGTCTGCTGAATTAGTAGAACATTTTGCTATCCTGACTTGTGTTCTCCTTTACTGAAAAATAAGTACTAGCTATGGGTTTAATTTATATTTAAACAAACAATATTAAAGTGTTTATTTTTAATATGACTTTTTTAAATGTGTTTCTCCCTACATGAAGCACTCAAAATTGAAGAATTGCAAGAAGCTTTACGGAAAAAAGAGGAAGAAATGAAGCAAATGGAGGAACGATACAAAAAGTACTTGGAAAAGGCCAAGAGTGTAAGTGCAGGGTGCTCTGAGCTGAGGTTTATGTTGCTTACCCACTCTCCGTGGTAATGAAAATAAATAAAACAGATCTAACAATGTTAATCACCACAGGAGAGGAAGGTAATTAATGGGTTTTGTTGTAGTTTTCAGTTTGATATCAATATGCTACATAGTGTTAAGTTTCTCTTCCTGCAGAAGCCTCTACCTCAAATTCATGTTTGTGCAAACCAACTTCCCCCTGCCCCTCTTCACCTATCTGTCTTTTATACAAACACCAAACCCCCCCCATTGGAAGCACCATATTCATTTACACCAGTGGTTCACCCAGACCAGTATTCTGCCCTTGACAGTGACCAGCACCAAGAGGCACCTAGTAAGATAACAGTTATGTGATAACCTGCCTCATGGGGAAAGTTCCTTCCAACTCTAGTCAGTGGGTTGGTTTATGTCTGAAGCACAAGGGTTAATTTCCCTTTTTAATGTTTATTATGACAGTTATAATTGAGATGATTTTCTTACTATTCATAGAAATAGCTTATTCTATTAAGCTCTTTGCCTCAGTGAGTTCTATGGGTTAATTATATATGCACAGTGTCAAAAAATAATGTATCAATTTTAATTTCTTTGGTCTCCCCTTCTTCTTGATTTGAGAGGGTAAATACGGGCACCCAACTGCCATTCTCTATGCCATTGATTTCTTTATATCCCCCTTTATTGTGTCACCTTTTATTTCTCTCTTCTCCAAACGAAGGATTTTTAGTACAGCCTCATATGCAAGCTGTCCCATGCTTCTAATCACTTCTTTTCCCTTCTCTACCCCTTTTCTATTTTGCTATATCCTTTTCAAGATGGGGTGTCCAAAACTGATATAAAAAAAATCAGTGTCTTCCTCAAGCCACAGATGGCTCGTCAGGCTGATACAGTTTTATAGAAATGTCAGTTTCCATAGCCAACAGTACACAAGGGACTGCTGTGGCCTTTTACTTCCCTAATGCTATAGATCAGGTACCCATTTTGCAGCTGGGTGAATTGGAGGCAGCCCTTCAGAATGAGATCAAGCGAAACTTGGGCCCACAACCTTTGGCTTTGTAATTGAGCACTTTAGTCACTCGGCCATCACCCCTTGTCAAGGTGTGGGTATGCCATCAGTTTTATATTATATTATAATAGTTAAGAAAAAAATTGTCAGACACATAGAAAAACATAAACTGTTAAGCAATAGTCAACATGGTTTCTGTAAAGGGAAATCGTGTCTTACTAATCTATTAGAGTTCTTTGAAGGGGTCAACAAACATGTGGACAAGGGGGATCCAGTGGACATAGTGTACTTAGATTTCCAGAAAGCCTTTGACAAGGTCCCTCACCAAACGCCCTTACGTAAATTAAGTTGTCATGGGATAAAAGGGAAGGTCCTTTCATGGATTGAGAACTGGTTAAAAGACCGGGAACAAAGGGTAGGAATTAATGGTAAATTCTCAGAATGGAGAGGAGTAACTAGTGGTGTTCCCCAAGGGTCAGTGCTCGGACCAATCCTATTCAACTTATTTATAAATGATCTGGAGAAAGGGGTAAGCAGTGAGGTGGCAAAGTTTGCAGATGATACTAAACTGCTCAAGATAGTTAAGACCAAAGCAGACCGTGAAGAACTTCAAAAAGATATCACAAAACTAAGTGATTGGGCAAATGAAATTTAATGTGGATAAATGTAAAGTAATGCACATTGGAAAAAATAACCCCAACTATACATACAATATGATGGGGGCTAATTTAGCTACAGCAAGTCAGGAAAAAGATCTTGGAGCCATCGTGGATAATTCTCTGAAGATGTCAGCACAGGTGTGCAGAGGCGGTCAAAAAAGCAAACAGGATGTTAGGGATCATAAAAAAGGGGATAGAGAATAAGACTGAGAATATATTATTGCCCTTATATAAATTGATGGTACGCCCACATCTCGAATACTGCGTACAGATGTGGTCTCATCTAAAAAAAGATATACTGACACTAGAAAAGGTTCAGAAAAGAGCAACTAAAATGAATAGGGGTTTGGAACGGGTCCCATATGAGGAGAGATTAAAGAGGCTAGGACTCTTCAGCTTGGAAAAGAGGAGACTAAGGGGGGATATGATAGAGGTATATAAAATCATGAGTGATGTGGAGAAAGTGGATAAGGAAAAGTTATTTACTTATTCCCATAATACAAGAACTAGGGGTCACCAAATGAAATTAATAGGCAGCAGATTTAAAACAAATACAAGGAAGTTCTTCACGCAGCGCACAGTCAACTTGTGGAACTCCTTACCTGAGGAGGTTGTGAAGGCTAGGACTATAACAGCATTTAAAAGAGAACTGGATAAATTCATGGTGGTTAAGTCCATTAATGGCTATTAGCCAGGATGGGTAAGGAATGGTGTCCCTAGCCTCTGTTTGTCAGAGGTTGGAGATGGATGGCAGGAGAGAGATCACTTGATCATTGCCTGTTGGTCCACTCCCTCTGGGGCACCTGGCATTGGCCACTGTCGGCAGACAGGATACTGGGCTAGATGGACCTTTGGTCTGACCCGGTACGGCCGTTCTTATGTTATAATGGCAGTATGGTATTTTCACTATTATTCTCTTTCCTATTCTGAATACACCCTAACTCTTGTTGGTGTTTTTGCATGCCCTGATAGATGTTTTCATAGAGCTGTTTGTGATGATGCCTAAGTCTTTCTCCTAAGTGAGAAGAATTAATTTAGGACCGATCAGTGAGTTTCTAGTCCATGACAGAAGTTTACCTCTCCTCTTTTGTGACTTAATAGTCTCTTGTGAAGGATTTCAAAGGCTTTTTGAAAGTCCAAATAAATGATATTTTTCACTTCTCCTTTGTCCATTATGTTACTGACTCTCTCAAAGCATTCTATCAAGTCAGAGAGGCAAGCTTTTTGCTTTGCATAAACTGTGCTGATTTGTCCTGTTCATAGCATGTTAATCAGAGTTTTATATAACACTAGCTTGAATTATTTTTCAGCTAATTTATGCTTTTTTGTGGCTTACTGATATTTCCATGAGCCTTCCCTAGAGCCTTTTTAAAAAATGGATACAGTGATTATACCCGGAGTAGTGGCTAGATTTAATGACTGAGTACACAGTCTCTTAGTAGCTCAGCCACTTCATTATTAATTTCCTTCAGGACTCTTGCGTCAATATCATCTATTAAAGGAGGTTTATTAAAACTTAAATGATGATTTTGTTCCAGCATATTCTAGTTGACATTTCAGCGTCCGACATCACTTCATCCTCATTACCTGTGCAGAGTTCTGAAGTAGTTAGAAGATAGGAAGAGGAAGTGAAGTGGCTGTGTACATACGAGCACACGCCCACACACGTTTACTGTTAAAAAGTTTCCAGCAACTTTCTTGGATGGAATTAGAAATCTAGGCCACTTGCTGGACTCTCTCTTGCTTTAGTTCAATTTTTATAGGTGTTCAAATGCTACTGTGGTAGGTGCCGCATACGAACCTAGATAGATATCTCCCCATCAAACTTAATGGGGATTCTTCATCTCCCCGGCACTCCCCTGGGATTTCTGCTAATGGCTGCAGCAGAGCTACCAGGAGAAACTGACAGTGGTGCTCCAAGTCCCTGAGTCATGGTCACCTTACCCCATTTCTTTCCAGTAAGAGGGAGTCTTTGGGTGCAGGGTGGAAAGTTGAGGGAAATGTTTCCTGCATGTATCCCTTAGCACTGAGGAGAATGGCTTCAGGGAGGGATAACCTTCACCCTCACTCTTTGACACTGGAAGCTGGAGAAGAACTAGTTCTCTCTGACTCTATATTCTTGAGTCCAAGACAGCAAGCCTTCGCGCTTTCTCTCTCCCACCAGCAGATTTTTGTTTTGATGGAGTCCCTTAAGAAGCAGCAGAGAGCAGATGCTATGGCATCTCTTGAGTGGGATTCAGTTTACCTCACCCTACATGGTGAAGTCAGGCAGTGGCAGGATGTTCACCACCACTGACTGACCTAGCAGGGTGGATGTGATTGGATGAAAGGATACTGCATCTTAGAATAGTGTGTTCTTCTCACATTGTGTGGTAACTGTATGGGATGGTTTTAAGAAACTTAACACAAGTACCTACTTTAAAGGACCTTAATGTTTCTTAAGACCTATTTTGGATGGTTATAATCCCTTGGCGCTTGGTGCCTTTTATGTTATCTACATGTATTTGGTGAGATCGCTTTGTGATGTTCACTTAAATGAACTGCTGTGTTTGCATCTTGCAGGTTATCCGTACTTTAGATCCTAAACAAAACCAGGGCACAGCTCCTGAGATTCAGGCTCTGAAAAATCAACTGCAGGAACGGGACCGAATGTTTCATTCATTAGAGGTAACCATCTGCACATTTTCTCTTGGTTGTTCTAGGTTTTCCAAATTTTTACCATGTTTGCTAGATATGCTCTAGGAATTGTTTTGGGAAAGTGCTCGGGCCTATGTTACACAGGAGGTCAGACTAGATTATCACAATGGTCCCCTTTGGCCTTGGAATCTATGAATCCAGACATTTGGGGTTCAAACAGTGTTTGTCTAATACATATTATCCATTCTTGTCATACAGCTTTAAATTTGTTTTTGTTTTTCTCCCCTCCTCCTCCCCCCCCCCCCCCCCAGAAAAAATATGAGAAAACAAAGGCTCAAAGAGAGATGGAGGAGAAATTTATTGTGAGTGCCTGGTACAATATGGTAAGATGCTCCAAACTGTATTAGGGTTATAATTGTCAGTCTTTGCTGGTGTTGTTTGTGTGGCATTTATCCTGAGCCCTTTTCGTTTAATTACAATATAGTTGTTTGGAAAAAAACTGCCCTGTGTGCACACAGACAGATGGGTGAATTTGTCTCAGTAATCTATAAACAAGTCAACACTAAAAAATATAAATAAATAAACCATGTACCTTTACCTTCTAGCTATGCTTGCCATAATTTAAAGTAGACTCACACAATGCTGAAAGAGATCATGTTGATAACAGAAATCAGGTTAAACATGAGTTCACAATATAAAAGTCAAGCTGGGTTTCCTTCCTTGGTTGCTTACAACCTTCAGTGTATTTATTTATACTTCATTAAAATGTCTCTGTAAGAGGCTCTAGGCACTGGTTATTGACTCTTATAGTCCCCTACCATGGCACTTAGCCAAGTTATGCATAATTAGTTTTGTTAATCAGAAACGGTACAGACAGTTTCTCCAAACGTAGCAGAGAGAACCATATTTGAGAAAACCAAGGGGGAATTTAACCAGAGTACAGTGATGGTGGTTATACAGGTAAAAACAACACTCCCTCCTTCAGAGTAGAAGCCGTGTTAGTCTGTATCCGCAAAAAGAACAGGAGTACTCGTGGCACCTTAGAGACTAACAAATTTATTAGAGCATAAGCTTTCGTGGACTACAGCCCACTTCTTCGGATGCACTCCCTCCTTCCAATACATGAAGCTGTCCCCGAAGTATATAAAAGGAACATCCAAGGGAACATGCACAAAACGCAAGGCTGATGCACCACTTACATCCTCAAAGTACAGCATAAAGTAGGGCCACGTGCATTTGCCAGGTGTTTGCACCCTGAGTGAACCAGAGTTACCCATGACAGAGGGCATGGCCCCTTCAGAATCACCCTCCTGATAAATGGAATTTCTGACCCTTGTGGTATGTCAATGTCCCAAAATGGAGCTTGAATCCCTCCCAGGTCCCTTCCCTTAAGATGCCTGATGGCCAATATGCTCCCTCTTTTATGTTCATTAATAGGAAAGAGGAAACAATGCTCCACCACATCCTAGATTGATCATTTGAACCTTTGGTATGGGAAAGCAATTTCAGATGACTTTGCACAATTTCCTAATGTTATGCCTACTCACTTGGAGATAAAACATCCAATTGACATTTAAAGGAACAATGACCACTTTAATTTTTTTAAATTGCATCATTTTGTATTTTTCAAGTCCCCAACAGATCACGTTTTAAATAGTGTGGTCTGAAATAGTTTTGTAAACATTCCTTTATACTTCTAAGGATTTTTCTGCTCACCTGCAGTATTCAGAAGGCTCTTGTAGAGAGTGACAGCACCAAACATCCTCGAGCCCACTCACTTTCCCATCTTTTCTGTGCCCATGCTTGCCTGCTGCCTCTTCCCTTGTTCCCTGACTTGTCAATACCCTATTTGCAGGCCTGGGGAAGAATGTGCATGTGAACTGGACTCGATGACCTCTCGAGGTCCCTTCCAGTCCTAGAATCTATGAATCTATAAACTCCCCCCAGAGCAGTGCAGCTGACCAGCAAACCAGTGAAAGGGTCTGTACATCAAATGCCCTCAGATTATCAAAGTCAACAAACTAGAGGGGACGGCTCAGTCTGTTGTAGTGACAGGCATTTTCTCCTCTATGTGACATGAGCCTGAAAACTGTGTCATACAAGCATTCACA
This sequence comes from Trachemys scripta elegans, assembly GCF_013100865.1. Classification (NCBI taxonomy): domain Eukaryota; kingdom Metazoa; phylum Chordata; order Testudines; family Emydidae; genus Trachemys; species Trachemys scripta. Next base: position 124,335,873 of record NC_048303.1, read on the forward strand.
ATTACCTATATAGGTATGATGTTAATAGTTCAGATACAGCAGCAATGGTTAAGGATAAACAAATGAGTTCTCATCTCACAACATACTTGAATAGCACTTCACACATTCAAAATAATTTACAATTTGTGACGTCCAAGACTATAACAGGGTTCAAAAAAGAATTAGATAAGTTCATGGAGGATAGGTCCATCAATGACTATGAGCCAGGATGGGCAGAGAGGGTGACCAGATGTCCCGATTTTATAGGGACAGTCCCGATGGTTTGGTCTTTTTTTCTTATATAAGCTCCTATTACCCCCCACCCCCTGTCCCTATTTTTCACACTTGCTGTCTGGTCACCCTATGGGCAGGGATGGTGTCCCTAGCCTCTGTTTGCCAGAAGCTGGGAATGGATGACGGGATGGATCACTGGATGATTCCCTGTTCTGTTCATTCCCTCTGGGGTACCTGGCATTGGTCACTGTCAGAAGACAAGATGCTGGGGTAGATGGACCTTTGGTGTGACCCAGTATGGCCGTTCTCATGTTCTTAAAAACATCATCCCATTAATCCTCACAAAACCCCTCTGAGGGAGGGAATTACCATTCTCATTTTAGAGTCGGAGACAGAAAGATATTGACTTGCCCCAAGTCACACAGCAAGTGAGTGACAGCTGGATGTTGAACCCGGGAATCCCTGATTCCAAATCCTGTACTAAACTGCTAGACCTCCCCTCCCCATTTGTGTTCAAAGTGTTGCCTGTTATATCATATATGTTGGTTTGTAAATTCCATGTGCCAGAGATTTTGTGTGGCACGAGTTTATGAAGGGCTGTATATAGTCACAGCAGCATGGAAACAACAATGCTCTTTTTCCTGTTCCACTCACAAGTTTCTGTTGCTCTTTTTTTTCTCTGAAATGACCGGGTCCCTTTAAGCCTCCTTGTTTCTCAGGCCTTGTCTACACTTTAAAGTTTCGCCGGCATAGCTATGCCTGTTGGGAGGGTGAAAAAGTCAGATTCCTAACCAGCATAACTATGCTAGCAGAAGACCTAGTGGAGATGCAGTTAGACCAGCAAAAAAGTGCTTTTGCTGATATGGTTTATTTTGTTTAGGGACTGTCATAAAGCATACTGGCAAAAGAACTCTTCGGCTGGTCTAAGCTGAGTCTGCCCGGGGATGGTTTGCTGGGACAGACAAGGCCCAAGTGGGAATGCTGCTAGTTCAGCTGGCTGGCTATTCTGCAGGTCCAGACGGGTGGCTATAGCGTCAGCTGCTTCTTCCTTCCAGGTTAGGCCTCTGTTCTTCTCCACTGCCCAGAACAGTGTCTCTGTCTTCTGCTTCTCTCAGTTCGGCCTGTCTGAGCTCCTGCTGTCAGGAATTTTCATTTTTCATCTCTCCCAGCCAATCAGCAGTCAGGAGACAGCCTGGCCAATTAGCTCCTGTTGCAACCACCAACAGTAAACATATCTGTGTTTTCTCTCAGAACAAATTCCTGCCGTTTATCATTTGCTGATATTTCCATGTGGGAGAAATGTATTTCTAAAAGTTGAGATGCACCTTAATTTTATTTGAAAATAACTTAAAAAAAAAAAAAAAAAAAAAAAAAAAGAGAGTGCCCAGGCAATGTATGGCTGCATGCAGAAAAGCATGCCCAAGTATGGGAGGGCATAACTTACTATCCTTGAAACCGTTTTGCGTGATTACTACAGACTTTGAAAGTAAAGCAGCCTTTTTACGCTTGCAAAAATAGACATTTTTCACACAATTCTCTGGCAAAATGTCAAAGACCCAAACAGGTTAGATGGTGCTGATAACGCAAAGGAAAGACAAGTGGTAAATGGACACCATGTTGAGTAGTATGCACTAATATTCACTAATGAGTTTGTCTTTATTCATAGGGAATGACTCTGCATAAAAAAGCTGCAGAAGATAGACTGGCTAGTACAGGCTCCGGACAGTCCTTCCTGGCTAGACAAAGGCAAGCCACCAGCACAAGGAGATCTTACCCTGGGCATGTCCAACCAGCTACAGCAAGGTAGAGAAGCCTGGCCTTTAGAAAGGAATCAGCCCTGTGATCCAGGCATACTTTGTTCCACGTGACGTTTCAGGAAATGCAACTAGCATCCTTTCTCTATCTTTATTCCTTGTTACCACTGTTATTTCTCATTTCAGGAAGGGGTTTTATTATGATTTCTCATTGTTTTAATGCCCTTCATTCTTATTTTTTTTGGAGTCGTCATCTTTCTTTCTCTTTAAATGTGCCAAAATTTTGAAAACATCCAGAGGAGCGCTGTATTATAATGGAGTTTTTTAAATTTGTATGAAGTTGTCATCTCTTACCTAATGTCTGACATAGGCTATGTAGCACACATAAATTTTCTGTCACAAATGCTATACATGTACCTACGTGTTACTATCCTTTATAACTCTCTTCATTGAAAGGGAATTAGTCTCCTTTTTACTATGTAGTAATCAATGTTTAAAATTGCTGAAAATCCTTTATAGGAAATGCAAAATTGCTGCATAAAATTGTTATAAAACATATTTCCTGGGGGGGGGGGGGGCGGGAAAAACACCGCCACCGTAGACATTAGTATAGGTGCTAACCTAGCTACATCCTGTGACACCTGCTGTGGAATGTTTACAGAACAAAAATGAGTTTCTCCTTTCATGTGTAGAGGTTGCTCCTGTTCTTGGCATTTGGCATTTAATAGGGAAGTAGGATGATTTGGAGACCATTCTTTCATTCTTTTTCTCTTAAAAGGCTTCAGATCTGCTTTTATTTCTCCACTGGTATTGTCTATTGTTTGCTGCCACCGGTGAAATGTTTCAGATTGTTCTCCCCACTCTGGTTGGTTGAGTATATCCAAAAAGAAAAATCAAGAACTATTTGGAATGCTTTAATGTGCTTACAGCATCGTTGGTTTAAAAGAAGGCATTTATTTTAAAGCTTTGTAATGATGGACTAACCATACATCAAGGATCAAGGCCCAGCTAAATATTGTTGAGGTTAATGTATTCAAATGGTCATCAATCACTGAAAGACTTATTTTTAATATGTTAATTAGGAGGATGATTATATCAATTGCCTTACTAATGACAGAGGGGGCGGGAGGAGGGATAGCTCAGTGGTTTGAGCATTGGCCTGCTAAACCCAGGGTTGTGAGTTCAATCCTTGAGGGGGCCACTTAGGGATCTGGGGCAAAAATCAGTACTTGGTCCTGCTAGTGAAGGCAGGGGGCTGGACTCTATGACCCTTCGGGGTCCCTTCCAGTTCTGTGAGATAGATAGGTATATCTCCATAGGTATAATGGTAGCCATGCCCTTAGGCAAGTTTGTTGCTTACTTTATTGAGAACTGGCTGTTTGTAGTCTAATTCTTTTAACACATACCTGTCCATTTATAAGTAGCATCTTCGCTGCATCTTCACTTTGACTGGTAAGACAAGTGAGTGGTTCTCTCTTCTGATATTAATTTAGGACAGATCCTCCAACAAAGTGCTGAGTATTTCTGAGCGTTCTGAATGCCCTAAACTCCCAATAACTTCTTGAAGAGTTGAAGATGCTCAACACCTACCGGTAGCATCTCGTAGGATCAGCCTTTACGGATTTACTAGTAGGGGAGCTGTGTGTGTGTGTGTGTGTGTGTGTGTGTGTGTGTGTGTGTGTGTGTTTTGTAACATCACCTTCAACATAAATCTTGCTCCTAATATAGTGTGCATACAATCTAGTTTCTAAGTTTAAATTTTGTAAAATTATTTTAATCTCTTGCCCAATGCAGGACTTTCCTTCCTATAAATCCCTTCAAAAGTAGCTCACGTTGGCTTTTTTAAGCATCCCAAGGTATATTTTAATCTAACCTTTTGGTTTAAAATGGTCAAAGGATCCTGAAGGATCAGTACACATGGATTCAAAGACAGTTACATTTGTAAGTGCTGTTTTATTCCAGAGCACATCCAACTGTTCATACCTAATGGCCATTAAATATGTTGAAAGCATTTATCTTGACCCTGATTTTCCCAGCAATACAAAGAACATCTTCTGAAGTCCATGAGCAAAATGCATTTGTCTTTTATTCCAAAGACATAGAAATAATTGTTTAGTAGTGTTATATGTAGAGTAGTGATTAAAAAGACTACATAGCTGTTGTCTGCCCATTGTACTGTGCCTAAAATTAGGTTAGGTAAGAAAAATATCTCCTGTAGTATGTGTAAAGCTAACAATGTAAAGGTAGTTCAGGCATAAACTGATGTTTGCCTTCCTGTATTTTGTTGAGAAACACAATGCTAACGCGACAAGTTTCATAAGCACCGTCTAGCAATATGATTATTCGGACACATGTCTTTTGTGGAGTTCAGACAGGTCACGTTAGGAACCTTTCTTGTGTGTACTGTGTGTGTAAGGGAGCAAGAGTTAGTCAGTCTCCTTGAATAAGTATGTGCAGCATTTTTCAGCCCCTAGGAAGGAACCCAAGAATATTTAAGGCTTTATTTTTATTTTTGTCTGTCAGCCTCTTCCTTTGCACCACCATCTGCCAAAATCTACTTGTGAATGAAGGGGATTCCAGAATTGTAATGGGGAGGCTACATCTCCAAGCTACTAAGTCAGTTTAAGATTACTGTTAATTAGATGTGTATCCGGAAGAAACTCAGATGCAATTTCCATCCTAAAATTAAACAACTTGCTTTTGTTTTTTATTTTTCTCTCTCTCTTTTCTGGCTCCTTCTCCCCCTCTTTGTTGCCATTGGGTTTTTGTCTCGCGTTCCTCAGGTCTCTTTTTTTTTTTTTTTTTTTGGAGCCCGTTCTCTTTTTATTTTGGCCTTTCTCTTCCTTTCCCCACAAGATCAGACACTATCTGAGGTGCCTCCCTGTTAAGTTGTATGCTGCTTTTACAGAGGACACTGTGTAGATAGGAACAGCAGAGACTAACACTGAGCCTATATTTTGCTGCTGTTGTGGATAATTACAAGTTTCTATGAAAACTGCCATCACTGTTTCTAATCCAGGGGCTCTCAAACTTTTTGTACTGGTAACCCCTTTCACATAGCAAACCTCTGAGTGTGACCCCCATCCCCTTATACATTAAAAACACTTTTTTATATATTTAACACTATTATAAATGCTGGAGGCAAAGTGGGGTTTGGGGTGGAGGCTGACAGCTCGTTACCCCCCCCCCCCGGAATAACCTCATGACCCCCTGAGGGGTCCTGACCCCCAGTTTGAGAACCCCTGTTCTAATACCATAAATTAGTACTAAATCAAGTATACATACAGTACTGCCCTGCTCGCCTAAAAACGTGACTTCCCTGATGGGAGAACTAATTTGCATTCCTGCAAGAGGTAAACAGCCCTTCTTGGCAGCAGCATTTTTAACTGATAATGACAGAAGAGCTGAGCAATCCATACGAGCCCTTTCAGGGGTTCCTAACAACTGTGGCAATGTCAGGCAGGCACCTTCTTTCTGTCAGCTTTGTGTTAAATAACATAAAAGCAAACGGTCTAATGCACAAGCAAGTCCACAAGATTCCAGACTGAGAGTGCTACTTTACCGTGCTGTCAAGCGGTTGGAACTTAACTTCTTTTATATTCAAGGACACGATGGAGTCAAGCTTGTAAAGTGCCGTGCATGTGATACTAGATACATAATAAAGAAGAATATTAACAATCCAATTTTTTCCTAATAATACTTAGCACTTGAGTAATGCTTTACATTTTTCAAAGTGCTGTATAAACAGTAACAAACTGATTGTAAAGTTAACTTTTAGCCAAAGTGTAGCACAAAAGAGAAGTCTCATATAGAAATACACATTTATAAACATTTTAAAATGAAAATAATACAAATAGGAAATTGCCAATTATTTTTTCACTGTATCCTTCTTGATATTAAGCAATTGAGAATCCTTTGCAATTTTAGTGTCACCAGCAGATGACTAAAGTTATTTCTACATTCACTTCAACAAAAATTGCTAGTGGTTTTCTGTTCCAACGGGTTCCATTAGCAACTTCACATTCATTAGTGTATCGAAAGGTGAATTTTTAAAATCCTGTTTAGAACTACTCTGCCTGCCCTTTCTAGTATCTCCTTAACATGGAGCGGTGTGTGCAAGTGGCTAAGATGCATTCAAATGATTTCCGCATTTCCCATATTACTCTACATCAGATTGTCCACTTGGCAGCTTCCTGCTTGATTTGTAATGGTTCTTTTTTAATGGCTTTGATGCTTTGGCATAGCTGTAGTAGTTAGATGATACTTTCTCTCACCACTCCCTTTAGACGGTGACTCTGAGGAAGACTAACCTGAATGTGTCTTTCCAATTTTTCACTTTCTGTGAAACCTACATAAAACATCACCTGGATCTGATGCCTTTGATTGAGCATTTTTCTCTTTACTTTTACTCTTGGAGAGGATTGGGAGGAAAATCTTTTTGCGCTCATAGGGCCAAATACTTAAATCTGACTTCAGGTAGGTTTGCATGGGTGTAAATTGAATTGCATTTGGCCCTTTATGTTTTACAATAAGTCTGTCATTAAAATAATTAGGTATCCCCAAAATTATTATATATGAGGACTTAGGCAGTCACATACCTATGGTGTCATCTACAGCAGTGGTTCTCAACCAGGGGTCTGGGGTCCCTTGGGCCACCAAGCAGGGCCAGCATTAGACTCACTGGGGCCCAGGGTAGAAAGTCCTGCTCCCCTAAGACCAGGGCCCTGAGCCCTGCCACCCAAGGCTGAAGCCTGAGCAATGTAGTTTCGTGGGAGACCCTGTGGCATGGGGCCCCAGGCAATTGCCCTGCTCACCCCCTAATTCCAAACCTGGCTTTTATATGCAGAAAAACAGTTACTGTGACACAGGTGGGCCATGGAGTTTTCATAGCATGTATGGGGGGCATCACAAAGAAAAAGGGTGAGAGCTGTGATCTACAGTGTTTCAGAGAACTAGACTACTCTTGGTGAAGCCTCTTCTCAGCAAGATCTAAAATGAGCTCACTTGCACTTGATAGCAAAACAACCCTTCCTTAAAATTATTGCACTGGCTGAAGCTTGCCTGTGATTTTTCACTTTAAACTGAAAAGGTGAATCTAATGGTCACTCAACTGAGGAATTAGATTAATGATGGCTTGAGCCAAGTCGATCCTAGTTTACTCTTGCCCACTTCCCTGCACAGTTCTGCCAGCACACTTCACCGTTGGGAATAAAATCACTTCTCCTGCCTACCTGTCTTTTCTCATTAAAAATAGATACAGTTTGGCACAATCTGGTGTGCCTGGATATGTGAGCCCATCACATCTCAAGGGGCAAATCCTCACTGAATCAGAAACACCTCGACCTCATGTCTACTAATGACACTAAGCCCCTAAAACAAGCAACGAGTGTTGGAATATATAGGCCACTGGCTGCCACTTTCAGGGAATTGGAAGGCTTCTCAGCAGTTTTCTTTCAGATCCTAGTTGGATCTTGTGGGTCCTCGGCAGTGGAACTCCTCAAGCATGAACAGTTGACATTTCTTCCCTGTATGGAACATAGGAAGGCAATTGAAGCTTGTTAGTGACTCTGCAGCCAATACTAAGTGAAAATAAGAGGACTTTTTTCCTCAGCTGAAAAAAGAAGGAAGATACAAGCATCTGTTCCAAGGTATAGAACTGCAAGGAGCAGTGTGTTTTTCTTTGTAAGATTTTCACTGCAATTTGTGCACCGTATGAAGTAGAATACTGAACACCTGGACTCCTGGCACTGATTTAAGTTTGTTTTGAGTTACAGGTGACTAAACAAGAAACTCTAGAAAAGGGCTTTTTTCCCAGGAGAGTAAGATTGTCTTTTTCAGCCATGCCAACCTCAGATTTTTCCCATTTGTCACAATAGATCTCTGGAGAGTCACTCTGCAACCAGCACCATACGTGGAGAATTTGAATGCTTCTCTTGTTTTTCTATTCTTGACTTTAATGTTTTCATTGGAGATTGAGACATGAGAGTCATTTTTAAAATTATCCAGTCATTAATTTGGACAGATGGTGACATTTAACAAATAAAAGTAGACTAGAAAGCCCTTGAAAACTCTGCTAAAAGCAATATGTATTTTTTCCCAAACTGCACGATCCTACGGGACATCAAATTAACACCTAACAGTGGATTCAAGGCAATCTAATTGTTTGATATGAAAAACAGCTGATGGATCAGAAACAGTTCATGACAAATGCCCTACAGTCTGGGTGAGAGGCTGACCCTTTTGAAATGTATGGGCATTTTGCCACTGATCTCAGTGCCACCCATTTGAAGAGACTAGCTGAGAGAATGGGGTTGCTCTAAAGTGGTTCTGAGCATTGGTAGGTGCTAAGGGAGAATTAGAGATTTTCTCTGCTGCTGTTCATTGTGTACGTGAAGCCACTTGGAGACCTGACAAAGGAGGCATACCCTGAAGTACTATATGTTGATACCACAATTTAAAGTAAACCCCCATCTCATGGGATAACAGGAATTCTCTCTGTGTGCTGTTCTGTTGCCACAGATTTCAAAGTGGATTTGAGACAGCTGCTTGAAGCACTGTCCAGACAAAATGAAAGTGTTATTTATAGGGGAAGAGATGGGACAACCAGGAAATCATTTGTATGTGGTGGCAGCCTTATTTACTGCTAGGTGCAGGCATGTTTTGCAGCTAGGCATGGGAACAATTTTTGAACAGAAGCTGAAGGTTACAGTTAGGGAGAAATGGCTGTTTTCATCTTCAAAAAAGTGAAAGTTTCAGCCTTTACTTCCAACTGTGGATCCTCATGGCAATTAACTTTGCTTTTGTGGTGCCAGTTTTAGAGCCACCATTGAAAACGCACTTACAGATTGCAGCGACTTCCAACCTTAACAGCACAGCTGCTCAGGTGACCTCTCCCTGGAGGAATCAGTGCTGCCCACAGTTCAGAAACTGCTTATTATTCAGCCATTATGCTTCCATGTCTTGCTAATTTATCAGCATTATTAAAAGCCTGTCCTACACTGTCACTGTTATAAAACGGCATGGGAACAAAAATGCCAAAGATCTGAATTGCTGTGACAGAAATAATTACACAGGGAGATAGTAATAGAAAAGATGAGTAAACTAAATGTGGCATTCATCTTACAAAAGAAAGCAAGCTCTTGCCTGACAATTGCTATCCTGCAAGTGTAACTTGAATGCCCCTAATGGCATAAATTTTAAGAGAACAAAGCGCTGAGATCATAGTAGCTCAGTGATCAATAAGCAAGCATGGTTTAAAAGATATCATCACAAAGAAATCAGATAATGTTTTTATGGAATTACAATATTATTAGATGCAAGGAAAGCAACAGAATTTCAATTTAGTTTTAACTAGACTTTAATAAAACATTTTATATAGATTTTCATGAACTCTTAACTAAACAATTCTAATTGGCTTGTGTATGAGCACTGACTTTTTAAGCCTAAAACTGAGGGGCTAGTAAGCAAAGAGAAGTGGATCAATGTATTTCTGAATGAGGCAGGCTGTCCAGTGGATCAATGTATTTCTGAATGAGGGCCGGGGCTGTCCAGTGGAGTTTTATTGGGATTGGGGTTGTGCCTGCTTTTATTTGTCAACTTTGAGAATCTGGGATAGGAAGTAAAGAACATGGTGAGGCAGAATATTAATAAAGTGGTCAAGTATCTCAAGATCCTTAGAGTGAAGTAGCTATATAAATGCAAAGTATTATTAATACATTTGTAGAGAACCACATGTGGGGAAGTGTTGGAAACACCAGTGAGGAAGGAAACCCCATTAGAAGTAGGAACGAGGAAGATAATGAAATGGGATTCAACATGGAAACATGCAACCTAATAATTCTGGAGAAAATACACCGCTACCTCGATATAATGCTACCCGATATAACACGAATTCAGATAAAACGCGGTAAATAGTGCTCCGGGGGGGCGGGGCTGTGCACTCTGGTGGATCAAAGCAAGTTCAATATAACGCGGTTTCACCTATAACGTGGTAAGATTTTTTGGCTCCCGAGGACAGCATTATATTGAGGTAGAGGTGTATATCCAAAGCACATACTCGCTGCATGCAAATACTTGGGAAAGGCATAGGGTAGGGGTGATGGATGACAGATTGCAACGGGACACAGAAGCCAAAAGGGAGAGTATGCCATCAATTCTTCCTGGTTGACACTGCAACCTTTACTGTCCTCAGCTCTGACAACATTCTGAAAAATAACATTATTTTAGCCGTAAATAGTCCATCCGGCCCACAGAGGATTTCTCAGATTTTCGGTGGTCTCTGACCATTTCCAATACAGAGTTCTACCCTTTGGAATAGCCACGACCCCCAGAGTCTTTACCAAGGTTTTCTCCATGGTAGTAGCTCACGTCAGATGTTATGGCCTCCTTGTCTTCCCTTATGTTGATGACTGATGCTTCGCTGTCAAATCTTGCCATGAAGCCTTTGTGTCAATCTCCTTTTCTCACTAGGGGTCAGCATGAATATCGAAAAATCTGTTCTTACCCCTATGCAATCTTTGAATTTCATCAGGGCAACCTTGAATTCTCACTACAAAGGCGTAGTTGCTCGCAAACAAGTTCCAGACCATGAATGATATCATAGTTCACGTCACGAGCAACCCTAGGGTAAAGGTCAAAACATGTCAGTCCCTTCTTGGCCACGTGGCCTCGTGCACCTATGTCCAGGGCCGGTTCAAGGAAGTTTAGTGCCCTAGACGAAACTTCCACTTTGTGCCTCTTCCTCCCCCACCCCCCAAGACCTGTGGCAGCTCCCCGCCCTGAGGTGCCCCCGCCCGCGGCAGCTCCCCCCCGGGGAGCCGTGTGGCAGGTCCCCACCCCAGCTCACCTCTGCTCCACCTCCTCCCCGAGCACGCCGCCCCCGCTCTAATTCTCCTCCCCTCCCAGGCTTGTGGCGCCAAACAGCTGATTGACGCCGCAAGCCTGGGAGGCGGGAGAAGTGGAGCGGCGACCGCGTGCTTGGGGAGGGGGCGTAGGAACGCTGTAAAAAAAAATTGGGGGCACCGCTTTTTGGCGCCCCCAAATCTTGGCGCCCTAGGCAACCGCCTAGTTTGCCTAAATGGTAGCACCGGCCCTGCCTATGTCACTCCATTTGCAAGACTGTGCCTTCATTGCCTTCAGGAATGGCTACAGTCGGTTTGATCCCCAAGCCACCGTTCCATGAACCTCACGCTGACCGTTCCCACCAAGGTGCTGTCTTCCCTCCTGTGATGGACAAATCCTCATCACATATGTGTAGGGGTCCCCTTTCTCCCCTCACCACCAGACAAGACGATCATTACGGATGCATCTCTACATAGCACAGGGAATGTGGACATCTCGAGAGTCCAGAATGCACATCAATGTCCTGGAACTACGGGCAGCACAGAAGGTGTGCAAGTCCCTTTTTCCTTTCATCCCCTTTCACCATGTCTTCATAATGTCAGACAAAACTACAGTGGTCTTCTACATCAGCAACAAGGGGGAGCGAGATCTGCCTCCCGGTGTACAGAAGCAATCAATCTCTGGAACTGGTGCATCAAGAATCAGATCACCCTATCTGCAGCCTACCTTTTGGGGATGCAAAATGTGCTCACAGACTCCCTCAGCAGACACTTCACAATCGACCATGAGTGGGAACTTCACGACACTGTGTTTCACAACATTTTCACGCAATGGGGGACCCCAACCAGGAATCTGTTCACTTCCCAGGCCAACAAGAAGTGTGCCACATATTGTTCCAGAGGAACCCTCAGGGTGACGCTCTCCTTTCCTGGTCATACCAGTTCAACTATGCCTTCCTCCTGCTACCACTTCTGCCCCGAGTGTTACTCAAGAACCGACAGGACAGGGCAACAGTTATCCTGATCGCCCCTTTCTGGCCCAGGCAGTTTGGTTCCCCAACCTCCTGCACCTGTCGCTCACGCCCTCCCCCATTACTCTCCCAATATTCCCTGTGCTCCTGGGCCAGTGCAATGTCAGGATCAGACACTCCAATCCACTAACAATTCACCTCAGGGCATGGTATTTGGATGGTCGTCAGCCCTAGAATGGGTGTGCTCCTCGGCCATGCGAGACATTCTCTCTTATAAAAGAAAACTCGACTAGGAAATGTTACCAATCTACTGGAAATGCTTCTCATCCTGGACACAGCATTCTACCAAAAACTATGGGTATTCCACTCATCCTAGACTATATCCTATTTTTAAAGACATCGGGCCTGTCCCTCAGTTCCATGCAAGTCCACTTGGCGGCTGTTAGTGTGTCACATCCCATTATGGAGGGCAACTCTATTTTTGCACACTCGCTAACCACTTGATTCTGGAAAGGCCTGATGACAACTTTCCCAACCCCATTGGACGTAACCTCCAGTTACAGGTGTGTAACCTCTTCGTCCTCAACTGCTGGAAATCATCATAGCTCCTTCCTAGCTGAAACAAGGACACGTTCCAGCACCTAATTATCTGCCCTTATATCTTCGGATTTCTCCGGTCTTATAAAACAGTGCTGCAAAACCAAGCTGCTGTTAAAATGATTGAAATGTTTCCTCGAAGAAGTTGTTAGCAGATCCTTGTCTAGTAATAAAACGGGCACTAGGACCATAGTGTATTCTGTAGCGTCCTTGGCCAGACTTTACCCCTTTTTTCCGAAGGACTCCCACTAACGCCTTGAAGAGTACATTGTTGTCTCCGTTCTGTTAATGTGCATTAGCTGTGTACCTTTATATTTCACTTAGTCCTGTTGTACAAGCAGATTGGCATTCTCACATTCTGATGAGAGTAAAAAACTGGATTTTCCATTTAAAGAAGCAAACTCTGATCTCCGCTTTAACATTTTAACTTTTTATGGCATTACTAAAATTATTTGTTCATTTTATTATTTCCAATCATCCACATCCCAGTGTGTAGTGCTTGAGTGGATAACAATGCACCTCATTCCAAGGGATGTGTTATTCAAAACACACTTTATCAGGATTCTGCTTTGAATGTGTTCATTTAATGCATTCTTGATTTTATTTCACTTGATTTGTTACAGTCTGTTCTCTCTGTTGTGTTCACTTTCCTAAATAAAAAGTATTCTGGTTAGGAGGAAACAGGTGAGAAGGGAGGCGCACAGTAAGGTCATTTTGTTGTTACAGAAATTTGAACGAGTACACTTGTATTATGTGCAGCAAACCTGAGTTACTGTATTCTTTTGGCTTCCGCAGAATTAAATCATCAGCTACAGGACTTGTGCTGTAGTTATAACTTTTGAAAGAAATGTCTTAATGTTTAGTCATAAAAATATTTTCTCTAATAAATTCAGTCCAGATTTTCCTGCCACAAAAAGCATTATTAGAATCAGCTACTGATCAGGGCAATTCTTAGAGGGGAAAAAAACAAATTCACAGAGCATGTCTTCTATCAGATGAGAGCATTTGCCGTTTACATTGTGCTGGAATTATTGAAAATCAGAATGAAACAAGTCTCTCTCCTATTCTGCATATATCTGCAGTAATGTCTAAAATTTGCTTTTGATCAAAAACTTATTTTACATCAAATGGCTAAAGCTTGTTAATGCAAAACGAACGTGACACGGGATGTGTTGGCTAGGCATCAAACACAGGCTTGCTTTGGTGCAGCTAATCAAAAACGAATGCTTAATCATCAGTGTTTTTATCTTGTAACACTATGTGGAATTTCTCACAGATGAGAATGGAAATTATAACTCCATTGCCTTTTTCAATGGTTAAAACATATGATGTGAGAGAGGCACTTTTCTACTTCTGGAAATGTTTTTTTTTTTACTGATTGTGCTGACAGGCAGCAAGAATGAGTGGAAACTTGTGGAGGCCAATTTCATAACTATTCCTTGAGGAATAGCCGAGGCATTCTGCACTAAGGTGTTGGGTAGAGCCACTTGGGTGCAGATCCCCAAAGGTATTTAGGTGCTCCACTTCTATTGATTTGAATTAGGTGCCTAAATGCCTTTGAGGATCTGGGCCTTGCTCTGTTACTAGGAGTTGTACAAGACTCCCTTTTAAACCAATGGTGCCTAATTCCGATATTTGGGGGGGGGGGGGGGGGGAAGGGTGCAATTCCAGCTCCCTCCCCCCTTCCCCCTAGCAGTGACCCTGTTCCTGTCACTGCTTGTCTCTCCCCCCCCACCCCCACCCCACTCCACCCCAGGTCTTCCTCAGCTGCGGAGTATCCCCTCTCTCTTACCCACCCCATGCATAAGCCTGTGCTGCCAGGACTGGCTTTCTCAACAGACTCCCCTGAGCTCCGCCGTAAAGGAGCTCTCACCCCAGGGGCCAGGCACAGCACCATTTGGCCCAGTCGCCGCCTGCTCAGATTTCAGTGGCGCTGTCACCACAAAGTTGGAGTGATGCTCTGGACCACTCTGGCAGCAGTGGGACTGTTCTAGCGTAGGACCGCTGCTGAAAAGTGACCAGGCCACAGCCGTCCCTAGCTCCATGGCCTGTGGATTTTTGACCAAATGCAAAAAGCTTGGGGGAGGCTGGGGACAACCCCCACTCCCTCCTAGTCCCCCCACCCCAGGGGATAGCGCTGGTCTAAACCAAGACTAGCTTTTGTTCCTCCATTCAGCTGTGAGCACATTAAACATATTGTGAATGCTTTTAGTCACCTTAACAAAATAACAATTGCAGCCCCTTGACCTCGCTGAACTATAACTTGACCCAGCTTTACTAAACTGCTGAGAAAATACATGTTCTGTTTTCATTTTTAACAGTAATGAAATGTTGGCTTCTTTTTAACTTTCTTCTTTATTTTTGTTTTATTTGCAGTGATGTGATTGCATGACCTGCAGCATTATTTATCAAACAGGGACTGTTCAGTGCATGACTTTTCTGTCCAGACTGCATAACCCAAAACTTAACCAGTTCTGCCACTTAAGACTCATGGCATCTGATTGCAAAGAGAGAGATCCACTCGCAAAGAAGCTTGCCATCTTGGGGAGTGGCTTTACCATCTCCCTCTTGCACCTTTTCCCTCCCCTGCAAAATAAAGTTTCCCCAGGAGACTGGGGCAGGGGAAAAGCCAGTATTCAGAATTCCTGAGAGGGTAAATTTGGTGAATTGACACAGTTCCCTTTCCGCACTCCGTTTTACTTTGTCTATCCCCTTTGACTACTTCATTCTGATTATTAACACACAACCTTCTGCTACATTTCCATTTGCTAAGCTAGATAACAGCTAGTCTTAATGAGGTCATAAATGTATCTTTCTGATCATTCATATGTTAAAGCTCCTGCTCCCTTTAAAGGCTCTGCTTTAATCAGGTTTTTAATATTTAAAGTAAAGCCAGGAAAGTTTTCTTGCAGGAAAAACCGATTATGAATGGTTGTTTGACCCACCCATGTTCCTTAAAAAATAAGCAAGGTATATCTGCTAAGCTCCAAGCCTGGACAAACTAACATGGAATATTTTATTTACAAACTTTGCATACTTTAATATGTATATACACAGTAGTTTGTGACTGTTACATTTAGCTGTGTCGTCAGTTTCTTTCAGTAACATTTTTTTTCCTATCTGTGTACAAATGTTAAACAATTCTAGAAAGGAACATGAATGGAGATAACTAGTATAAAAGCAGTCTACACTTGCTGACTTACAGTATTATGCAAAATGTCCTTGCCAGCTTATTTGGGTTGTTTATATTTTACTTGTACTATTTTAGTTGTCTTTTTCTGATCCCCGGTTTAGTTATTTCATTTCCAATTGCACTAGCATGCCTGTTACTTTGTATTCTGAAGTATTGCTATAGGATTTGCGGTATGTAGACGGTATAACTCAAAATGCTTTGGTGCTGCCTATATTGACTAATTTAAAAAGCTGCTTATTTAAAATTTTAAATTCTTAAATATCCACACATTTGTATCACTGTATTTTCATTTTGTACTCGGCCAGACAGCACTGGCAAGATACAAGCCGTGAGGAAATGCTGTTTTATAGTATTCTAAGTTCATGTGTTTATTGTATAGATACTGTCGTTTTAACATGTGGGGCAAAGGTGAGACCATGTAAGCCATAGTATTCGCTAAAAAGCCTCAAGAGCGTCTGAAATCATTAGTACTGTACATCGTTCGGTTTGATTAGAAGTCCAGTTCTTGAGCAACCCCACTCTTCCTCACCTAGCTCTCAATCCTGCAGAAACTTACACATATCCTTAACTTTACTCATGAGCAAACTTAAGCACCAGGGCCTTAGGGGCAAATTGACCCTGTCTTTGTGCCTGCAAAGGACGTGGGAGGCTGGGTAGGGGCGTCCCATCCCTTGCTTGGTAAAGAGGCCTGCTCTGGGCACCCTCCTTTCACATCAGTGTACAGGGATTGGTGGGGCAGGGCTGGAGGAGTATTGGGGCCCACTAGCCTCCTCAGCACCTGGAAGGAGCATTCTGTTCAGCACCAGGTCCTGGGCTCTCACCTTGCCCCTAATTGTCATGTGCAAGTCCCAGGCAGCCCGCCCAGTCAGATACACACTGGGTTTGATCAGCCTGGAGGGAATCTGTACCTGATCTGAAGGGAACATGTAGCTCACTGCCACTGTCCCTCTTTCTGAATCACTGACTCTTCTGCGGGGGTCAAAGGGAGATGAGGACTGGGGTCTCTGCAGGAGGTAGGGGAGAAAATAAGGACTGGGATGGAATCCCAAACTGTGTTCCTTATTCTCTCTCTCTGCGGGAGGGCAGGGCAGGCTGACTCATCCCTCCACGTTCCCTCTCTTGAGGGCCGTGCAGGAGGTTCTTCAGCCTTATGGGATCCCAGTCCTCTACCAGGAAGGGCCCTCATCACTAACAGCCCCCCAGCCTGCTGGGGCAGCGCAGTTACAGATTTCACCACCCAGGGGAGCTCAGGATGTGGGTGGCATCAGCAGTGTGTCTCAGCTGTCCCACACAGAGAAATGTTCAGGCCTTAGGATCTGATTGGGGTGGGCCAGGCAATTCTTGAACAATGCACAGCGAAGAGCCCCTTGGGCTTGGTATGTGACATTTCAGCCTTAATAACCATCGATCCCTTGCTAGGAGGTACTGTATAAACATGCCTTCTCTCCTTGTTGGGAACTGGATGAGTGGCTTTGAGCTGCGTTTTCCAACTCTGTAGTGCAGCTGGTGATGTCTTCCCCAACCCATGCTGGATATCCATGTCTCCAGAGTTGGTAGTTTTGGGCTGGCAATGCCATTTGACTGTTGAGGGATTAGACATTGAGACTTCTGGAGTGGTGGCTCTGGGTGTATTGGATTTGTTCTCCACACCCCCAGCCTGGCTGTGTAGATTAGTAGTTTACTATTCAAGCTGTTCTGAAGCCAAGGCATTTGTATCTTCCTGAAAAGTTTTTCGCTTGACATAACTGTTTGAGTCTACTCAGTGCAGTAGAGAAATGTCAGATAGCTAGTAACCTCAAGTAAATGTGCTGTCTTTCTTTTAACTAAGTTATCCTAGCATCTCTCTCCCAGAGGGTGATCCCAAGCATGTTTCTAATGTACTAACTTGATGTGTGCTGCATAAGAGACTCTTATTTTCTCAGTGGCAGCTTGTTTGACTGTCCTAATTTGTGTTGACAAGTTATCAAAATAACTGTTTGTGAAATTGCCAATAATATATTTTCTGTCAGAGAATGGATTTCTAGAGTGTCAAAGCATTAATTTTCCTTTTCAGTTCACCTATGAATTCTTATCCTGTAACTACCAGATTGTTATGGTAGTGGCATTAATATACATATTTGTATATAGACAAAAATACAAGATAATGGCCAGAAGAATTCAAACATTTTAATAATGTTTTTCCCAGTCAAATACAATAATGCTTCCAAGGCTACAAAAAAGTGTACAGTTGTTAAACAAGTTGTAAATAAAGGCTTATATAAAATGGAATATCTTGTTTTTCTCGTCTGTTACTGTATTAGAGAAAGTGCACAGAGTGAGGTTTCTGTTAAAATTGTGGATTTGTTAAGTCTGCAACTGTCCTTTGTAACAAGAAGCTAGTAGTGCCATATATTTTTGATTGAGATTATTAAATACAATTCAATTAAAACTTTAAGGCCTACTCATTACAGGGTCTCAGAGCTGGCCCTACATCCCACCACACAGGGACCTTCCTCGCCCCCCTCCAGTACTTGCCACCCTCCAGAAGCACATACCATATTTGCACAGTGTGTCTGAGTTCTGTACAAAAGGTGAACTTTGGGTAAGAAGTCCACGCCATAAAGACTGCACAGTAAAATTACAGAACAGTGAGGTCAGGGTCATTAGTCATAGCTCGAATGCTTCACTCAACAGGTAGATTTTCAGAAACATTGGCTAGGAGGAAAAGAAAGGGGGCTTAGTGTACATTAATATGGCTTAACCAAATGGGGCTTATGGAAGAAAGCACAAAGTCAGGAGCGAGCTAAAGGAGGCAGGGAGAGGCCTGGAGATGAGGTCAAAAGTCTAAGTATGTATGGAATGAATTGAAAGTAACGTGGAAAGTAGATGTCAGTGCAGATGCTCGAGAGAGAGATGAGGGGTTGGGATGGTTGAGGAAGAGGCCAGAAGAGAAAGTTGAGGTAGTGAAGAAATTACCAAAATTTAGACTGCAACAGGGATTGGAGTAACAAACAAATTCTGGGCAACAATATAATGGAAGAAATGATGTATTTTGATGTCGCTGAAGAATCAAAGAAGATTGGCTAATAGCCAGTGTTTCCAGGGAAGGCACAAAAAGTTCCAAAGTGACAAATTTCCAAGCAAAGGCCCATAAAATAAAGTTCTAAAAATGTCCTTAGTGTACTCCAGAAATGTCAATTTGGCTGTTAAGATGTCCTAGAAAGGCCAGGAAATAGTTCCAAATTTGTGCAGCTATGTATGAAAAATGTCTGAATGTTCCCTATGTGCTCAAGACAAGGTCAAAAAGGTCCTCAAAAATCACAAATATCCAAACTTACATTAGAAATGGACTCTGACACAAGACGAAACCCTAGCTCAGAGTTGTTCCAAAAGGTCTGGATGTTGGCCTCAAACGAACCCTGAGAGAAGTCCCAGTAGTGTCCAAAAAAAGTCTTGACATATCCCCCAATCAAAGTGTTTGAAAAGATCTGAATATTATTACCTGAAAATGTGCTAAACCCTTCCCAGAGAACGTAAGACGACCTGGTCCTTGTCTCAAAAATATTAAGTCTCTCCTCCGAACACTTGTGATAATGTTATCATTTAATTTAATTGAACAGCTTGTTACTTGGGTGCATAACTGTGATCTGGTATGGGTCCTGTGTATTTCCAGATTTATGACTGAAATTGCACCTGCAAAATGGAAGAACATTCTGAAATGGTCCAACAGGACTGGAACCTTCTCTGGCCATTTCTTTCGTGATTGGTTTTGGGATCCTTTTCAAAGCATTTTAGAAAGAACTAAAAAATGTCCCCTGAAGCACCTCCAAAAATATTCCGTTATCTAGAAACAGTCGTAAAATTCTACCAGAAATGTCCAAAATGTATCTGAAAAGTGACCATCCCAAGAAAGTTCCCAAGATTGAGAAAGGACTGTCAGTGGTCTACAGTAGCCCAACAATTTTTTTTAAATTAAAAAGAAAACTAGAAATATTCCTTAAAAGTTTCCCTTAAAGGTGAAAAATATTCCAGCACCATCACCAAACTAGCCTAGAAAGTTCATCCTACTGGTTTGCGTGAAGATCCAACAATTCGCCTCGGAGTTCAGGTGACAACAATCAAACCAAGACAAGTGGAACTGCAAGGCTTCTGTTTCTTGTCTCCTATTAATAATTGCAGCACAAACATCTTCATAAATCAGCCTGTTCCTAGAGACTCAGGGCCTGCAGCGCTCTATGGTGCATTCTCCTCCTAGCATACACCTCCATTATCTGGTGAGATGTGTGTCACTCATTTACATTACGGAAGCTTAATTTGTAAATGCAAACTATCCAAAGACCACCAAGTCCGTCACTTTAACCTTTCAACCACCTCCCTTCTATTAAAACATTAACACTATCACCGATGAGCATCTGTTTTTGAAAGTGTCACCAACAAAAGGATGAAGGTAGCTTGGAAAAATCTGAGAACCATAACGTGGGCGGGGAGGGATGGGGGGAAAATGTCCCAGTAAAGTTAAAAAAATATTCAAAACAATTCCCAAATGTACATTGAAAAATCCCCTGAAGTGACCCTTTTCCGAGGGGTAGCCGTGTTAGTCTGTTAGGAGGAGGAAAAAAGGATATCGTTAGCTCTGAGCAAAGGGTAGGGCTCCCTAAGTGTAATCAGTTGGGAACCCTTCCCCCCAGGTTGTATTCTGGCTCTGGGAGAAATGGGGGTTGGTACCCACTCCCACAAACCTGCTGTTTTACACTTTGAAACTTTTTTTCCTCCACTCCCCTAGGATCAAGTCCCAGCTCCTGTCTCTTAAGCTGGTCTCTTAACTCTGCTTTTGACTCCAAACCCTGTTGTGCCAAATCATTTTTAACCACCCCTAACTTTAATTTACAATCCTCCGGTAGCCTTTGCTGGAGTAGCACCAATCTTGAAAGATTACTGGCAGCTTCCCATAATGCTGCCTTTACTTCAAACCTCTTACCAGTGGACTTGAGTGCCTCCTGCCCTGGAAGGCATCCTGTTCCCATGGGCACAGATCTCCTTCCACTACCCATTTACCAAGGAGGGTGGGCTCCTCACCCAGCCCCCATCCCTCTGGGTCCCCTAACACTGCACCCCCGTACCTGGAATGGGCCCTGGTTCTTCCATATGCACTTATCCAAAACGCCCATTACCCCAGCTTGCAAGGGCCCGCAACTACCATCATGAGAGCCTACCATACTCCCTCCAAGCAGCTGCGTGGACAGTTGGGGAGGGGGACTTACCTGGCTGTAGAGTGACCAGATGACCCGATGTTGTAGGGACAGTCCCGATTTTTGGGTCTTTTTCTTATATAGGCTCCTATTACCCCCTACACCCATCCTGATTTTTCACATTTGCTGTCTGGTCACCCTACCTAGCTGCTACTTACCTGTCCAGCGTGATGCATCTGAGTCACAGCACCAAGATGTTAGAGGGCTTTCCCTGGTTCTTGTCACACAGGCACCAAAAGTCTGAAGCGCAAACAATGCAATATTTATTGGGGTTAGTTTCCAAGCAAGCATATTCCGAAGTTCTTCACACCAGTCGGGCTTATCTCTATGCGCCGATAGTCTGTTCCCTTCCCGGCTCCGACACCACAGAGCGTTTACCCCGTGTCCCCCTTCCCGGCTCTGACGCCGCAGAGCATTTACCCCACATCCCCCTTCCCGGCTCTGACGCCGCCGAGCGTTTACCCCGCGTCCCCCTTCCCGGCTCTGATGCCGCAGAGCATTTACCCCGTGTCCCTGGTCCCCGTTCACCCCCCCTTAGTAAGCATGATTCCAATTTCTTTCCCCCCCACTTCCTGTTTGACCCCCGTTTATATAGTAATAGTCTCAGCTATACCTTAACCAATCATTTTACAGAAATTTAACTAACCAATCCTAACATAATTATCTAACCAATTATATCCCACTACCCTAATTAACTTACACCTAGCAAAATTAATTATGCAGCAGACAGAAACAATTAGAGAACCAGACAGATTGACACTAGAAAAGTGGGGGCCATAAAGATAAAACATACAGAAATGAGGGTTTCACAACCATTGATAAGTGATTTCTTGCCAGACAGATGCTATCAAACTACGTTTTCTTCAACTATCTTAAGATCTGTTTATCTGCTGGTGATGGGCACTATCAGGACAGGATTGGCTTCCTAACAGCCCGACACCACCTTATTCCAGTGTGACGGGTTTGGGATGTGAGGATGTGACCGGTCGCTTCCCAGTTTATGGCTGCCCCGCCAAAGGCCTTAGCCTAAGAACAAGGCCTCAGACTCTCCTAGTGAAACAAGGCCCAGACACAGGCAGACTGTGATTCTGATTCTTTGTTCTTATACCCCTGTAACTAGCCAAGTGATAAAAATACACTTAAGTTCTTAAAGTATAGGCCTTTACAGGCAGGCCTGAATATCTCTATTCTAACACACATGCACAAGCTGGTGGACTTTCACCCTCCTGTTGAGCTTCAGGTATAAAGGGCGGCCACATCTTTTTTTAACCACATCAGCAAGCATGCACTTGAAATCTGCAAATGCTTTAGGTAGCTGCCCAGTCAAGCAATTGAAGTCCTCTGAATTCATAGAATCATAAAGATTAGGGTTGGAAGAGACCTCAGGAGGTGATCTAGTCCAACCCCAACTAAATCATCCCAGCGGAGCCTTAAAAACCTCTAAGGATGGAGAATCCACCACCTCCCTAGGTAACCCCTTCCAGTGCTTCACCACCCTTCTAATGAAATAGTATTTCCTAATATCCAACTGCTACTTGAAACCATTACTCCTTGTTCTGTCTTCTGCCACCACTGAGCACAGCCTACCTCCATCCTCTTTGGAACCCCCTTTCAGGTAGTTGAAAGCAGCTGTCAAATCCCCCCTCACTCTTCTCTTCTGCAGACTAAATAAGCCCAGTTCCTTCAGCGTCTACTCGTAAGTCATGTGCCCCAGCCCCCTGATCATTTTTGTTGCCCTCCGCTGGACTCTCTCCAATTTGTCCACATCCCGTGTGTAGTGGGGGACCCAAAACTGAACTCAATACTCCAGGTGTGGCCTCACCAGTGCCAAATAGAGGGGAATAATCACTTCCCTCGATCTGCTGGCAATGCTCCTACTAATGCAGCCCAATATGCCATTAGCCTTCTTGGCAACAAGGGCACACTGCTGACTCGTATCCAGCTTCTCGTCCACTGTAACCCCTAGGTCCTTTTCATTAAGGGAGGAAAGATGGTAGGGCACAGGATTGAGACTTGGTTCAGCCACAGACATCCTGTGTGACCTCGGGCAAGTCGCTTAATCTACTCAGTGCTGAAATTCCCTGTCTGTACCAGGGGGATAGTCCCAGGTTGTTGTGAGGCTAAACCCCGTCAATGAGTGGGAGGTGCTCAGATGCGGTAGTGCTGGGTGCTCTCTAGAGAATATAGATCGGGAATGTCTTTGCTCCCTGTCTCATAACACAAGAACACTGAAATTCCAAGATGGGGAAATTCAAAACCAATAAAAGGATTGTTTTACATAGTGTGTAATTAGACTGTGGAACTCATTGCCACAGGAGTGCATTGAACCCAAGAACTTAGCAAGTTACAAAAAAGCAATTGGACCGTTATATGGATAACAAGCATATCTATTATTATTAACGATAAAGTTGTGGAAGGGATATTAAGCCTCATGCTTCAGGGTTCTTAAGCTAATCTCTAGTTTTCAGGAATAGAACGACTCACAAACCAATGAAATCAGACGGTAAGTGACAGCATGATCACTCCTGGCTGTCGCAGTGTATTGTCCATCAGCAAACACGAGGGGAAAAGCACATCTCTAGTTCTGGGGAACGTCCTCTCTAAAGTTCTAGTTCCAAGTTCTGCACTGGTGCTGCTGTAATAGTAGTAATGCTACTGCTGTCAATGGACTTACAGCCGTTTTACAGTGGGGTAACTGAGACCTGAATCTGGCCCCCTCTAAGCCTTGTTTCAGCAAAATGCTACATTTCCCACAATGCCTTGTGCTCCAGCCTCAAACCCCTTTCCGCCCCACCCCAGCTCCATCAAGTACAAGTCACTACCACAAAACAAGCCTAGCTCAGGCGTGCCTCGCCCCAAGCAGAAGAAAGCTGCAGTGAAAGGAATCCCTGGAAACAGGTGGGTCCCACAAGACACACACACGAGAAACAGTATTATTTATACAGCACAGGACGTGTGTAATAGATGAATGGTAGCAAGTCTCTGCCCCCAAAAAGCTCTAAAGCTGCTCACAGCATTTCAAAGCTTGCTACAAAGAGGCTTTAGGAAATGTGCTTATACTAAATATGAATTATGTTCCAGCAAGAAAATTATTTTTAAAGGAGCTAAATTTCTCCCAGTTAAAAGTATTTTCCTTGTGTTTTCATACATCTAATTTTTTTTAAACGTGTTTGTTGACAACTATTTTCCACCAAAATAGTTTCTAAAAATATCCCCCCCCCCCAAATGTATTGCACACGCGTGACAGTTTGAAAATACTCCATTGAAAGTTAGTTTCAAGCTGGAGGCACTTCTGTAAGTAGTTGTGTGCTGTGAGCATTAGCAAGTGTGGGTGAGAGGTTGTTATAGCAACAGGCTGTGTCATGCGATGACCTCAGAACTGGCCTTGAGTCACATCAGAATCGCCGCTCGGAAACAGCAGCATCTGCTGCAGTTGAGTTTTGAAGGCGCCAGGCTGGGATGAGAGGCTCTGTGAGGCTGAAGGCACCAGAAGGGTACGCCGTGCTGACAATCCGAGCCTCCCTCTGGCTGCGGCTACCCATGGCTGAGGTAAGAATACTGTGCTCTGTATTAGTACTGTTGCATTGCTGTTGTGTAGCTATTGGCCCAGGTTAGACACAACACTACACTTCCATTTTGTAACCAGGAAGAGTTGTGTGAGGAGCTAAATCCCCACAGACCAGAGGGACGCAGAGTGGCTGCCAGTAGTGGGGGAGGTATTCATTTCCCCCACTCGTAGCCTAAGACTAAGAACTACCCAACAGTACCTGAAGCTGCATTGCTTCCATGGCCCTCTCCGCTCCTTCCAGCTCAGAGAACTACAGACCGCAAAGGAGACTTGAACCTGGGTGTCTCACACTACAATGCAGAGCAGCACCGCTCCCACTAGGCAATGGGCTGGCTGCTATCAAACATGTTTCAAGTGCAAATTAGCACTTACGTGAAGGTAGAAATGTGCCCTTAAGTCCTTCTGTCTGTCACTCTTCCAGACCTTTGCCTGTTCATCTGACTCACCCGTTAGCCCAGAGGCATAAATGCAGCTCACCTGGAATTCAATTGGGAGGTATTCATTGCTTGATTCATAATTATACTGGCAACAGGGTTTCACAATGGGGCCTAAATGGCGATAAAGTTGCTTGGGACTTGCAGGGCCTAGCTCCAATACACATGCATTCCGGAAGTCACACGAATGGCACTAGAGGTTCTGTGGAATTCTGTAAGTACCCCACTCATGCACTCCATGCCAGAACTAATGTAATATTGGCACAATAACCGAACGACAGTATGCAGATGATTGTGTTATAGTTGACCATTATCTTTGAAAACTCATGGTGATCGGGGGAGGTCCCCGATGACTGGAAAAAGGCTAATGTAGTGCCCATCTTTAAAAAAAGGGAAGGAGGAGGATCCGGGAACTACAGGCCAGTCAGCCTCACCTCAGTCCCTGGAAAAATCATAGAGCAGGTCCTCAAGGAATCAATTTTGAAGCACTTAGAGGAGAGGAAAGTGATCAGGAACAGTCATCATGGATTCACCAAGGGCAAGTCATGCCTGACTAACCTAATTGCCTTCTATGACAAGATAACTGGGTCTGTGGATGAGGGGAAAGCAGTGGATATGTTATTCCTTGACTTTAGCAAAGCTTTTGATATGGTCTCCCACAGTATTCTTGCCAGCAAGTTAAAGAAGTATGGGCTGGATGAATCACCATGAGTTTTCAAAGATAATGGCCAACTATAACACAATAAGGTGGATAGAAAGCTGGCTAGCTCGTCGGGCTCAATGGGTAGTGATCAATGGCTCCATGTCTAGTTGACAGCCGGTATCAAGCGGAGTGCCCCAAGGGTCGGTCCTGGGGCCGGTTCTGTTCAATATTTTCATTAATGATCTAGAGGATGGCGTGGATTGCACCCTCAGCAAGTTTAGATGACACTAAACTGGGAGGAGTGGTAGATGTGCTGGAGGGTAGGGATAGGATACAGTGGGACCAAGACAAATAAGAGGATTGGGTCAAAAGAAATCAGATTAGGTTCAACAAGGACAAGTGCAGAGTTCCGCACTTAGGACGGAAGAATCCCATTCACTGCTACAGACTAGGGTCCAAGTGGCTAGGAAGCAGTTCTGCAGAAAAGGACCTAGGGGTTACAGTGGACGAGAAGCTGGATATTAGTCAACAGTGTGCCCTTGTTGCCAAGAAGGCTAACGGCATTTTGGGCTGTATAAGTAGGAGCATTGCCAGCAGATCGAGGGACGTGATCATTCCCCTCTATTTGGCATTGGTGAGGCCTCATCTGGAGTACTGTGTCCAGTTTTGGGCCCCACACTACAAGAAGGATGTGGAAAAATTGGAAAGAGTCCAGCGGAGGGCAACAAAAATGATCAGGGGGCTGGAGCACATGATTTATGAGGAGAGGCTGAGGGAACTGGGATTGTTTAGTCTGCAGAAGAGACAAATGAGGGGGGATTTGATAGCTGCTTTCAACTACCTGAAAGGAGGTTCCAAAGAGAATGGAGCTCGGCTGTTCTCAGTGGTACCAGATGACAGAACAAGGAGTAATGGTCTCAAGTTGCAGTGTGGGAGGTCTAGATTGGATATTAGGAAAAAATTTTCACTGGGAGGGTGGTGAAGCACTGGAATGGGTTATCTAGGGAGGCGGTGGAATCTCCTTCCTTAGATGTTTTTAAGGTCAGGCTTGACAAAGCCTTGGCTGGGTTGATTTAGTTGGGATTGGTCCTGCTTTGAGCAGGGGGTTGGACTAGATGACCTCCTGAGGTCTCTTCCAACCCTGATAATCTATGCTTCTATGATTCAAAGGAGGATCTTCAAACAACCCTTAATTGTTTCTCTAAAGCTTACAAAAGCCTAGGGCTAACACTGCACATCGGCAAAACACAAGTTCTCCACCAGCCAGTCCCTGGTCAATCATCAGACTCAGCAAGGACGATCTATATCGACAAAGAAGAACTGGAAAATGTAGAATTCTTTGCCTATCTTGGCAGCCATGTCTTACAGGGGGCAGACATAGACGTCAAGATTCAGCACAGAATTTGCTGTGCTAGTTTTGTCTTTGGCTGACTGTCTCGCCAGGTGTTCAACAATCACAACATAAGAATACCTACTAAACTTTTAGTTTACAAAGCGGTGGTAATCCCACTCTCCTCTATGGCTGTGAGACTTGGGTGAACTACAGAAAACACCTGAAAAACCTGGAACTCCAGCACCAGCACTTTCTTCAGATCATCAACGTAAAGTGGGAGGATCATCACACTAATGTCAGTGTCCTCAACATCTTCAGTGCTGAGGCCCTGATTATCAGCCCCAGCTGAGGTGGAGCGGGCATTGTGTGCACACACCTGATGTGGGCTTACCAAAACAACTGCTGTCTGCCAAACTCACCAAAGGAGAAAGGAAACAAGGAGGCCAAAAGAAACACTTTAAAGACACCCTCAAGATAAACATCAAGAGATGTGGCATCGGGATTGGACTAAATGACCTCCTGAGGTCTCTTAACCCTGATCTTCTATGATTCTATGATCCTATGACACCGCGCACTGGGAGACAGCAGCCCAGGATAGGGGTAACTGGAGAAGACTTGTCAGAGGGAACCTCCACTTCTGAGGAAAATCGCTCTGCCCTGGTCGCAGAAAAACACCAGAAAAGAAAGGAAAGAGGACGGTCACGCAGCAATCACGGCCCAACCCTGTCTTCCAACACCACCTGCATTGTCTGCCAACAAGCCTGTGGCTCAAGGATCAGACTCTTCAGTCACCAAAGGACCCATGAAAAATAAAACCTGTGAAAACCATCCTCGGCCTTGAGGGATCGACTATGACAATAAGTACTGCAGCCTATTCTGTCCCTCCTGACATTGTCTGCACTTGAGAATGTCACCTCAATGCTAAATCCACTGCCCAGCCCTTTCCTGGACAGTACAAAACTGAGAGTTCTTTGAGCCCGGGGCTATATGAGAATTTCACTGAGGGGTGCATATGCGCTCCAGGCACCTGAGACCAGAGACTGAAATCTAATTATGGGTAAGAAACCTTCTTCGGCAAAGATCTTCCACCTAAGACGACAAGGGAAGCCAGCACCTTGTACTTCTGTGGAAAGTGCTGACTGAGGGAAAGTCAGCCAGGCTGAGAAGAACTGGTGAGAAAAACCATCTTGAACAAAACCCGTATCTTGCTAGATTTACTTTTAGAAGCATATTTTGTTTTACTTGTAGCTATTTCCTTCATTCCTTGTACTTGAACTCACCTTTAATCCTACATCTATTTTGTTAATACATTTGTTTCATTTTTACCACAAACCAACTCTGTGCTGTTTAAAGGGCAGGGTGTATTTGCCCCCAGTTAAGTTAGGCTTTGATGTGGTTTTGTGTCTTTAAAGGAACAAACAAAACACATTATTTCTCTGAACTATCCTGGAGAGAGCTGGACATTGTAGGGCAAATGGTTTTAGGGACTGGGAGTGTGCTGGCGTCACCCTGCACATAGTAACCAAGGCTGGCGGAAGCCAGAGTGGGGCTGTAGTCAGACTGGTGGAGTCAGAGCTGCTGCCCACCATACAGACGCTCCGGGTGTAACCTGCACACTGGCAGGTAGGTTGGGAGCTACAGCACCAAGTCATTGTGAGGCTCTCAAGGTTGCAGGGAAGATGGTGACAGAGTCCCTCGCTGGTCTGGATTGCAGCCCGGAATGTGACGTAGTCAAAGGGAATAGTACTCTATGGTCCCAGGAGGGAATCGTGAGGGGAGAGAGAAGGGGACATCCCTGGCTGTGCTTAGCAGAGGGAGACGGTGCCTCTCCAGGGATGAAAGGGGAGGGGGCAACACTCAGTGGAGGAAGCAACTATCCGAGCTGAGAGCAGGCAGGAATTTGCAGAAGAACAGAGAGCACCCCCTACCCTAGGAAGCATAAGGGGCCATAGCTTCGGTGGACACCAGAGAGAGGAAACGGGAGAAGGTTTTTTGTTTTTGAAGAGGGGAGAAGGATGAAAAGAGAAGCTCCTATGGGGAAAAATAAAAGTCCTAGACAGCCTTACAAGCTGCTGGTTGTGCTGGTAAGCATTGTAATGATGTCAGCCCATGACTGTCCTTTTGCAGGTGACCTGGGGACGCAGAGGACTTAGGAAAGATTAAAAAGGACTCTTAATTGGCCAGATAGTCAGAATGCAGCTCTTGCAACTTCCTCAGACGCAGAAGAGGCCAGTAGGGTGTCACAAAGCTTCCCTACGCCCCTTACCTGTAATCAAGGAGGTGTTTATTAGGGTGGCAATGACTAGTGTGGGCACTATGACCCAGCCAACCCAGAGGCGAAAGACCTATATTTTAGTGGTGGTGGATTATGCCACTAGCTATCCAGAAGCAGTTGCTCTAACAGAGAAACTGATACAGTGTCAAAAGCCCTTTTCACTATTTTCAGCTGAGTAGGTTTTCATAAGAAGCTTCTGTCAGATCATAGGTCACATTTCCTGTCCCAGTTACTCAGGGTCCTGTAGAGGACGTGGGATGTAAAACAGCTGACGGCTGCCCCATATCACTCAGAGACAACCACTTTGGTTGATAAGTTCAATGGGACACTGAAATCTATGCTGGGAATTTATACAAACTAGAGGGCATGTCACCGGTGTGAAATGTTACCCTATCTATTATTTGCTTATAGGAAGCTTCCCTAAGAATCCACAAATTTGCCCCATTTGATTTCCTGTACGGGAATGGAAGAAAGGTGAGGAGACCCCTGGATTTCATCAGGGACTCTGAATGCACTGCCAGGCACGGCTCTGGTGAGCGCGAGTAAGGTATGTCACCCACAGCACCATGTAGTGGCTGAACAATATACTAGTTTAGCATTCCATTACATCGCCCCTTTTGAGTTCTCCATTCCCAGCCTTTACAAAATGCCGTGGTCAGTCAGCATGCTTGTGTGTTCTCTTTGTGTGCTGTCTCAGCCCTGCGCCGATGGCTGGTGCAACGGCCCTCGATAGCACTACCCAGAAAGACCAGAGGCTCGGTTCAGTGGCAAAGGCACTCGGCCAAGTTTATTGCCCTCAAGACCCAGTACCAGCTGTAGTGGAGCGAACGAGACTGAAGCATCCACACACAAGCCAACTGCCAACAGCAGCATCCCACAGGAGCTACGGGTCTACGAACACATTCATGCCCCGGGGCAAGGCCCAGCTCAGTTAGCAGCAGGACTTTCTGCTGCTCCTCGGCTGGACAAAGGTGCCCTGCCTCAGATTTCTCTTTTATACAACAAAACAAATAGGGCGACCATATTTCCCTAGGCTGAACTACTCATATTCAAGCGAGTTCAATGGCAATTGCTCAGAACTATGTAGTACAAACGTTCAAATTAACATCAAGTTGACTGAGCCCTCGTTAAAAAGAAATACTGGGTTATTATAGCATTAATAATAAGTAAAAATGCTATGTACGTGCTTACAATTAAGTGGTTACTGCTCTTCAGAAGTGCCTGCCCTGTCCTCATCTTCTTGTCCTCCACTGTGCAATGCTTCTTGTGGACTATTTGTCGCTTGAAGCAATTTTTCGAAGGGGCCGCTTGTTTTTCAGCAGCTTGTCACAGAACGCAATTCAGTCCAGGTCAAAATTCACTCGCATAAACAAACTAGCCTTCGTGGTAGAAACACAGACATGATTTTTCAGGTGACCAAACTGTGTTCGTTACTGAAAAGACCCGTTCAACAGGGGCTGTGGTGCTTGGCTAACACAAAACGAACTCAACTGCCTATGCCAGATCTGAGTATGCTCCCGCCTTATTGGCCATCTCTTGAAAAACGTTCCGCCGCCTTTCCGAAACAGGGGCTTTCTGAGTGTTCCAGTCAGACATGTGACGGGATATCATTGGTTTTGCATTTGCCCATTCATCAAAAAGATGATTTTCGTCTATCAAACTTTGGGTGGGAATTCTCGTGTGGGAAAGCTGCTTTGTATATTATTCTCCACTGGCATGCTTCTCAACAGGGCCCACTCAAGCTTTTCCGGGCAGGTTTCCAGTGCTCCAAGTACTTCAGAGATGTTGAGTAAAAATTCTCAACTGCGTTGTAAAATTCCTGTTCCTTCATTTCCCCACCCTCAACCAAAGCCTGCAACAGGAGCTTTGTGTGTGATGTGACAAATCTTCCTCTGAGCCTTTCTGCTCAATTCCCTTGAAAGGTACAAACATGCAGCACAAATTCTGTCACCGATGAGTCGTTTTTCTCTTTTGTGTCTACCGTCTTCTGAAAGGTGGCTGTTTATTTACTAGCAAAAGCAAGCCCCAGTTTCGTGCAAGGGTCATTGAAGACTTTCTTCAACAGTGTTGAGCATTTGTCTTGAGAGAGAAAATATGCCTCGAGCCCATCAAAAATCAACAACGGTCTGTCGAGCGCTGCTCCAAGAGAAAGGAATCATGTGCTGCTGCTGCACTCTGGCCATTTCAAATGCTCAAGGTCAACAAATCGGCAGAAGTTTTTCTGTTCTTCGACACAAACGGTGTCAGTGTGACAGTATTTATAAACTTTCACCCCAAAGGACTCCAAGTCAATCAGAAGACCGTCAGCTGCTGTTTGCAGACAGTTACGAACAATGTGAGCTAGCTTTGGGCTGTGTGCAGGCAGGGGGTAGCTCAGGGTGCAGGCAGGGGGTAGTTGGGGGGGTGCTGGCAGGGGCTAGCTCAGGGGGCAGGGAGGGGCTGTGTGCAGCTCTGGGTGCAGGGAGGGAGTAGTTAGGTTCTGTGTGTGGGCAGGGGGTAGCTCGGGGTGCAGGGAGGGGGTAGCAAAAGGCTGTGTGTGGGCAGGGGGTAGCTCAGGGTGCAGCCAGGGTGTAGCTCGGGGTGCAGGGAGGGGGTAGCCAGGTTCTGTGGGCAGACAGGAGGTAGCTCGGGCTGCAGGAAGGGGGTAGCAAAAGGTTGTGTGTGGGCAGGGGGTAGCTCACCAGCTGCTGGCCACAAACAGGACAGGGGGCTGGGCCCTGCTAGCCGAGAGCCAGCAAGCGCTTGGGGCTGCGCTGACCGGGGAGCGACATGGCCCCGCACGCTGTGGCTTCCTTCTCACCATGAGCCTTGCGCACCTACCCCCATTGTTGGCCACAGGCCCCCCGATCACTGCTGGTGGGTAAGCAGCTGGCGAGCAGGGATCCAGCCAGCCTCCACGGGGACCCCCCAGTACTAATCGGGGGGGAGGCAGAAGATACAGAAGAAAAAAGCTGGACACCTGCAAAAGGGCTTTAAAAACAGGACAGATGGTCACCCTAGATACAACCAAGTTACGTATCACACTGATGTGGTGAGTTACCTACTCCACCTTTAACAAAATGTCGGAACTTTGTTCTGATGCATCAGACACTGGCTTAGGAGCAAGTATTGATGCAAGCAGGGGAATGCAAGAAGCAGCACCCTGTTCTGTTCCTGAGCGAGAACCTGACACCCGCTGCACAGAATAACTCGGCCATAGTAAGTTTTATGCTATAACTTGGACTATCAAGCAACGGAGGCCCCATCTTTTTAATAGAAAATTCCAGGTACTGACTGACCCCTCTCCATTAGAGAGACAAGGTGGGTGAGGTAATATCCTTCATTGGCCCAACTTCTGTTGGGGAAAGAGACAAGATT
The DNA here is from genome assembly GCF_013100865.1 of Trachemys scripta elegans. Classification (NCBI taxonomy): domain Eukaryota; kingdom Metazoa; phylum Chordata; order Testudines; family Emydidae; genus Trachemys; species Trachemys scripta. The sequence continues at coordinate 124,368,279 of NC_048303.1, forward strand.
TCGAGCTCTTTCCCCAACCAAAGTGGGTCCAATAAGAGAATCCCCTCACCCACCTTGTCTCTCTAATATCCTAGGACCCACATGGCAACACCACCACTGTAAACAATGTTCTCTATTAAAGTCCGGTTACACAAAACCAAGGGTACTAATTCTAAACCGCTTCACTTGAGCATCATACTCCAAGAACAGGACATGGTGACTGTACATATTAAAGGGAAAGAAAATATTGTGGCCAATGCCCTGTGCAGTAAGGAAGGTTCTGACTAGCCAGTGGCTAATCCTGCAGTTTTGTATGGGAGGAGGTGTGACCCTAGCCACCCTTGTATTCACACCTCATACACTACTGCAAAAATATTTATTCAAAAGATACCTCCATCAGGTACCATATGAAAGCTAATTAACATGCTGGTTATTAATATCAGTGTAAAATACATGTTAGCATTATATGCAAGGGTCTGAATTCCCTCTGTACGCCCAGGCAAAGGTAATAAACCAGTGTGTCCTAGACAAAGGAAAAAACGGTTACCTACCTTCTGTAACCGTTGTTCTTCGAGATGTGTTGTTTACGTCCATTACACATTAGGTGTGCGTGCGCCGTGTGCATGGACGTCGGAAACTTTTTCCCTTGGTTCCCGTTGGGCCGGCAGGGACCCCCGCTCCCTCCAGAGCAGCACCCTGCTCTAGCGTATATATATATCCCTGCGGGCCCGACCCTCCCTTGGTTCCTTCTTGCTGGAGACTCCGACAGAGGGGAAGGAGGGTGGGGAGTGTAATGCACGTGAACAACGCATCTCGAAGAACAACAGTTACAGAAGGTAGGTGACCGTTTTTTCTTCTTCGAGTGATTGTTCATGTCCATTACACATTAGGTGACTGACGAGCTTACCGTTGGAGGAGGGTAGGAGTCAAGGAACAATTGATTGAAGCACAGCCCTGCCGACCACCGCATCCTCTCTGGTCTGGTGATGGATTGCGTAGTGGGCTGTGAACGGGTGCACCGACGACCAGGTGGCCGCTTTACAGATTTCCTGGAGTGGAACCTGCGCCAAGAAAGCCACCGAGGACGCTTGGGCCCTAGTCGAGTGAGCCCTGATCGCCGGGGCTGGTACGCTGGCGAGCTCATAGCATGTGCGAATGCAAAGCACAATCCATGCTGACAAGCGTTGAGCCGAGATAGGCTGGCCTTTCATCCTCTCGGCAATGACAATGAACAGTTGTGTCGACTTGCGGAATGGCCTGGTCTGTTCCAGATAGAATGCCAAGGCTCTACGGACATCGAGGGTATGCAGGCTGCGGTGGCTTGGGGCCGTATGGGGCTTAGGGAAGAACACGGGTAAACAAACGTCCTGCCCCATATGAAATTGCGTGACCACCTTAGGAAGGAACATGGGGTGCGGCCTCAGTTGCACCTTATCCTTATAAAAAACTGTATATGGGGGTTCCGAAGTGAGGGCTCTCAACTCTGATACCCTCCTAGCCGATGTGATGGCCACTAGAAACGCTACCTTCCATGAGAGGTGCATGAGGGAGCAAGAGGCTAGGGGTTCAAAGGGCGGTCCCATGAGTTTAGTTAGGACCAGGTTAAGATTCCATGCGGGGACCGGCGGGCGCAAGTAGGGAAACACCCTTTCCAGCCCCTTGAGGAATTGGACTACTGTGGGGTTGGAGAATACCGAACCCCCCAACTCTCCCGGGTGGAATGCCGATATGGCGGCCAGATGCACTTTAATTGAGGCGGGGGCGAGCCCTTGATGCTTGAGGTGCAGCAAGTAGTCCAGTATTGATGGGATGGAGGCCCGGAGAGGCTGTATGAGATTATGCTCGCACCAGAGGGAGAATCTCTTCCATTTGGCAAGGTAGGTCGCTCTTGTGGAGGGCTTCCTACTACCAAGAAGAATTTGCTGGACCTGGTGGGAGCACCTGTGCTCCGTATCGTTTAGCCAGAGAGATACCACGCTGTGAGATGTAGTGATGGTAGATTCGGGTGGAGTAGGCGACCCCGGTCCTGCGTGATGAGGTCGTGATGGAGGGGTAGGGTAATTGGCACAGTCAATGACAGTTCCAGCAGGGTCGTGAACCAATGCTGGCGTGGCCATGCCGATGCGATGAGGATGACTGTCGCCTTGTCCCTGCAGGACTTGAGCAGGACCCTGTGGATGAGCGGGAATGGAGAGAAGGCATACCTCAGGCTCCCGCCCCAGGGAATCGCGAAGGCATCTGCCAATGAGCCTGGGCTGAGGTTCTGGAATGAACAAAACTGAGGGCATTGGCTGTTGTCCTTGGTGGCGAAGAGATCCACCTGGGGAAACCCCCACCTCTGGAAGACTGAATGCAGGACATCCCCTCTCAGCATCCATTCGTGCATGCGGTACGACCTGCTGAGGCGGTCTGCTAACCCGTTTTGGACCCCTGGAAGATACGCTGCCAGTAGTTGGACTGAATGGGCTATACAGAAGTCCCATAGGAGGAGCGTCTCGTGACAGAGGGGAGAGGATCGGGACCCGCCCTGCTTGTTTATGTAGAACATGTCGGTAGTGTTGTCCCTCAGAACTGACATGCTGTGGCCTTCTATGGTAGTGTGAAAGGTCTGGCAGGCGAGGCGAACTGCCCTTAACTCCTTCAGATTGATGTGGAGCAACCTTTCTTCCCTGGACCATAAGCCCTGGGTCCGCAGGTCCCCTAGGTGCGCCCCCCAGCCCAGATCCGACGTATCTGTTACTAACGTCAGAGTGGGTTGTGGTGTGGCGAAAGGGACCCCTTCACAAACTTGCTGCTGATCGAGCCACCAGCGGAGGGAGTTTGATACCCGAGCTGGGATTGTCACTACTAGGTCCAAGGGGTCTCTGTTGGGGCGATACGTTTGGGCTAGCCACAGTTGTAACGGGGTCTGAGTCTCAGGGGGCATGTCTGACTACGTGTGTGCAAGCCACTATGTGCCCCAGGAGTTGCATACAGCATCTGGCTGTGGTCGTGGGAAACTCTTGGATGGAGCTTACGACCTTTTGAATGGCCTAGAAACTGGAAGACTTGCCCGTGCCACCACCAAGTCCAGGACTGCTCCTATGAAATCCAGTCTCTGCGTGGGGAATCAGTGAGGACTTGGGTACATTGACCAGTAGGCCGAGCTTGCGGAACACCTGTAATGCCAGCGCCACATTGGAGCGGACCTCGTCCTCCGACCTGCCCGCGAGGAGCCAGTCGTCCAAGTACGGGTATACCCGCATCTTCCTTTTTCGAAGAAAGGCTGCCACCACTGACATGCATTTCGTGAACACTCGCGGGGCCGTTGCTAGGCCGAAGGGTAAGACCGCGAACTGGAAATGGTGTTGGTTGATGGTGAAGCGCAGGAACTGCCGGTGGGCCGGGTGGATGGCGATGTGAAAGTACGCATCTTTCATATTGAGGGCAGCATACCAATCCCCCGGATCCAGGGATGGGATAATAGCGCCAAGGGAGACCATACGAAAACATGCCTTGACCAAAAATTTGTTTAGTTTGTGTAGGTCCAAAATAGGACGGAGGCCCCCTTTTGCTTTGGGAATAAGGAAATATCTGGAGTAAAACCCTTTCCCTCTTAGGTCCAGAGGGACCTCTTCCACCGCTCCTACTTCGAGGAGGGCCCACACCTCCTGCATAAGGAGTTGATCGTGTGAGGGACGGGGATGGGGCGAGGAGAACTGAAGGTTGTATCCCGCCTCCACCAGCGGTCCGATGTTATATGGAACCAAGCACGGTAGAAATGGGACAAGCGGTCCCTGAAACATAGGGGAGGATCCGGTATAAGGGTCGGTACCTTGTCCTCGATCGCAGCTTCAAAACCCTTGCTTATTTCCCAGCTGCGGCTTGCCTTGGCCTTGGCTTTGGCCCTGGTTAGGCATGTTGTTCCATCTACGCCTGTTGTCCCGGCCCCTTCTGCGGTACGGTTCCTGTCTAGGACGAGGATGGTACTGCCTCTGCGGTGGTTGGGGCTTAAAGGGTTTCCTCTGAGTCACTGGGGTGTGCATTCCCAACGACTTGAGGGTTGCTCGAGAGTCTTTGAGGCTATGTAATCTGGCATCCGTCTGGTCTGAGAACAAGCCTGACCCTTCGAACGGGAGGTCTTAAAGGGTGTTTTGCACCTCTGGGGGAAGGCCGGAAGCCTGTAGCCACGCCGAGTGCCTCATCACCACTCCTGACGCAATTGTCCTAGCAGCTGCGTCCGCGGAGTCAAGCGAGGCCTGCAGAGAGGTCTTGGCTACTGCCTTCCCTTCGTCCACTAAGGCAGCGAACTCGGGTTGTGAACCCTGGGGCAGGGAGTCCTTAAACTTGGAGACTGATGCCCAAGAATTGAAATTATGTCTGTTCAGAATCGCTTGTTGGTTAGCGATCCTCAACTGGAGACCCCCGGGCGAGTAGACCTTCCTACCAAATAAGTCTAAGCGCCTTGCCTCCTTGGCCTTGGGGGCCGGGGCTTGCTGGCCATGCCGCTCTCGTTCGTTGACCGCCGAGATGACCAGCGAACAGGGTGTTGGGTGTGAAAAGAGGAAGTAGAACCCTTTGGAGGGGGCGAAGTACTTCCTCTCTACTCCTTTCACGGTTGGTGCACTGGAGGCCGGTGTTTGCCATACTGTCTTATAGTTAGATTGTACAGTTTTTATGAGTGGGAGCGCGATCCTGGAGGGGCCTTCCGGGCTTAGGATATCAACCAGAGGGTCCTCCTGCTCTACCCTCTCCTCCATCTGCAATCCCAGATTGATGGCTACTCGGCGGAGCAGTTCCTGGTGCGCCCGATGGTCAATCGGAGGAGGGCCGGACACCGTCGTGCCTGCCACGGCTTCATCTTGTGAGGAGGAAGAGGTTAGGGCCTTCTGAGCGTCCTCCTCTTCCTGCAACTCCTCACCGACTGGGCGCTCCTCTGGGGTCTGTCGTATCTGAGACGGTGCCGGGCTCGGTGCCGAATAGGTTCTCTCTCACTCCGGCGGTCTGGAGACCATGGCCTCCTTGTGAGAGGAGGGGTGCCCCTGTGGGGAGAGGAGGGGTGCCCCTGTGGGGAGCGGGACCGGTGTCCCAAGGGGCCAGATCTCGAGGTCCTGGGCGGGGGGCCTTGCTGGTGGTAGGCCCAAGGGGTCCAGAATGGCCATTGTCCTGGCTGGCCCCACTGTAGGTGCCAAGCGGCTTCGTGTTCCCTACCGGATGGTGCCTTGTGGGTAAATCTGCTGGACTGGCCCGAGTCCGCGTCCGAAACCACGGATGGTGACCTGGATGGCCACGGTGGTGCTGTGGGACAGTGCCATTCTGGGGTCGGAGAGTAGTGCCTCCGTGACTAGGAGTAGTGTCTTGCCGACCTGGACGTGGACCGGTACCGGTGACCTCGGGACCAGGAACAACTACGAGTGGTCTGTCTCGGGGATCGCGTGGCTGACACGTCCCGGTGCCTACTTGAGTAGGACTGCTGGGTCGGTGCTGGGCGCTTATTCGGGCCCGACGGCTGTGTGGCCCTCTGCGCCGAGGGTAGCCGGGAGTCCACCGAGGCGGAGCTCGACCGGGATCGGCGCCGTGAATGGTGCCAAGATGGTGACCGTGATGGGCGCACCATTGCCGGCTTGCCTCTGGATGACAGTCTTGGCAGATTGTCCTTGGCTTGGAGGGGGCCCTCAGCAGACAATACGATGAGGTCCTTTGCTGCCTCAAACATGTCCGGGATGGAGGGCTGTTCCAAAAGCTCCTCCATCCCTTCCTCCTCACTCGATGCGCCTATCCCGGGGCTCGACTGGCCTCTCAGCGCCGGAGCCACTGGCACCGGGATCTGTCCTGGGGCCGCCACGCCCTTAGGCGCACTCGAGGTCTTCGCAGGCGCTGCCCTCTTATGTGGGGAGTGTCCTCGGGCCTTGGGTTGGCCCTTCAATTTTGCCAGTGAAGATGACCGGTGCCGGGGGCGGTCCTGCTGTGTCGGTGCCGTAGGCTTAGGGTGCCCCATCGGTGCCGGATCACGAACCGATGCCGAGGCCCTCTGCACCAAAGTTGACGGTGCCGTGGCCTGCTGTGCCAAAGAGGAGGGCTGTAATGCAGCCTCCATGAGCAGCTGCTTAAGGCAAAAGTCTCTCTCTTTCTTAGTCCTGGGGTTGAAGGCCTTACAGATCTTGCAGCGCTCTTTTTGGTGTGCTTCCCCCAGGCAACGGAGACACGAGTCGTGGGGATCGCTTATCGGCATAGGCTTGCGGCACGTGGCACAAGCCTTGAAGCCTTGGGCATGCGGCATGCCCCGCCACCCAGGGCCGGTGTCGGGATTGACCAAACACTTAACACAAAGGAGCTTAACTACTACTAAAAGAACTGATAACTGCTAAGATTAACACTAGCTACTGAGAACTGAGAACTGCTAAGAGTAACACTAACACTAAGGGACAATCTCAAGTGAGAGACAGAGTTGTTCCAACGCCGTCACAGACGGTAAGAAGGAACTGAGAGAGGGTTGGGCCCGCAGGGATATATATACATGCTAGAGCGGGGCGCCGCTCTGGCGGGAGGTGGGGTCCCTGCCGGCCCGACGGGAGCCGCTGAGAGAAAAAGTTTCCAACGTCCGTGCACGCGGCGCGCACACACCTAATGTGTTATGGACGTGAACAATCACTCGAAGAAGAAAGTGGGGTTACCTCAGTTTACCTCAGCAGTAAGCAAAGCCATTGAGCTAAACTGAGGGTGGGGGGGGGTGGCTGTCCTGATGCAGCGACAGAAAATTAACATGGCACTGCCCCCCTGAGCCTGACGTGTAAGACAAAGATGTGCCTTTGGGGCTGTAAGGAACAGAGAGAGACCCCGTCTTTAGCCTTCATCTTAGGAGACAAATAAAGTGGGGCAGGGGAAACATCCCGTCCTTGTCCCAGGCAGTGGGCAGGGAAGCGATTGTCCCCAGAGAGTTGGGAATGGAGTCAGGAGGGCCCTGGAGGGATGGTCGCTCCCCTCAGGTACTGAGGTGAGGTGCTGAGGCTGCCTTTCCCCCTAGGAAACAGGGGGGAGGGGGTCAAGCTGGACAGGGATGGGGGCAAAGTCTGCCCTGCCCTGTTCCAGATAATGGGGCAGGGAGCTATAGGGAGCTGGGGCACATTCACCTCTTCCTGGGGGGGCAGGGGGAGGATCCTTCACTCCCTTCTCCCAGTGAGGAGACACGCTTGGGGGGTGGGAGGGGCATGGTCGCTTCATTCTCACCCCCAGCCGGCAGGGGTGGGCGTGCTGCGGGAGGGGGCCAGGCCGGCACTCGGCGCTCCTTCACCCTCTGCACAAGAGCAGAGCAGCCGGTGCAAGCTGGAGGGAGATGGGGGCAAAGGCTGCAGCAGGAAAGGACTGTGGGGAGGCAGGAATGGGGCTCAGTGTGTCAGCTAATGAGCAGTGCCTGCTTGGCAGCTCCCCAGCACCTGCCTGAGGAAGCCGTCCTAATCCAAGCCACGGCCTCGCCCAGCCCAGGTCACGGGATGACAAGGCAGTCACAGCTGCGTGGGCTGGGCTTGATAGCACTGAGGTCAGGTCCCACAAGGGAAAAGGATCATGCACCTGAGGATACAATTTGTTCAGGCCTTTGAGAAACCTTAGCAAAACAGACCAATCATCCACCTTCGGGTGAAAGGCAGAAATAGCCACTCTGTGCATCTCGACTGGACTCATGGTCAACCCTTGGCATTTCACGTGCAAGAGTGATTCTAGAACGTGTTGGATCAAGGAACAGGATGGCAAAACCCTAGAATGGAGCGACCAGATAGAAAAATCTCTTCACTGAGCAAGGTGAGTAGCTCTAGTACATGACTTGCTACCATTTAGCAGGACATTCTGCACCTCTTTCGAACAAGACTCGTCTCTATTGTCTAGCCATGAAGTATAGTTAAATGAAGAGCTTGTGGGTGGTGCAGGTGACCATGGTCTTGGGCAATTAGGTCCGGGTCCAATGGAAGCAAAATTGGAGGTTTCATTAACCAAGCTAGGAGACTGGAGAACCAGTGTTGGCGGGCCCACCCTGGGCTACGAATGTGACTCTATCCTGTTTCCACCTGATCTTCAGCAATACTCTGTGACTAAGTCGGATTGCTGGGAAAGCATAGAGGAGCCTGTTCGACCAGGGAAGCAAGACTGCGTCTGTCAGGGAGTCTGGGCTGCAACCTTGCAGGGAACAGAATTGCTGACATTTTTTGTTGGTTCTTGTGCCAAACAGGTCAATTTGGGGAGACCCCCACCCTTGGACGATGAGTCTGGCCACATCTGAGCAAAGAGACCACTTGTGGTGATTCATAAATTACCTGCTGAGGTGATCTGCAAGATCATTCTGCATCCCCAGGAGGCGAGATGCTTGAGGGCTACCAAGCTGGCAATGCAGAACTCCCAAAGTTGAGTTGCCATTTGGCAGAGCAGGGAAGATTGGGCTCCTCCCTGCCTGTTGAGGTAAAACATTGCCACTGTATTGTGAGAACAGGCTCTTCCCCTGCACCTGCAGAAGAAACACCTGACATGCTAGCCTGATAGCTTTCAGTTCTCCGACATCGATACGTAAAGACAGGTTTCCTGAAGAACATCGTCCCTGAGTCGGAAGAGCACTGAGTTGGCCCCCCACAGCTGAAAGCAGATGCATCCATCACTAACGTGAGGGTCAGCTGAGGACAGTCAACAGGGACACCCCTGCACACACTGTCTGGAGGGAGGCAAGGACCCGAGAGAGCATCCTCATTACCAAGTTGAGATGACGGCTCAGTGAGTAAACTGCGGCTAGCCAACTCTGAAGACTTTTGAAGCACAGTTTGGCATATTTGGACCATGTTATGTGCACAAGAGCATATGCCCCAGCAGCCTCAAACAGTTTTGTGATGGGGTGAGACTTGAGATCTGTAATAATGGCACAAACTGTCTGAAACCTCAAGTCTCGCTTGAGACCAGTCCAGTAGTGCCCCTATAAACTGGCAGACCAATCTCCAGGATAAAGGGAGGGGATAATAGAAGCTAGGGTGACCATGCAAAACTGTCTTTTTTAAATGCTTGTTGAGAAGATGCAATCCCAAGAGTGGGCTGAGACCTGCTCCCACCCTTCATTTTCAGGACTGGGAATAAAACCCCCATCCCTCTGAGACCTTGTGGAACCTCTTGAGTGGCACCCATCAGAAGGAGAGATTGAACCTCCTCGAGGAGGAGCTTCTCATGAGACGGTCACTGAAGAGGGATGGGGAGGGTGGGAAGTAGGAGCAGAGGCTGTAGCCTGCTTCCACAGTGCTGAAGACCCGTTGGTCTGAAGTAATTCCAGTGGAATTCCCCACTGGGGAAGTGGGGGAGAGAATTTGCAAAAATAGGTGAAATGGGATCTGGAAGTGTGAAAACCGTCATGACATCCTCGACTGAGCCGTCAAAATGTCTGCTTAGTGCTGCCTGCCACTGAGTGTCTAGAAGGGCCAGGAGCTGATGCAGAAGTTGAAGGAGGGGCAGACGGATTCCTAAACCCCCTGCTCTTCTTTCCGGACAGGTCCTGATGAGGAGCTGTAGCCTTATACTGGGATACAAGCCCAAAGACTTCAAAGTTTGCCCCTGAGTCCTTGAGGCCATGGAGTTTGGTATCTGTTTCCTCTGCGAGCAGCGAAGCACCTTCAAAGGGCAAATCCAGAGTAGTTTGCTGGACTTCATGGGGTAAACCAGAAGACTGTGGCCAAGAGCACCTTCCCATAGAGACTAAATGTGCATCTGCAGCGGCTAGCTCCACCTGCACCTGAAGTCCTCCCCGCTAACCTGCCCTCAATCACTAGTGAGAACTTCTGCCTCGCATTCTCAGGCATCAGATCCTCAACTTTCCCCATAGAAACCCACCAGTTAAAACCATAGCACCCCAACAAGGCCTGTTGGTTGGCAATTCTAAGTTGCAACCGTCCAGTCAACTAAAGGTTTCTACCAAATAAATCCAGCTTCTTTTCACCTTTGGATTCGCGGGGTGGTAGCTTGAGGCCCCCTAACTCTCATTAGCCTCCGCAAGCACTAGTGACGCTGGATGAGGATGGGAGTACAGGTAGCCAAACCCCTGTGAGGGCGCATAATATTTGCGCTCTGCAAGCTTTGATGTGGGAGGCCACAATGATGGGGTCTGCCAAAGGGATGTTATAGGCTCCAAAATCGCCTCACTGATTGGCAGAGCCTGTCTAGATGAATCTGCTGTAGGTAAAATATTAATGAGATGAGAGGGCTCCCTCACCTCCTCAAACCTGAATGCCCAGGTCCAAAGCCACACTCTTCAGTAGCTCCTGCTATGCCTTATAGCCATCAGCTGGGGATGATGTTATCCCAGAAGACACTGCCTTACCTGGAGAGGATGAGGATGAAAACTCAGGATGTCTCTTCCTCAGGCTGCTATGCAGGCTCTTCGGGAACCATTGCCAATGTCTCGGGACTGGGCCCAGTACCCACCACAGAAGCAGGTTTGACTCAGTGCTACCTTTCACCTCATCTGGATGAGGAATCATAGAATCATAGAATCATAGAATATCAGAGTTGGAAGGGACCTCAAGAGGTCATCTAGTCCAACCCCCTGCTCAAAGCAGGACCAATTCCCAGCTAAATCATCCCAGCCAGGGCTTTGTCAAGCCGGGCCTTAAAAACCTCCAAGGAAGGAGACTCTACCACCTCCCTAGGTAACACATTCCAGTGTTTCACCACCCTCCTAGTGAAATAGTTTTTCCTGATATCCAACCTGGACCTCCCCCACTGCAACTTGAGACCATTGCTCCTTGTTCTGTCATCTGCCACCACTGAGAACAGCCGAGCTCCATCCTCTTTGGAACCCCCCTTCAGGTAGTTGAAGGCTGCTATCAAATCCCCCCTCATTCTTCTCTTCTGGAGACTAAACAATCCCAGTTCTCTCAGCCTCTCCTCATAAGTCATGTGCTCCAGACCCCTAATCATTTTTGTTGCCCTCCGCTGGACTCTTTCCAATTTTTCCACATCCTTCTTGTAGTGTGGGGACCAAAACTGGACACAGTATTCCAGATGAGGCCTCACCAATGTCGAATAAAGGGGAACGATCACGTTCCTCGATCTGCTGGCAATGCCCCTACTTATACAGCCCAAAATGCCGTTAGCCTTCTTGGCAACAAGAGCACACTGTTGACTCATATCCAGCTTCTCGTCCACTGTGACCCCTAGGTCCTTTTCAGCAGAACTGCTACCTAGCCATTCGGTCCCTAGTCTGTAGCAGTGCATGGGATTCTTCCGTCCTAAGCGCAAGACTCTGCACTTGTCCTTGTTGAACCTCATCAGGTTTTTTTCTGCCCAATCCTCTAATTTGTCTAGGTCCCTCTGTATCCGATCCCTACCCTCTAGTGTATCTACCACGCCTCCTAGTTTAGTGTCATCTGCAAACTTGCTGAGAGTGCAGTCCACACCATCCTCCAGATCATTAATAAAGATATTAAACAAAACCGGCCCCAGGACCGACCCTTGGGGCACTCCACTTGAAACCGGCTGCCAACTAGACATGGAGCCATTGATCACTACCCGTTGAGCCCGACGATCTAGCCAGCTTTCTATCCACCTTACAGTCCATTCATCCAGCCCATACTTCTTTAACTTGGTGGCAAGAATACTGTGGGAGACCGTATCAAAAGCTTTGCTAAAGTCAAGAAATAACACATCCACTGCTTTCCCCTCATCCACAGAGCCAGTTATCTCATCATAGAAGGCAATTAGGTTAGTCAGGCACGACTTCCCCTTCGTGAATCCATGCTGACTGTTCCTGATCACTTTCCTCTCCTCTAAATGTTTCATAATTGATTCCTTGAGGACCTGCTCCATGATTTTTCCAGGGACTGAGGTGAGGCTGACTGGCCTGTAGTTCCCCGGATCCTCCTTCTTCCCTTTTTTAAAGATGGGCACTACATTAGCCTTTTTCCAGTCATCTGGGACCTCCCCCGATCGCCATGAGTTTTCAAAAATAATGGCTAATGGCTCTGCAATCTCACCCGCCAACTCTTTTAGCACCCTCGGATGCAGCGCATCCGGCCCCATGGACTTGTGCACGTCCAGTTTTTCTAAATAGTCCCGAACCACTTCTTTCTCCACAGAGGGTTGGTCACCTTCTCCCCATGCTGTACTGCCCAGTGCAGCAATCTGGGAGCTGACCTTGTGCGTGAAGACAGAGGCAAAAAAATCATTGAGTACATTAGCTTTTTCCACATCCTCTGTCACTAGGTTGCCTCCCTCATTCAGTAAGGGGCCCACACTTTCCTTGATTTTCTTCTTGTTGCTAACATACCTGAAGAAACCCTTCTTGTTACTCTTAACATCTCTTGCTAACTGCAACTCCAAGTGTGATTTGGCCTTCCTGATTTCACTCCTGCACGCCTGAGCAATATTTTTATACTCCTCCCTGGTCATTTGTCCAATCTTCCACTTCTTATAAGCCTCTTTTTTGCATTTAAGATCAGCAAGGATTTCACTGTTTAGCCAAGCTGGTCGCCTGCCATATTTACTATTCTTTCTACACATCGGGATGGTTTGTTCCTGCAACCTCAATAAGGATTCTTTAAAATACAGCCAGCTCTCCTGGACCCCTTTGCCCTTCATGTTGTTTTCCCAGGGGATCCTGCCCATCTGTTCCCTGAGGGAGTCAAAGTCTGCTTTTCTGAAGTCCAGGGTCCGTATTCTGCTGCTCTCCTTTCTTCCTTGTGTCAGGATCCTGAACTCGACCATCTCATGGTCACTGCCTCCCAGGTTCCCATCCACTTTTGCTTCCCCTACTAGTTCTTCCCTGTTTGTGAGCAGCAGGTCAAGAAAAGCTTTGCCCCTAGTTGGTTCCTCCAGCACTTGCACCAGGAAATTGTCCCCTACACTTTCCAAAAATTTCCTGGATTGCCTGTGCACCGCTGTATTGCTCTCCCAGCAGATATCAGGGTGATTAAAGTCTCCCATGAGAACCAGGGCCTGTGATCTAGCAATTTCTGCTAGTTGCCAGAAGAAAGCCTCGTCCACCTCATCCCCCTGGTCTGGTGGTCTATAGCAGACTCCAACCACGACATCACCCTTGTTGCTCCCACTTCTCAACTTTATCCAGAGACTCTGAGGTTTTTCTGCAGTATCATACCGGAGCTCTGAGCAGTCATACTCCTCTCTTACATACAACGCAACTCCCCCACCTTTTCTGCCCTGCCTGTCCTTCCTGAACAGTTTATATCCATCCATGACAGTACTCCAGTCATGTGAGTTATCCCACCAAGTCTCTGTTATTCCAATCACATCATAGTTCCTTGACTGTGCCAGGACTTCCAGTTCTCCCTGCTTGTTTCCCAGGCTTCTTGCATTTGTGTATAGGCACTTAAGATAACTCAATGATCGTCCCTCTTTCTCAGCATGAGACAGGAGTCCTCCCCTCTTGCGCTCTCCTGCTTGTGCTTCCTCCCAGGATCCCATTTCCCCACTTACCTCAGGGCTTTGGTCTCCTTCCCCCGGTGAACCTAGTTTAAAGCCCTCCTCACTAGGTTAGCCAGCCTGCTGGCGAAGATGCTCTTCCCTCTCTTCGTTAGGTGGAGCCCATCTCTGCCTAGCACTCCTTCTTCTTGGAACACCATCCCATGGTCGAAGAATCCAAAGCCTTCTCTCCGACACCACCTGCGTAGCCATTCGTTGACTTCCACGATTCGACGGTCTCTACCCCGGCCTTTTCCTTGCACAGGGAGGATGGACGAGAACACCACTTGCGCCTCAAACTCCTTTATCCTTCTTCCCAGAGCCACGTAGTCTGCAGTGATCCGCTCAAGGTCATTCTTGGCAGTATCATTGGTGCCCACGTGGAGAAGCAGGAAGGGGTAGCGATCCGAGGGCTTGATGAGTCTCGGCAGTCTCTCCGTCACATCGTGTATCCTAGCTCCTGGCAAGCAGCAGACCTCTCGGTTTTCCCGGTCAGGGCGGCAGATAGATGACTCAGTCCCCCTGAGGAGGGAGTCCCCGACCACCACCACCCTCCTCCTCCTCTTGGGAGTGGTGGTCGTGGAACCCCCATCCCTAGGACAGTGCATCTTTTGCCTTCCAATCGGTGGAGTCTCCTTCTGCTCCCTTCCCTCAGATGGGCCATCTAGTCCACTCTCCGCATTAGCACCTGTAGAGAGAACATGGAAACGATTCCTCACCTGTATCTCCATTGCTGGTGCATGGACGCTCCTCTTTCTTCTTCTGGAGGTCACATGCTGCCAAACCTCCTCACAATCCTTCTGTCCCTGCTCCGCCTGCTCTGAATCTTCAGAACATTGTGGCCGTAGAAGCATCTCCTGACGTCTGTCCAGGAAATCTTCATTTTCCCTTATGCAACGCAGAGTCGATACTTGTTTCTCCAGCCCTCGAACCTTCTCCTCCAGTATGGAGACCAGCTTGCACTTTGTACAGACAAAGTCGCTTCTGTCCTGCGGAAGAAAGACAAACATGGCACAACCTGTGCAGGTTACAACAGCTGATCGCTCACCTTCCATATCACCGTCCTCTTAGGAGCTTCCTCAACTGTTGCAGGAACTACTCGGAGAAACCTGCAGATGAAAGCCTCAGTGCGCTCTCCCCACGCGAACTCCCAGGCAAACTCCCGCTGTTAGCCTCTGCTGTTCGCCGCTCAGCTGGTTCGCTGCTGACTGCCCTTATATACCAGTCAGGCCCACTCAAGGCCCAGCTGGAACAAAGCACTCCCAATTCACACTTTTCAAACAAACAAGCAAGCAATCAAGCACACGGTCAAACTGACCAACTGTCCCAGCAGCAGACACTCAGATACTCACCAACACAGCCCCCCTAATGCAGCACTTAGCGTACCTCCTCTCGGACAGCTCCCAGGCAAACTCCCGCTGTTAGCCTCTGCTGTTCGCCGCCTGAGACTGAGTAAGAAGGATGTGGGGATGACCTAGCAGTTAGGGGAATCCACAGGGGTTCCAAAAAGGCCACCAATAAAGGACCAGGCCCCAAGGGCCTCTTGGCCCCATTCCTACCGCAAGCCCTGAGGCAGAGGCCTGAGGGTACCCAGGGTGGTAGGGTCTAGGGCGTGACGAGTTTTGCTCTGAGGCTGGGAGATGTCTGATCCCACCTCAGAAACTGAAGAGGCCTCTCCTTCCACCGACCATGGAGGAGCCGATCCTGTCGGTGCCAGAGACTGGTGCCGAGATCCTGACGGCTGAAGAAATGCTATCGTTGCTAGCTCCCCGCTAGCCCCCAAGGCTGACTTGTAAGAGTGGTAGGCTGACTTGTAAGAGTGGTACAGGACAGGAGGCTGCACCAATAGAGTCAGTGCTGGGCAATCTGATGGCACCGGAAGAGCTATTTCCTGTATCCCTGGAGACACCGGTACCAACAGGCTTAGAAGGTCTCTCACCACAGCAAACACCTCTGGTGTAGTTGGCACTGAGATCATCTCCGGTTGCCGCAGTGCTGCTGCCGTTGAGAATGCTGTTTCTGGCTCTGGATTTGACAGAGACGGTAGCAGCACCGGAGTCAACACTGCCGCTAGTGCCACAAACTTGGAGAAGGCGCCATGCTTCAAACCGGAACGCCCTCTACCCGGCTCCTTTCCTCCCTGCTTAGCCAGCTTGGGGGGTGGAGATCTTCCTGGGCTTGGTGCCCCTTTGGAAGCCTCATGCCACTTCCTGGGCACAGATGAAGGAGACGAGTGCTGGGACTCAGACAGTCTCAGAGGTGAGCTTCTGACTGAAGCTGCAGCATGCGGTATTGACTCAGACTGGGCTGTTGCCTAGGGTAGGCTCTGTGCCACTTCCCTGAGCAGGAACTTCGGCCTAGCTCCCCTGTCCTTTGTTCTAGGCTTAAAGTCCTAACAAACTTGGCACCAGTCCTTTAAGTGTGTCTCCCCCAGGCACTTAAGACAAGAGTCATGCAGGTTGCTGACAGGCCTGTGTTTTGTGGCAGATGCAGAGGACCTGAAGCCCAGAGACTGGGGCAGACCCTGGCACAAGCGCCCCAAACGGGGAACAGAAAAACAGATTGATTTATTTATTTTTAACTAGAAACTTCCTAATTACAATGAGACACAAAACTATTAATCCGAAGGCTGAGACATACTGCCAAAGTAGTGCCAATGGCCAGCCTGGGTGGTAAAAAGGAATAAGGGGGGGGGGTACAAGGGCAGCTTTGTCCTTTATACCTGCAGTGTAATGCAACAGTGGAGGGTGCGTGAGCCACCTGGATGGGTGCTGCTGAGGCAAGACTGTTTTTGATGGCTGTGCAATGGGGCACACGGACCCGGAGAGCGGAACGCACCTGTGCAATCAGAGGAAGAAGAAAGGAAATCCAGAAAGGAGAACTGGTGTGGCTCTGCGATGAGAAAAAGCGGGGGGAGGGGGAAATCCCAAACTTACTTCTTTTTGGTGGGATCTCATTCAGCGATTAAACAACGTATCCTTGTTGCTACAAATGGTAAGCGCTCTCCCCATTGCAGTGCATCAAGAATTGGTGGACAGACTCATGGAAAGAAAGGGGAGGGCAGCCACTGAGGATGCTCAACAGCTATTCCAGAGGGATGCAGCAGAAGACGATCGGGAGGTACCTCACGAGGGACTTGTGTTTCATCATGGGAGACCAGTTGTAGAGGAGGAATTGCCAGGGTGTTCTCGGGACCTCAACACACTGCTGTCTTCATCAGTCTGTCCGCAACACAGAGGCTTGACCTTAAGGATACAATTTCTGTGCTCTGATAATCTGGATCCAACTATGAGCATGGGGTTCATGACTGACTATAGATTTGGGCAGGCAGATGCACACACAAACCTAAGTGGGTGGCAGACTGCCTGGGTTCCTAGGAGTTACTGTTTTAAATGCTAATTTAATTAGAGGGGAGAAAAGTTGTAATGATTCAGGTAGCGAGCACCTCCACCAATAGATGGTGCTATATCCTTCTCTCAGTGTTGTTTTGGATATTGTTGGGGGTTAGCAGAACCTTCAGTCCTGCCTGTGTCTACTGGAGTAGATAGTTGCAGTGTCCCAATAAACAAATCTCTGTAATTCTATGTGTGACTATTCCAGTATCTTGTAAATTTAAAGTCTTTTTTAAACTTACAAGCCCCTCTTGTCTTCTTTCCGGGCTTCCTCCCTTCACTGTTTCTGAGTCTACAACCCATATCTCCCATGCTACAACCATAGTGTGACAGGACCCATACGTATTTGGCCTGCTCAATAAACCTTTAGAAATCCTAACTGTGATAGAAAAGTTACTGCTCAGGCACAACTCAGAAAGGGGTGGGACTGAGATAGAAATTATGGTCTTGATGCAGAAATCACTGCGTTGATTAGTTCCCAAGAGCAGGAGAATGAATGTTGGGTTGGTTTACGACCCAGCCATGTGATTCCAAGAAGGACCAAACCTCATCCAAAGTCAGCAGTTTCCTCCATTTACCCAGTTGCTGAGATACGTATAGATAAACTGGTCCTTCCTCGGTAGGGCCTGAGACACCTTGCCTTGGCAAAAACAACAGGAACTATGGCCAGACCAAAAGGCAATGCTCTGACTTGTCAATAAGGGTCCAGAGAAAAGTAGTAAAGAAACTTTCCGGGGGTGGATCAGATGTATAGTAATATGCATTACAATAGCTGGGAACCAAGTCAGAAACTCCTGTAGGATGGCTATGAGCAAAACCTCCTTTCAGAAAAAGTCCTCAGGGAAATGAGTTAACATGTTTTAGGTCATGTTAGGATCATTGGTGTTTTTCTGAGCTGGTCATTTGTGGGTAGGAACTTACTCTACCGTTTCATGGCCTACTCTTTGGGGGGGGAGGGATAGCTCAGTGGTTTGAGCATTGGCCTGCTAAACCCAGGGTTGTGAGTTCAATCCTTGAGGGGGCCACTTGGGAATCTGGGGCAAAATCAGTACTTGGTCCTGCTAGTGAAGGCAGGGGGCTGGACTCGATGACCTTTCAAGGTCCCTTCCAGTTCTAGGAGATGGGATATCTCCATTATTATTTTTTTTTTTTTAATGGGCCGCTTAGAGCAGGGAAGTGATGAAAGCCCTGCCGGGAGGATAAAGAGAACTTGATAGCGTAGCCATACGGGCCAATCTCGGCCACCCTCTGAAGTTATGCAAGATCGCACTTGTGTGGCAGTCTGGAGCTTGGTCCCTGTCAAGGTTGATACAAACCTCCATCCTTTCAGCCAGCTTTAGCTCTTAGGCTGTAATATTTGCAGCATTAATTGATGGAAGGGTGACAAGATGTCATAATGAGAAGCCACTGCTAAATTCAGGAAGGGGGCTAAAAGGTCATCCCTGCTGTCCTCAATATACTAAAGCCATGGCTGTATAAACCCCAGGAAATACACTCGCCATTTTATGCAAGGAGATTCTCCCTCAGCTCCTGGTAAAATGTCACTGTTTTAAAGGTTAATACAACTGAAACATCCCAAGGGCTTGGTGAAAAAAGTGATAGGACCAGAAAGTCAATTTAGTGATGGCCAACAGATTAAATTAAAATGTTTTCATTATGGTGTATTTCTGAGAAAAACAGACGAAAAAGCTTGATTGAATCTAGTTAGTTTCAAAGGTAGTTCGAGTCACATTTGTATTAAGGGAAATGCATCCACCTAGAACACTCTGTGGGACTTGTCCCCTGTCCCTAGTGAACAAGAGTTTGCATATCCCTTTGTCTCCTGTATATAATATAAAATAGGCCTAGTGGTAAGCCCTACTGCCCCCGCCCCCCGATGTGATCACTTGTGTATCTTACTGATCACCGAGTGTTTTACACGCTTCAGTCAGCCTCACTTTTAACTCCACACACAGAGGACTCTGGCCTTATAGGGAGACTCTTCCCAGAAGAGAGGGCACATGCAAGGACCTGTGCCTGTTCACTTCCACAAAAGGACAATGGAGCCAGACCTCCACACCCCATACGCACAGCACTGATATTCTGCTCTGACCTTGAGAGAAAACAGGACGAGGCTACTGCCAGGGGGCCGGCCAGTCATTCTGCCAGCTCACCATTCTGGCCATAAGATAACCCCCTTTATACTCCCCCTCTTCCAGATGCCCACAAGTCACCCAACTATTAGGGTTTTTTTTTCCCCAGGAAGCGTGCATTTACTTTACACATACAAGCTGCCCACTGACTTCCATGGGACTCCTTATATACAAATTGAATGTTCAACTTTAGGTGACCCAACCCTTCCCACTAGCTGAAGAGATTCCCTAAGGTGTGATTGCTGAGATGTCTGTCTTTTCCTCTGACCTCACCCCTTTCCCTCAGAAAATCTTCAAGGGCTGTTTTCATTCCATGCTGGGGCATCTTTAACATAAAGCCCTGATTTAATCATAAATATTTTTTAAATATCCCAGAATACAAAACTCTGGAAAGCTTTTAGTTTTAATAAGAAGAACATTTTCTTATGAATACAACTTTTATAACTGTTTTAAACCCGGACACTGACCTTTTCCCCCCCCTAAAAGCGGCCACTCCTGCACAATCACCATTTATAGGGAAAAAAATATTTTAACTAGTATTTATAGGATACTCTTCATCCATCTTACAAGTACTCTTTAGGCAGGATTTCTTTTAAGCTTCATTAGGAAACAGTGTGTTTGCTTATGTTACATATAGCTAAAAAATCTGAAATAGCTGGGACATTGAAGAGTTTAAATATATAACGTCTACAAAGTTTAATGTTAAATATAAACCAGAAGGTATCAGACTTTCATATGAAACAGACACTTGTGGCACCAGCCCTTGCAGGAGAAGTGGAGTGAAGTTTGCAAATCATGTAACGTAAGTGTCCTTAACAAACCAGCCTTATACAGATTTTAAATAATGTTCAGTATTCATGAAGAAATGCCTATTTGGTTTTATACACTGGCTTTTCTGGTAAGTGAAGCAAAATTACATCCTTAAGAATTTCACTTATACATGCACTGTGGAAACAATTGCACAGTTTTAAAGTGTTTTTTTTTGTCTTATATAAGCCGTGTTGGATAGTTGAACTGACCTTGTAGACAGTTTGCAGCTATTTTTTGGTCCAGTCCGAAGAGGATGGATCTAGACTGTTCTCAGTGGTGGCAGATGACAGAACAAGGAATAATGGTCTCAAGTTGCAGTGCGGGAGGTTTAGATTGGATATTAGGAAACACTATTTCACTAGGAGGGTGGTGAAGCACTGGAATGGGTTACCTAGGGAGGTGGTGGAATCTCCTTCCTTAGAGGTTTTTAAGGCCCGGCTTGACAAAGCCCTGGCTGGGATGATTTAGTTGGGGTTGGTCCTGCTTTGAGCAGGGGGTTGGACTAGATGACCTCCTGAGGTCCCTTCCAACCCTGATATTCTATGAATCAGAGTCAAACTGTCAGGATAATGCACCAACACCAAAGAAAATCAACTGAACAACAGTCTTGAAAATGCTTTATTGAACGGTGTGTCTTATTGTAATGTGCAGAAGATGTGTTTGAAAAGACTACAGCTTGAAAATTGGTTCTGAAAATCCTCAACAATCAATAAAAAAAATCCCTCCCGGGGTAACTCCTAGTAGAACCAGAGGACCGGTGTAAAATTTCCCTTAAAACATTTTCTGTTGCAGAGACTGAACGAAAACAAAGTTGTACTGTACTGGCTGGAAATACTTGGAATCTGAGGATTAAGAAAATGAGAATGAAACTGAAACTTCAAACTGTGGGGTGGTTTTTTTGTTATTTTAGATTAGTATACACGTCACAGTTCTGTTGAGAACACCAGCTGGTGTTCAAGTCTGTAATTTTATTCTAAAATGCTTGTAATGCTGCAGGAATGGAAGAGAAAGAGAAAGCGGGCGAGGTTAGAGAACTGGAAAGAGACATGATTATAGTATAAGCCTATTTTAAATTTATCAGAAGCTGTGTGCACTTTTGTCTTTATAGTCTAACTTTACATTCCAAAAAAACCAAACCCCTGCTGTCTTTGCATTGGGGCTATTATGAAAGTCTATGCACAAAAAACACTGTACATTTTTTTACATATAGGATTAATAGTATAGGCATGTAGGTGGCATGATTCAATTAAAAGGCTCTTTACTTTTTTTTTTATGCCAGAAAAAAATAATCAAAGAGAAATAATAAATAAAAGGTGCTAAAGTTAGCATTAAGAATTCAGTTGTAATATATTGACAAAGTCTGGGAAGTCAAATCCTCAAGCTCTCCTGATACTGACAAGTCTCTGCAAACTATGAAGCAAATACATAAATAACTCAAAAATATGATTGAGACCGTGAAGGCTTTTAAAACTAAGACAACATAATCCAGGTTAACTTTTTTTTTTTTTTTTTTTTTTAAAGACAGTGAATAAATGAATCATCTACACCTGAATAAAACATGTTTAACAGTTGAAAAATTTTAACAACCACAAAAAAGAAAAACTTTAAACAAAGATGAACAAGATTTGATTTGAGGGCACACAAAAGCCCTTTGCAGTAGATTCCAGCAGTGGCATTACTGTTGTGTCTCCTACAGATGCATAAAAGAGAAGCTGAACTCCACATGGACGTGATGACTAATATGACAACATAATAGTCACATATAGCAAAATGCCAAACCCTGGAAACAACAATCTGTCCCACTGCAGAGCTTGCTTTATGTGCTGAAGCACATAGAAATAGGTGATTCAGTCACATATTATTCAAAAGCTACTTCATGGCTACAAACTGCTAGTGAACACAACCTTTTTGTCATGTAACCTTTGAATAATGGGAAAAGCTTTGGGTTTTTATAGTTTCACTCCTTGTATTTAATTTTTTAAATGACAAGGTCACTAAAACTCATGCACGCTGCAAAAAACCTCATGCAGTAGTTAAGGTAAACCATCCAAGCAGTTTTTATTCATTAATATTCATAAATACACACAGCAGCTTCATTAGAGATTTTTCATTTTTTCCTCTTCAGTTTGAACGTGGAGTATTAGGAGAGCCTTTTGCATGTCAAGGTACAGAACACAGAGGTTTCTCCTCTGCACTGCAACCTACATTTACCTGCTAGAAGTAAAAATTAGTTAAGTGGAAATGATTATCATATATATCTTTTCTCTCTTCCTTTTGAATGTACACAATGTAACAAGAGTGACAGACCTGAAATTACAATCACCAAAACAAACCCAAGATAGTAGTTGTCCACTTTCATTGGCAAATACAGCACAGAGGACATTGTCTGCGAAGTGGGATGTCATCAAAGAGGAGGTGGAGGAGGCTCGTTTCCTTTATTACTCTCTTTTAAATTTAGGTTTTCTAAAGCAACATCTAAAGGCATAATATCTACACAGCCCATAGCACCAAAATCGGCAATTTCCCCCCTCTCATCCTCATCTGAGGAGGAACTTTCTTCCCGCATCAAAGTGGACAGTAGAAGCTCTTGAACAAATAGGCTACGGTCTGCCCGTTCGCTTTCCATTGACTGACGCTCTGCTTCTGACATCTTAGGATCATTCAACCTGCACAACAGTGAAGGGAGAGACAAGACAGGCAGTTGATAAAAACCACTGGGCTGAAGACTTTATTACACAGCAAGAATGCTCTCATCTGCTGGACTGACACACACTGGAAGGTGTTCGTGACCACACCTTGGGAACCAGCATGTGTATTGCTATCCTGCTTTGGAGGCGGACAGATCTGACAATGACTGACATATCTGATCCAACTAAAATAGACATTTCAAAAACCTTCTGTTTCAAGTCACAACAGTCTGCACAGATTGGATTGATAAAGTGGAGAAATTAAATTCTGAATGCAAACAACATGACAACTTGCACTACTAAATGTAAAAAATTCTATTCTACATACTCTCTGAAAGTCTAACTGCAAAGTCTGTAAATACCAGCCCTTAGAAATAATCAAAAATATTTTAATTTATGTCACATACATTTGATCTCTAGAGGTCAGATTTTTTGGTAACTTAGGTAAAACTCAGCACGACAGCAATACATTATTTGATATAAACTTCAAGTTTCTGCCATACAGAAGCTGAGGAAATGCTGCAGAAGAGAATGTATCAATTTGGAAGCCAAAAGATGAAAAAAGTAACAGGAACTTTAAAATCCAGAAGGCCTGTATATTACAATGCCTCGAGCATCCCAAGAGAGCTGGAATCACACAAAGATGATGGGCCTTTTTTACAGAACCACCCCGGAGTTTAATGTTTTCTAAAGCAGTAGTATTTATTAATGACAACTTTGTTTACTGCATTTTTCTTCTATTCTCACCTAAAATGTAATAAAATATCTAATGTACATGAAAACCCGGTTACCTACTTTCGTAACTGTTGTTCCTCGAGATGTGTTGCTCATGTCCATTCCATTCTAGGTGCACGCGCGCCCACATGCGTCGTTGTCAGAGTGCCGCACTCATGCTGCGGTATATCCAGCGCCGCCGACCCTATGCCCTCTCAGTTCCTTCTTACCGACAACGCCAGAGGGGTGGGAGGGCGGGTAATGGAGCAACACATCTCGAAGAACAACAGTTATGAAAGGTAGGTAACCGTTTTTTCTTCGAGTGCTTGCTCATGTCGATTCCATTCTAGGAGACTCACAAGCAGTATCCTTGGTCACGGGCTCAGAGTTCACAAAGCGAGCATTGTCTCAGGCTTGCTGGGTGAGCGCATAATGAGACGTAAACATGTGGACAGACGACCAGGTAGCAGCCCTGCAGATATCCTGAATTGGCACCTGGGCCAGGAAGGCTGCCAACGAAGCCTGCACTCTAGTCAAGTCAGCAGTCTCAGTTGCTGGTGGAGGCACCTTTGCCAGGTCATAGCAGTAACAGATGCAGGCTGCGATCCAGGACGAAAACTTCTGCGCAGACACTGGGTGACCTTTCATCCTGTCTGCCACTGCAATGAACAACTGCGTTGACTTACAAAATGTCTTGGTCCGTCGATGTAGAAGGCAAGCGCTCTCCTGACGTCCAGGGCGTGCAATTTGCGCTCCTCTTCTGATTTATGAGGCTTTGGAAAGAAGACAGGTAAGTATACGTCTTAGCCAGTATGAAACTGTGAAACTACCTTGGGCAGGAACGCTGAATGAGGCCACTGCTGGACTTTGTCCTTTTAGAACACCATATAGGATAGCTCTGAAGTAAGCGCCCTGATCTCAGAGACCCTACGGGCGGACATTATTGCAACCAGGAAAGAAACTTTTCAGAAGAGGAGGAGAAGGGAGCAGGAAGCTAGAGGCTCAAAGGGAGGACCCATGAGCTGCAACAGCACAAGATTCAAGTCCCAGGGTGGGATGGGATCCCTGACATGCGGGTAGAGATGCTCCAGACCTTTCAAAAAATGGACTGACATGTCGTGAGCGAAGACCGACCTGCCCTGGAGTGGAGGGTGGAAGGCCAAAATAGCGGCCAAATGGACTTTGATCGATGATAGGAACAACCCCTGGAGCTTGAAATGCAGAAGATAATCCAGGATAGCCTGCAGCGAGCCCTGCTCAGCCTGGATACCCCAGTCCAACGTCCAGCAGGTGAACCTCTTCCACTTGGCTAGGTAGGTCGCTCTGGTGGATGGCTTTCTGCTACCCACAGGACCTGTTGGACCTGGACCAAGTATTCCAGTTCTTCCACATTTAGCCATGCAGAAGCCACGCTGTCAAGTGCAGCACCATCAGGTTCGGATGTAGAAGATGGCCGTGGTTCTGGGACAGCAGATGCGGCCAGAGAGGCAGCTGCAGCGGGGTGGCTAGCAAAAGGTCCGTCAGCGTGCCGAACTAGTGCTGCTGAGGCAACGCAGGAGCTATCAGGATCACCTTCGCCTTGTCCTGTTTGATCTTCATAAGGACCTTGTGAATTAGCAGCACCGGTGGGAAGGCGTACCTCAGACTCCCCACCCCCCACAACCTCGGGAGCAGAAAGGCATGAACAGGTCCACCTGGGGAGTCCCCGACCTCCAGAAGATCACACCGACCACTCCGGGTGGAGCGACCACTCGTGGCAAGATGAGAAGGTCCTACTGAGGTGATCTGCTACCATGTTCTTGGCCCCAGGCAGATATGCAGCCACCAGATGGACAGTATGTCGCACACAGAAGTCCTAGAGGCAGAGAGCATCGTGGCAAAGGGCTGATGACCTGGCCCTAGCCCTGCCTGTTGATGTAATACATCGCTGTGGTATTGTCTGTCGGGACCTGCACCACATTGCCCTTCATGTGGGGCAGGAAAGCCTGGCAGACCAGGCGAAACGCTTTGAGCTCCCTGACGTTTATGTGGAGGGACAGATCATCCCACGACCAGCGGCCTTACATGCTGAGTTCGCCCAGGTGGACTCCCCAGCCCAGGTCCAACGCATCAGAAACCAGGGTCTGCGATGTGGACAGGGCTGCGAAGGGAACTCCCTCCAACACCAATTTGGGGCTCAGCCACCAATCTAAAGATGATTGGATGTGAGCCAGTACCCTGATCACCCAGTCTAGATTATGTATATGCGACCATGTGACCTAACAACTGCAGGCAGGTGTAAGCAATGGTGAGCAGGCAGTTTTTCACATGGGAGATCAGGTCTGATATGGCCTGGAAACGCGCCACCAGAAAAAAGGCTCTGGCTCGTGTGGAGTTGAGAACCGCTCCAATGAGTTCATTGGTTCTATTCGTTGCATCGGCCTGAAGGTAGATTTCTTTTTGTTTATCAACAGGCCCAGGTCGCGACAGGTGGAATACAAGATCAAGGCTTCTTTGCACCGGATCCCAAGATCTGCCTTTGATGCGCCAATCATCGAGATATAGATAGACCTGAAGTTCTCCACGCCTGAGGTAAGCGGCCACTGGTGCCATACCTTTTGTAAACACCCTGGGGGCAGATGAGAGACCAAAGGACAACGCCGTGACTGGAAATGGTGTCCGCCCACCACAAATCAGAGGAATTGTCTGCTACCTTGGAAGATGGAGATATGGAAATAAGCATTCCTCAGATCGAGGGTGGCGTACCAGTCTCCCGGATCCAGGGAGGGGATGATGGAGGCCAGGGAGACCATGTGGAACTTCAACTTTTTGAGAGACTTGTTGAGGTGCTTCAGGTCCAGAATGGGTCTTAGACCCCCTTTCACTTTCAGGATTAGGAAATAATGGGCGTGGAACCCTTTTCCCCTCATGTCCCAGGGTACCTCCTTCACTGCCCCCAGCTGCATGAGGTTCTCGACCTCCTGAATAAGGAGCTGATTGTCAGAAGGGTCCCTGAAGGGGTGCGTGTCCGTGTGTGTGTGTGTGTGTGTCCGAGAATTGCAGGGTGTAGCCCTTAGATACAATCTCTAGCACTCAACGGTCCGAGGTGACTCGCAATCAGGCCGAACGGTAGGGAAGAATACAGTTGAGGAACTATGCCTCATGGCCACCGCGACCACACTAGCTACCAAATCAGCCGCGTCCCACACCCTCTGGAAGGAGCACCATGCAACCGTCGTATCCTTCTCCACCAGGGCCCCAAATTCCTGGGCCGATTTCTGGGGCAGTGAGTCCTTGAACTTACGGAGGGAGTCCCATAAATTGAAGTTGTACCTCCCCAAGAGAGCCGGAACTGAAAGGTGTCTGCCTGTTCGGCCATCTCCTCCACTTCCAATCCCAAATTCGTAGCCACCATATGAAGCAGGGCCTGATGTTCTTTGAAATCGTCTGGCGGGCTCGTGCAGGAGGGGCCAGCCACCACCTTATCTGGGAATGAAGATGACAACTGAGTCATCGGGGGAGGCCCCGATGGATCATCCTCCACGTGGGAAGAGGGTTTTCGGGGTGGGCACATGCTCCTCTACCCCGGCCTCCAAGTGTGCCACACTTACCAAGCTCAGTGCCGCCGGTTGCTATTCTGAGGTGGCGGCTGAGGAATGGACTGACTGAGGCATCGGCATCACAGGCTCCAGTAGGGCCATTGCACCAGCCACTGGCTTTGCAGCCTCAGGTGCCCACTCACGTTGGTGCTGTCACGGTGAAGGGCTGAATTCCTTTCCGAACCAGAGGAAACACCTTCTGGTGACCACGGAGGGGCTGTCGAACTTCTGTCTCATGGTTAACCGTCGCCAAAGGAGACCAGTGCCTCGAGTAGTAGGATCGGTTCCAGGGCCGGAGGGATCAGTACCACGACAGAGACCACTCCCACAGCGGGGATCTGCACCGAAGAGACAGCCAGCAAGAGGATGACCGGTGCCTTCCTCTAGACAACCTGCATGGAGAGGGCTGAGACTGTGAGCGTGGTGCTGGTGATGTAGGACGTCCCGCAGAACACAGAGATCTTGGGAGTGGAGACGGGGATCACTGTCTCATCTCCAGAGACCAGCATCATTCACCCGCCCTCTGGGGGGGTCTTTACGACTGGCGTGCCCTCACCAGGAGCTTTGCCATGACCTGCAGCACACACGATGCCGGCAGTGCTGGTAGAGGCCTCTGCTCTCTGCGCGCCGGGAGAGCCTGGAAAGGCTTTGGCACTGCCACCAGTCTGGGTCCCTTACTGCTCCCTGGAGTCAGTGGAGGATCCCTTAGGGGGCTAGGAGGCCCCACTGGGGGGGGGGGGTGGAGAGGTCCTATGTGGCTCCAGTGTGGGCTGTTGGCATGAACTGGGTCCTTTGCCCTTCTTCTTGGTGCAGGGGAGTCACTCTTCTTCGACCTCTTCTTAGGCGGTACCAGGGAGCAGTGACAGGCAGAGCCTGGTGCCGGGGGTGCGCTGCACACTGAGGCCGAGGTGCTCGGGGCAGAGTCTGGCTGGGAAGGCTCGGATGCCAGGCAGAGAGCAGCCTCCATGAGGAGGGCCCTCAAACGGATGTCTCGCTCTTTCCAAGTTCTGGGACGAAAGTTCTTACAGATGTGACACTTCTTCACAGGTCATTCCCCCAAGCATTTGAGGCAGCTGCTATGGAGGTCACTAACAGGCATAGATCTGTTACAGTCAGAGCAGGGCTTAAAACCCTTAAGGCTCGAAGACTGAAGTAGAAGAACCACTAGCCCTCGCGAGGCAAGGGGAAGAGGTGTTCTAATTCACCACCACGGGTGGTCAGAAGGAACTGAGAGGGTTTAGGTGCCTAATATACTGACGCATGGACGCAGCACTCAAGAGGGCATCACAGCTGACCCTATGGATACCGCTACTGCAAAAATCTCCAACGGTCACGCATGTGGGCACGCACACACCTAGAATGGAATTGACATGAGCAAGCATTCGAAGAAGAAACTCTATTCAACCTCCAGTTTAGGATGAAACATTCATTTCCTGTTAAATACCATTTAATGTTAACTTCCAGGTTCTCTTTCTCTACATTAGAGTTCAAAACAAATAGGCTGATATAATTGGAAATGCTCTTATTTTCCTGGAAGGAGTAATGTAAACAAGCACAAGCAACAGGAAATTATCTATAAAGTAACATCCCTTTATGCCTCTCAAACTGATGCTAGAGAACTCGAGAAGCAGTGAACAGTGTTAACATGGATACAGCAAGTGGACAAACACTGGTGTTTAAAATGAGATGAAACAAAAATTTTCTGTTTGCATTTATGTGGGGATCCAGTCAAAAATTCCACAGCTATGCTTTGAGCACTGCGGTGTCTAGGACAACTGTCAGAATCAATTCCTCTACAAAGTCAGCAGAAAATGAATTTGTAAGTGGTAAAAATGGTTGTAAACCTTATGACTACACAAACCTTTAACTACCCCACAATTGTGTGGGGAAAAGGCAACAAGGTTATGTGAGAGAATGCCTCTCACCTACACCCAGCAAGGAAGCTAACTGGATACTCTTGCTGGCAACTTCTTGGGACAATAGCTTCCAGGAGCTGCAGGAGGGCTCTCTCCAGGGCAGTCTGCAAAAGCTGGAAGCGGATTGCAAGCAACATCTGTTTGACTTTAGTTCCTAGGTTGGCTTTTCATTTTAGTCTCATCTTTACTCCGGACAACATGGATGCAGCAACAGCAGTTAAAAGCCATTCATTATGGCTTGCGTTTCTGCAACCAGTGTTCTCATTTTGTACTAAGTGATTAACTACCATGGAAAACAGCTGATCTCAATTACAAACAAACTGAACTAAATTAATTACTCTTATACCATATATATATATATATATTACATTTAACCTCGTTCTAACTTTTTGGGTGGAACAGATGGTGTATAATGCAGTGCAGTTTTACAGGCACTTGCATGTTTAATAGAATAAATATAACTACTGCCCTACTGATGATCATCCATTACTAGCACTAAGTCAAAGTGCAAAATCATTTTGCCAAGATTTCGAGTGTCTACAATTCAGAACTCTGTGGCATCTGCAGATCTGCTGAATACTACTGTAAGCATTTTGCATGATCACCTATTGGCTAAACAAATTATGTTGGGCATTGGAGATTGAGGGGATATGGGATATTAAGCTGCAATTAAGTACCCCGACTAGGCATGGCACTTAAGCATGTGTTTAACTTTAAGCATATGAGTAGTCCCACTGAACGTAATGTGACAATTTATGGGCTTAAAGTTAGCTTCATGCTTAATCACCTTGTCAAATCAGGGTCAAGAATAGGGATAGTGCATGTAATAAAAGTAATCGGATTACGTTTTTAGAATGAGTTACCTTGTAAGAAGAAACTGGGAGTTCTGGATAGCCTGCTGACTATTTTCTGTGTTAGATGTGTTGGTTGTTGCTGTAGATTGTGTAATAGTGGTGGTGACACTGCTTGTATTGGTGCGTCTGGTTGCATTGCGTGCTGTCTCCAGTTGTTGTCGTGCTGCCTGTGCGTGTTGTCGTTCTAACTGCAGTTGCATCTGCAACTGCTGTAACTGAGAAGCGGAAGGGCCAGAGGAATTGAGTTGTCCTCCTGCAGAACGCCTCACGCCTGATAACTGAGATAAAAGCTCTGCAAAGAGGAGAAACGTACTACTGTGAAATTTGCTTAAATTAATACTAACAAATGAGAGCACAAGTATTTCCTGTGCATCAATATCCCCATCTCTTATTTCTTTCTAAAATACTTTTTCATTACTTATCTCACAGACTGCCATATGGGCGCACAGTGCTTTACAAAACACTTAAGACACATTCCATTCCCCAAGCTCAAAGCATCATTTAGACTATTCATTTCTTTACTAAGATGAAGAAATGCTCAGTCTGAAATCGTTTGAACAATAAAAAGAAAGTCCATAATCTCTAGGAAATGCCCTGACTACAAGGTGGTATCTTCAGTTGCCAGTTCCCTAAAGTGTTATCTTCTAGGCAAAATGGCTGTTGCCTCAGCAACCATTTCAATTTTGGCTTAAGTTCATAGGTGCTCTCCCCCCTCACTCCCCCTCTCCCACCCGCTATACACGAGGGAAGCTGTGCTGTAGAAAAGAAAAATGACACTTCTGACACTTCTGTGAGTTAGTTTTGGGGAAGATTCAATTCAGAACATAGATTTCTACCATACCATACATTGTGTAAGTTCTGTTGGGGTCACAAGATAGACAGTAAACTCGTTTTCCCTGAATTCAGATAAATAATATACTTACATTTGCCTGGCAGGTGTTAGTATGACTTCCCTCATACTGGCCTAATAAAGATGCCTACTGCTACAAGGGTAGTAAAGACCTGCCTAGATAAAGACATGTCTGGCTTTGGACAGGGCTAATGTGGAATTGTTCAGTTTTTTCAGGGGGATCCGAGTGGGAACTCTGGTGAGTTTTGTCTGTACAAAAAGGTATTTTCAAAAATAAACAGTGTAAAAAAAAAATACTGCCCATATGTTATGATAGAACCTATGTGCATTCAAAAAGCTTGTAGGAAGCGTTAGTTTGTTGTGTTTTGTTTGGGGAGGGAGGAGGGAAATTTTGTCTTTTGCAAACAATTATCCCTCTGAAATGTTTATACCTTTGTATTAGTCCCAGAAAGGTTTTGGAAGTTGGAAGCAAGTGGCATGCTCGCCACTTTGCACTGACTGAAACAAGGGGACTCTCCAAACTCATGAGGGTGGCTCCAAGTAATTAAAACCTGGACTCGATTCACGTAATTTTAACATTGCTATTTTTAAATGTACCCATTTTGCTATGGAAATGTGGGTTACAAAAATAAACAAAGCCCTTAATTCTTGAGACAGAATAATTGCATTACAGGTTTTTTTTTTTTTTTTTTTAAGTAACTTCTACTGCCCTTTCATATTACGGGTCATAATTTTCTTCCATCTTACTTTACTGTATTGTCCAGGAGAAGGCTGGGCAGTACAGGACGTACATTTCTGGAGGGGAAATGTAAGACTGGGGTGTGTTGGGGTCACCCCGTAATGATAACCAAGGCTGGTAAGAGTCAGAGTGTAACCGCTGTGTGGCTGGCAGGCTGCAGTTACACACAGACACTCAGGGTGTGGCTTGCATGCTGGACGACTGTTTGTTAGTGGCCCAGGTGGGAGCTCCATCAGCAAGGCATTGTAAGGCACCCAAGGCTGCAGGGCAGGGGTGACACAGCTGCTCATTAGTCTGGATTGTACCCTGGTATGTCACAATCTCATTATAGACAAGTTCCCCCCCCCCCAGAATCATAAAAGTGGAACAATAATACTTAAAGGGTATCCATGTACATTCTAAAAATCCACAAACGTCTATTTGGAATTTGAAAATAAGAAATTTTCCTCTCCCCAAACTCTTCTGAACTTGACCAGAAGCTGCCCCAAATGCTTACAATTACAACAGGCTATCTTAGTAATCTTTGAAAATGTATTTTAAAATTAGCAAGTCTGCCATTCAGTCTGAATGCAAACAGACGACATTTCGTAATGTTTATCAATAATATCAAAATGTAGCTCATTTAATCTTGATTAACGCTGAAGTATAGCATTTTTGTGTGGAGTAAGGATTCAGATACAGTACCTAATCTTCCCCATGAGTAATTCTATACACGTGACAAATACAAATTAGAAGCATTGAGGTAGATAATGGATTTTGAAAACACTGTTCACTTTTAAAATATGTAACAGAGACCTTTGGAATTTAAAGGACCAGAGTTTTTAGATTCAGAGTTCCTGGGTTCAATCCTTCTATACAACTCAACCAGGGGCTTGTTACTGAACTTTTAGTAAACTACTTTTTAAGACTCATAGATTTGGAAGCATCACCTCACATGACAATCTGTTTTTAACTTTCAACGTTACCTTGGAAGAAGGCACATTGCTATCAATAAAATCTTCTCATTTGGGGGAAGGGAGAGAAGGTCCTAGTGTGTGCGCGCACACACACACACACACACACACTAAATATGGACTAGCAGAGCAACCATTCTCTTGGATTTTGTCACTACATGTGGAGAGAAACTCTAAAGGGAAAATAAGGAATTATGACTCTTACCAGCTATAGGATCCATAGCTTCCCTATTGCTTGGAGAATATGAACTCTGCGAAGATGAAAGCCCACCAGTGGAACTGCTAGTAAAGTGCATGTTTGATCTACGTGCGCGAGGGCCTCCCAAACCCCGGCCTGGGTGAAACATTCTACGCACATGCCGAACACCGCTGGACTCATCGTAACCAAACAGTTAAGAAAATATCAAATTGTTTGATAGAGTGTTAAACGCGAGAGCTTTACCAGCAGAATGGGCTTGGGGACAACACACTGTATTCTTCATACAGGTATTCAACTTCTTTGTCAAGTATAAAACAACTCAATCTTAATTATGCAACCAGAGCCTGTAGTGCCATAGTACATGGAAGTCAAGACTTCTAGAGTTATTTGCATCAAGCGTCACTATTATTCTCATATTCATTATCGGTTCCTCCTTGTCTGCAGAGAATCCTCCCTGAGACTTCTTGTTTGCTATATCATAAAGGTGTTTTCTAGATAATTTAAGAACCTCTGTTGCTTGTTTGGCTGTATTCAGTACTCAACAGATGCGTGGGTAGTTACAATCCCCAAGTTCTGAATACTGAGTACCGAACATTGATCCAAGAAACTTCCTGGCTGCGGCAGGGAGTGGTGAGCCAAGAGCCTGTGGGGTGGAGGCAATCGGGCTCCTGGCACGGAGCTGCGTTTGGAGTGGAGAGCCCGTGCACTCACCCCCCACACTACCCCTCTTAAGTAGGTGGAAGTGCTCCTGGTGAGGATGCAAACCACTAACAGGAGGGTAGTGTGGACATGAACCACGGCAGTAATTACCTATATTAGGTCGACTTAAGTTTCTAGCGTAGACACTCAGTGTAAGCTTGAAAGTTTGTCTCCCTCACCAACAGAAGTTAGTCCAATAAAAGATATTACCTCACCCACCTTGTCTCTCTAATATCCTGGGACCAACACAGCTACAACACCACTACATACAAAGGCTTCCTAGTCTATTTTAATCACAGCCCTATACTAAAGATCTTCCAAATGATGTAGGTGTCCCACTAAGGGAGTCCGAGTGCAAACAGGAGCCATCGATTTCACACGCTTGCTTTTTGGTGACAAAAGGCACAATATTTTGGGAATTAGTCTTAGATGTAAACTGATAATACTCTAAAGCTCAGATCTGGATCTTAACTCTCCCAGAGTCCACAGGTGTTAAGAGCTCATGCTTAGATACAAGTGCAGCAAAATAATATCAGGACATCACACAGCAGTGTTTTAATAGCTCCTTGACTTTGATAGTTCTCCTCCCTCTTTTCCACTGCTGACTGCTTGAAGAAATAGATGTTTCTTCTCAGTGACCCTCTCCCCCCAGCCCTTAATTACTGAGCAATAAGGAAAGGGAACCCAATGGCTCCAGTAAGCCTGCACAATGCTCCCCAAGCTGTTGTGTTTGTAAGTGCATCATAAGGCAGTGTGAGCTTCCATCTTTAATTTTCTTAACGTCTAACGCCTTCCATATCAGATATGGACTATGCCTAGTTTAGAAACCAAAATATTCGTTTTGTAAAGGTTAGCACTGCAACCTTAACTTACTATCTTAAAAGCTAGCTCTGATTTTTCTGGCTCTTCTTCACTGCTGGTAATAAATGCTCTTTAATTGAAAATTAGCGACCAGTTTCATCAATATGTGAGGCAGCCTCGAATACTCCTTAGAACAGCTTGGGGGGAAGACACCTGGGGGGAGGGCAAGAAGAATACCAAAGGTGTACATTCTAATTCAACACCTCATTCACCACAATAAGAAGTTAACTTCAATGTGTAATTGGGACCATTTAAATGCTAACACTATAGGCAATCAAATAAAATCACAATAGAATTGCAACTATTACCTCAAACACTATCTACTCTCCTCCAGAATGAGAAACTTTTGATGGTTTTTTGAAAGAATACCTAACCTGAAAAAATGGATAAGTGACATAAATTCACTTTTTCAATTAAAACACGATTATTAAAATTTCTTTTAGAGATATAGAAACATTTTATGACAATTATAAATGCTTTAATCCTATTATCAGCAACTATTCTATGTGTATTTCACTGTATAGAGTAATTATAATGAACTCTCAATATGCTGTAGGAAGTTGCCCAGCAAAAAAATTAAATTAGAACAAAATTATCACCTTAATTGACGCAAAAGAAAATAAACAGAAATATGTTTCTACAGAGCAGTACGTATTGAGAGGGCGGAGAGGGATAGCTCAGTGGTTTGAACATTGGCCTGCTAAACCCAGGATTGTGAGTTCAATCCTTGAGGGGGCCATTAAGGGAACTGGGGTAAAAATCTGTCTGGGGATTGGTCCTGCTTTGAGCAGGGGGTTGGACTAGATGACCTGCTGAGGTCCCTTCCAACCCTGATATTCTATGAGAGCTGCTTCAGCTCTTCAGTCAGCAGAAAAACAGGATAAATCCCTACAATCTATACCCAAGCTAATGAAAAATCAGCCCAAAGTTACAAGGAATCTCCTGTTAACTTCTCTAATTATCATAAAAATGCCATCAAAAAGCATGAAAGTATCCCATTAAAAATGGCAATATATAGCTGAAGTAAAATTTTAAAAAAAGTCACTCATCAAAATCAACCCACAGCCACCTCTCAACCCCTCAAAAAATTGTTTATGGTATAAACTGATTCATCATGTTTGGTGTGTAATTATTTGCAATGTACTGGTGCATTTATATTACTGCTTTAGACCAGTGGTTCTCAACATGGGGTCCGCTGACTATGTCTAAGATTTCCAAAAGGGTCTGCACCTCCATTTGAAATTTTTTAGGGGTCCGCAAATGAAAAAAGGTTGAAAACCGCTGCTTTAGACAGATACTGTCAGCAGGCAATTTTATTTGCATCTATTTGTTGGTTTTCAAAAAC
This sequence comes from Trachemys scripta elegans, assembly GCF_013100865.1. Taxonomy (NCBI): domain Eukaryota; kingdom Metazoa; phylum Chordata; order Testudines; family Emydidae; genus Trachemys; species Trachemys scripta. The sequence continues at coordinate 124,403,403 of NC_048303.1, forward strand.
ACTAGCAACTTCGTATTTTTATTGGTAGTACATTTAATTCTACTGTAGCTCTTTCATATCCTGGTTTTCCAACAACTAAACTAAGTGGCAGTTCTGAGAGGCTAGTGGAATTAAAATGCCACAACTTGCTTGTAAAATCAAAACAAGTAGTTAATATTATATGCAATACAAGCCCGCCTTTTTACTTGACTTGAGAAAGGATATCAAGTCTCTAGGAGCTCTGTGTTCCAGTGTAAGATGTGCTGCAAAGTCATCTGTGACATGATTAGGATCCCCTCCAGGTAACGCTGCACATATTGGACAAATCTGAAATGACAAAGTCAGAAAAACGAGTTTAACAACTTCACAAAACAGCAACATGCATTCATCATTCTTGGCTGATCTCTTAACAATAAGAAACTATTATGCTTTAATAAACAAATTCTAATGCTGCATATATGTAGCCACAGGTAAAAAGTAGTTTAAAAAAAAAAAAAAAAAAAAAGTGTTCAAGAAGCACTATAAGCTTAACTAGTTTAAAAATAAATAAAATAAATAAATAAAAAACCCAACAACATTGTGTTCCCCTCTTAGGGCTTGTCTACACTGGTACTTTAAAGCACTGCAACTTTCTCACTCAGGGGTGTGAAAAAACACCCCCCTGAGCGCAGCAAGTTTCAGTGCTGTAAAGCACCAGTGTAAACAGTGCCCCAGCGCTGGGAGCGACGCCCCTCGCGGAGGTGGGTTTTTTAGAGCCCTGGGAGAGTTCTCTCCCAGAGCTCTGCCGCGACTAACAAGCCACGTTAAAGCACTGCTGCGGCAGCACTTTAGCGTTGCCAGCGTAGACTAGCCCTAAGTCATGTTTTTAGTAACACCCTAGAAACCCAACGTGAAATTTATTTTCAAATCAGATTTGTAACTCTCTGGTTTTACAATTTGTTTTCATATGCTAATTTCTATGCAGATAGAGAGGGTTTGTTTACACGTTGCTAACAGCTGACATGCACCAAACATGGCGACATCATCTTGTTCATTCTTTGCTCTTGAAAGCCAGAGGCATTCTCTCCCATTCATTCTAGAGGAAGAGTGAGAATAAAACTACTCCAAAAGGGAGTATTTAACATATCACTGTTGGATAGCATCTGAACAGGCTGCCTCCCATAACAACATTTAGAGAGTCCAAGGATCTTCAAACTATCTACTCTAGACTCCCCCCCCACCCCGTCCCAAATTTTTTTCCACCGTAGCAGTGAAATAATGAAGGTGGGGTGGACAGCAGGATAACAGGATAGCTAAAGAGCAGGAATCCCCTGGAACTCTTCCAGCAATGCACAATGGAGCACGTACATCTTCAACCCCAAGGGAAAGGTTTTTACTCTACATACGTGCTAGTCCTCAAGAAGATGGGAAGGTAGAGACCTATCCTTGATCTCCACAATCTCAACCACTTTATTTGCAAGATGAGATTTTGCATGGTCACACTTCAATAATCCCATCCCTGGAGAAAGACACGTGGTTTATAGCTCTCAATATGAATCATAGGACTGGAAGGGACCTCGAGAGGTCATCTAGTCCAGTCCCCTGCACTCATGGCAGGACTAAGTAATAACTAAACCATCCCTGACAGGTGTTTGTCTAACCTGCTCTTAAAAATCTCCAATGATGGCGATTCCACAACCTCCCTAGGCACTTTATTCCAGTGCTTAACCACCCTGACAATTAGGACGTTTTTCTTAATGTCCATCCTAAACCTCCCTTGCTGCAATTTAAGCCCATTGCTTCTTGTCCTATCCTCAGAAGTTAATAATAATAATTTTTCTCCCTCCTCCTTGTAACAACCTTTTATGTATTTGAAAACTTATGTCCCCTCTCAGTCTTCTCTTCTCCAGACTAAACAAACCCAATTTTTTCAATCTTCCCTCATAGATCATGTTTTCTAGACCTTTTATAATTTTTGTTGCTCTTCTCTGCACTTTCTCCAATTTGTCCACCTCTTTCCTGAAATGTGGCGCCCAGAACTGGACACAATACTCCAGTTGAGACCTAATCAGCGTGGAGTAGAGTGGAAGAATTACTTAGAATCATAGAATATCAGGGTTGGAAGGGACCTCAGGAGGTCATCTAGTCCAACCCCCTGCTCAAAGCAGGACCACATCCCCAACTGTTTTTTTTCTCACATCTTGCTTACAACACTCTCGCTAATACATCCCAGAATGTATGTTTGCTCTTGAAAGCCAGAGGCACACGTTTGGTAACGTGTTACACTGTTGACTCATACTTAACTTGTGATCCACTATGACCCCGAGATCCCTTTCCGCAGTACTCCTTCTTAGGCAGTCATTTCCCATTTTGTATGTGTGCAACTGATTGTTCCTTCCTAAGTGGAGGAGTACTCTGCATTTGTCCTTATTGAATTTCATCCTATTTACTTCAGACCGTTTCTCCCGTTTGTCCAGATATTTTGACTTTAATCCTATCCTCCAAAGCACTTGCAACCCCGAAATCATTGATGAAGATATTGAATAGAACCGGACCCAGAACTGATCCCTACTGGACCCCACTCGTTATGCCCTTCCAACGTGACTGTGAAGCACTGATAACTACTCTCTGGGAACGTTTTTCCAACCAGTTTTGCACCCACCTTATAGTAGCTCCATTTAGGTTGCATTTCCCTAGTTTGTTTATGAGAAGGTCATGTGAGACAGTATCAAAAGCCTTACTAAAGTCCAGATATACCACGTCTACCGCTTCCCCCCTTCCACAAGGCTTGTTACCCTGTCAAAGAGAGCTATCAGGTTGATCTGACAATTTATTCTTGACAAATCCATGTTGATTGTTACTTATCACCTCATTATCTTCTAGATGTTTGCAAATTGATTATTTACTCCATTATCTTTCCGCGTACAGAAGTTAAGCTGACTAGTCTGTAATTCCCTGGGTTGTCCTTATTTCTCTTTTTATAGATGGGCAAATATAGTGCCATTTTCCAGTCTTCTGGAATCTCTCCAGTCTTCCATGACTTTTCAAAGATATGGCTCAGATATCTCCTCAGTCAGCTCCTTGAGTATTCTAGGATGCATTTCATCTGGCACTGGTGACTTGAAGACATCTAATTTGTTCAAGTAATTTTTAACTTGTTCTTTCCCTATTTTAGCCTCTGATCCTACCTCATTTTCACTGGCATTCACTATGTTAGATGTCCAATCAGCACCAACCTTCTTGGTGAAAACCGAAACAAAGAAGTCATTAAGCACCTCTGCCATTTCCACATTTTCTGTTAATGTCTTCCCCCACCTCATTGAGTAATGGGCCTATCCTGTCCTTGGTCTTCCTCTTGCTTCTAATGTATTCATAGAATGTTTTCTTGTTACCCTTTATGTCTCTAGCTAGTTTGATCTCCTTTTGTGCCTTGGGCCTGGTCTACACTATGAGTTTAATTCGAATTTAGCAGCGTTAAATCGAATTAATCCTGCACCCGTCCACACAACGAAGCCATTTATTTTGAAATAAAGGGCTCTTAAAATCGATTTCTGTACTCCTCCCCGACGAGCGGAGTAGCGCCAAAAATCGATATTGCCATTTCGAATTAGGGTAGTGTGGCCGCAATTCGATGGTATTGACCTCTGGGAGCTATCCCACAGTGCACCATTGTGACCGCTTTGGACAGCAATTTTTCAAATACACTGAGCACATAACAAACAGAACAGGTCAAGAATTTTTCAATAATTTTTTTTGGGGGTTGGGGGTCAGAAAATGCTGATTCATCAAAATGCATCAGCTTTGCCAAAGTCTTGTTGGGAAGATCCAGGGTGGAATTTTTGGTGAGAGAGAGAGCCCGGAATAGCTAATAGCCTGGTGCTTTGGGCACTCACCTGGGATGTGGGAGATCCAGGTTCATGTCCTTGCTCTGAATCAGGCAGAGAAGGGGACTTGAACCTAGGTCTCTCACATCCCTGGTGAGCACTTTGACCATTGGCTATTCCAGTTGGGGCAGGCGGGTCATTTTTTTTTCGGGGGAAGGGGAGGGAGGGACAAGAAAGGAAACAACTTGAAAGATGTTGGTTTTGTTCCACGTTGGAATGAAAACAAATTCTGAAACTCTGAACATTTTTCATGAAACAGAATTCTTGTTTTCCAGCCAGCCTCGCTACTAAGTTTAAATATCAAGGGGTAATACAACCAATTATTACAATACTACAAATGTCCAAAGAAATTGGGGGTGGGGGGTTGCCTTTCTGAACTGGAATCTTCCAACTATGTAATCATTACATATAAGGAAAGGCAAAAATTTCAATTCTAGCCAGTCATATACATTAACATGGCAATGTTTGAATAGGATCAGATTTATTCTGTTGAACTGAGTTCTTTAACCTGCTGCCTAAAAGAAGAATTACCAGATACAGGTAGAAACAATCCAATTAGCCCTGCAAATCTGGCTGAAAGTCAGAAAGCTTTTATATATACACAAGCATATTTTGATTACCACTCCTACTGTAAGTACTTGCTTAATGTCAGTATCTAAGCAAGGACAATGGTTTCAAAACATGGGCTCAAAGCCCTTATAAACCTGAATGATTTTATAATCCTCAGTCATGTGCTTATATTCTTTGCTTAACTTCAGCAACACTACAATATTGAAACAAACAGTTTTATATGTACCTACAATTAAGAGACTTTATAACCAAAGCTAAATTCAGCTCTTTACTAACACATCATGCAAATGTGCATGGGTGCTATGAATAAAGTACTATGGAGGAAAATATCCTTCAGCACCACAAGGTAGGAACAAAGATATGGATATAAAAATACTGGAGACTGATCTGCAAATAAAGAACCAGGGTTCCCTTTTCAGACAGGTGGAGCACCACAACTCCCACGAAAATTAACAGAGAGGCAGGTGCTCAATACTACGAACTTTGGCCTCAAGTGCAAATGAAAAAAGACATTTTTAAACACAGCTGCAGACCAAAATGTGCCAACTGGAGAAACTCAGAATCACACAACAGTCTGTATCTGCAAAGTTTCACTGACATCAAGTGGCATGAATCAGAATTACATCACCACACCAATGACAAAAACGCATCTAAATTTAGGGGTTTTATTGCAATCACTTTATTTAAATGTAGCAATTAAAGTAAAACCTTGAATTATCTAAAAGAGACCAGCCCGGGGGGGGGTGGGGGGGTGAGGGAGAAGCAGGAAGAAGAAAGTGATGTGCACCCGCACTTGATACCAGTGTCTATGGGTATGTCTACACTGTGGGATTACTCCGATTTTACAGAATTCGATTTTTGGCAGATTGTATAAAGTCGAGTGCATGCGGCCACACTAAGCACATTCATTTGGCGGTGTGCATCCATGTACCGAGGCTACCGTCTACTTCTGGAGTGTTGCACTGTGGGTAGCTATCCCAGAGCTATTCCATAGTTCCCGCAGTCTCCCCCGCCCATTGGAATTATGGGTTGAGCTCCCAATGCCTGATGGGGCCAAAAATTTGTCACGGCTGGTTATGGGTAAATGTCGTCAGTCAATCCTCCCTTTGTGAAAGCAACGGCAGACAATCATTCACGCCCTTTTCCCTGGATTGCCCGGGCAGACGCCATAGCACGGCAACCACGGAGCCCATTCAGCCTTTTTTCCACTGTCACCGTATGTCTATTGGATGCTGCTGACAGACGCGGTACTGCAGCGCTACACAGCAGCATCCCCTTGCCTTTGCAAGTTGGCAAAGACGGTTACCAGCCATACTGTACCGTCTGCTGCTTTGCAAGTTGGCGAAGATGCTTACCAGCCATACTGTACCGTCTGCTGCTGTCATGGGTGCTCCTGGCCGGCCTCGGTGAGGTCGGTCGGGGGCGCCTGGACAAAAATGGGAATGACTCCCCAGGTCATTCTCTTCTTTAAGTTTTGTCTAATGGATATCAGGCAAGCCTACTAAAGAACCAGAGAGGCAAATGGAGGCTCCGGGTCAGAGCCCCAGACATCCCGCAGAAATGATGAGCTGCATGCCATTCTAGGGGGTGCCCCTACAACCACCTCACCCGTTGCTTCCCTCCTCCCCCACCCCTCCCGGGCTACCTTGGCAGTTATCCCCCCTTTTGTGTGATGAAGTAATAAAGAATGCATGAATTTGAAACAACACTGACTTTATTGCCTCTGCAAGCAGAGATCAAAGGGGGGAGGGGAGGGCGGTTGGCTTACAGCGAAGTAGAGCGAACCACCATTCTGCACTTGCTCAGCCTATAGCTGAAAATGGGAATCTGTGATAAGCACTAGGATAGACACACAGGCAGGACTGAATCTCCATGTGTGTGTGGGCCTTTGGTTGACACTGGTAAAATACAAAATGTCCCAGGATATGCATGTTGGGGGACAGTTCTAAACGGCAGCTTTACTTTTTTATTTGCAGCAAAATGTAGAGGTTTAAGTATCTGATTGTGAGCCCTGGGAGCAAGGGGTAGGTGCGACCGCGTGGTGCTGCCGACTGGGAGAGCAGCCTGAGGCAGAAGCCTCCAGCTGGCATGATATTCCAGGCAGGACTGAATCTCCATTACACAAAACTTAAAGAAGAGAATGACCTGGAGTCATTCCCATTTTTGTCCAGGCGCCCCCGACCAACCTCACCAAGGCCAGCCAGGAGCACCCATGTCTGCCCAGGCACCCCGACCGACCTCACCGAGGTTTCGTGGTGGAGGGGCTGATGACATATACCCTGAACCACCCGCGACAATGTTTTTGATCCTTCAGGCATTGGGAGCTCAACCCAGAATTCAAATGGTTTTCAGAGAGTGCGGGAACTGTGGGATAGCTACAGTCGTCAGTCCCTCCGTGAGCGTCCATTTGATTCTTTGGCTTTCTGGTACGCTTGTCTCAGCTCCTTAAGTTTCATGCAGCACTGTGTTGAGTTCCTGTTGTGGCCTCTGTCCATCATGGCCTTGGAGATTTTTTCAAATGTTTTGGCATTTCGTCTTTTGGAACGGAGTTCTGATAGAACAGATTCATCTCCCCATACAGAGATCAGATTCAGTATCTTCCGTACGGTCCATGCTGGAGCTCTTTTTTGATTCTGGCTGTGCTGATGAGCTCTGCATGGTCACCTGTGCTGATCAGCGCTCCACGCTGGGCAAACAGGAAATGAAATTCAAAAGTTCGCGGGGCTTTTCCTGTCTACCTGGCCAGTGCATCCAAGTTCAGATTGCTGTCCAGAGCGGTCACAATGGTGCACTGTGGGATAGCTCCTGGAGGCCAATACCGTTGAATTGCGGCCACACTAAGCCTAATTCGTCGGGGAGGAGTACAGAAATCGATTTTAAGAGCCCTTTATGTCCAAGTAAATGGCTTCATTGTGTGGACGGGTGCGGGTTAATTCGATTTAATGCTGCTAAATTCAACCTAAACTCATAGTGTAGACCAGGCCTAGGTCTAAACAGAATCAACACCCTCATTCTAACTCTCAAATCCATGTGTTACATTCTTCTTTGAAATATGAAAAAATAAAATAAAGGAGTCAGAAGAGAGGAAGAAATCTGAAATGATGAGTCATTTCCCTATCATACATTAGGTCTGATGCAATCCGTTTCAAGCTTTCATATCAACCAATAGCATACAAAGATAAAACTGAGCAACAAATACATTCACTCAATGTCCCACATATTCCTGAAGCATAAAAATCATCCATACATGAACTGTTTGATTCCTGGGAGAATCTAGAATAGCTTAAGAACTGTGTTGCAGAAATTGTCTAGTAGGTATTTTTGTTTAAATCAGGCAGTGAAGAGCTGTGGACTTTTCTAAGACAAAAGTAATCTAGAGCTCATCCGTTCCTAAGTAGCTGAGGTGTATAGTCATTAGTTTCAGACCATCACAATAAAGGTCAAGAACAAAGCATTTATAAGGCATCAAAGACAGATTGCAAACTGTTCTTGAACAGATCCAAGCCTTCCTAGACATAGTAAAGAGGGCTATTTCCCATGTTCAGAAAAAGTTTCAGAGACAGAAATATCTACAACTCTTATTGTATAATGCGCAGTTGAATACCACAGAGTAGGCCTACACTAGAAATGCTAGACTGGCACAGTTGCAGCGGTTAGTAGTAAATCCACCTCTCTGAGAGGTAGCTAGGTTGATCATAGAATTCTTCCCTTGACCTAGCAGTGTATACACCAGGGCTTCACAGTCCTGAGCAACGTAGTTAAGCCGACCTAACTCTGTAGTACAGACCAGCCCCTAGCTGCTGTGAACTGATTACTACTACTGAAATCACAAGGAAATCAAGTGATCAATAATAGAGAGAAAGCAAAACCCACCTTACAGGACCAAGATACCATAGCATTTTAATGTTATGGACCACTGAACAAGTGATAGTCAAATCCTAAGTTCCTCAGCAGGACCCAGCTACCCTTCCTTGATGGGAAGGCCACACTGGCTACATCTACACTGGGAAGGGGGAAAAACCAGCCCCACACAACCTCAGCAACAAGTCTCAGAGCCCAAGTCAACTGACCTAGGCTCACATGGCTCACACTACAGGGCTAAAATTATCAGTGTAGATGTTCCCGCTTGGGCTGAAGTCTTGGCTCTGAAAACCAACAAGGAGGGTGGGTCTCAGAGTCTGGGCTCCAGCTTGCATAGAAACATCTACACTGTTATTTTCAGTCCCCTAGCACGAGTTTGCGTCAGGTGACCTGGGTTTCGAGACTCGCTGCTGCAGGTTTGTTTTTTTAAAACAGTGTAGTGGGTTACCCATTAGCCCTATCTTTGTACGAATGAAGCACTTTAAGACTCTGTGCATATATATAGCAATCTCAAGAGCAGACATTAGGTGGTATAACCTTTTTCTGGTAATGCCTGGACTTTCAGAAAAGAAAGGATGTTGTGATAATGCCCTAGATGATTCTGGAGTTAGAAATCCAAAATGTGCCATACTGACTTGACACTGGAAAATAACAGGTTAGACAAATACCTGTCAGGAATGGTCTTGAGTGCAGGGATTGCACTGAGGTCCCTTCCATGGAATTGTGCTATCCATTTTAACAGCCAGAAGAACGTGTTGGATAACTTTTAATAAGTATTAACTGAACAACTTTTTGAAGTATTTCTACAAACAATGCCAGATTCATTGAAAAGAGAAAAAGTAGTTTAAAATAGGCTGTTACAAGTCGGGTGCAAACCCTTGCCCACTTCCACAGAATAAAAACCATACAGTTACTCCAGTCTACAGAATATGGACAGTGTGGTGATTTGGTGGCTGGGCTGAGAGAAGTGCTGTTGGGACAATTAGCATGCAGCAGGTTCTAAATGTCCCATAATACGCATCAAGAACTCCCTCCTGCTTCCCCCCCAAAACAGTCAACATTAGGAATGAGAATTGTGGGCACAAAAAGTGAATTCCATGATATTAGGCTCTCTCCTGAGTTCTTCTGCATTGTACAATACTCAGCAATTTCTAAGCTTTCATTTTAAAGAGTTAAGTTCATCTTTTCTATTGCGAAGATACAGGTGGCATAATGTAAATTTGATAGAAAACTGTATCCAACCAATACAACATCAGCAAAAGTTGCTCACTGCTCAATTACCCAATTCTCTTCAACTTTAGAACTTTAACTAAAATAATACAAATATTAACATTATTTTTAAAAGACTTTTTCTCTGCCCCTTTCATATTTAGAAAGAAATAATCGATGTAGAAATTAAACACTCAAAACTATGTTAATGCAACATTAAAGCTGGCTGGTTAAAATAAAATAAAGTCAGGTAATGCAACCGGTAAGGCTCCAACAGCAATGGTGACTTGATCATGTTGCATATATGTGACTTAGTAAAATCACTTACAAGAACACTTCACTCCAATTGTTTTTAAAATATGACAAACATTCTAATCTCTCAAGTGTTTGTGTACCCACCCACTCATCATTTTTAGAACACATACACAAACTAAAATGAATGACATAGTAGAACTTTAATTTCTCATGTTTTCACCATAATTCAAAAGCAATAGTGATTCTGCTTACCACTTCTGTTGATGTTTCTGCATGCTCGGAAGTAACATGTTCTTGAAGAGATGTTTCCGTATAACCCATTTTTCCACAATAAGGACAAGTAAAAGATTGTGGCTGCTCTACAGAGAAAGCTTCTCCACCATAGTACAAATCTGGAAAAGAAAAGCAGTGGGTAGACTTCACTCATGAAGAAGCATTATTAGATACACTGGAGTTAAAATATGTATGGTACAGTCAACTCCCTTAAACTAGTCCTTTGGTCAAGTGACATTTTAACTCAGGCATTTGGTTATATGTCTGAAAACATAAGGAGACATTGACATTTATAAAGATGTTCAACGAATTAAACACTCAAAGAAATAAATGGATTATGCAAATTTCATGCTATCAAATACAACTTTAGCATCCACTAACTGCAAGTGCCTCATGTGCCACTTTCTACCCTAATCTGTCCCCCCCAACTTCACACCCAAATCATTTCCCCTGATATAAGTTCATTATAGTAGAAATGTTGGGGTAGGCAGATCTCCAGGAGGTTACCTTGGTCACTGCAAATCTACACAAAACAGTATTTAAATGTGTGTTGTCTACAATGGCACTCCTTCTACCACTGTTGGGAATAAACCAACATTAGCAACAATGGGAAATCGTAGAGAGAAAAAGCCTAGTCCAGACAAAGCTCACACTTGGTCTATTTACCAAAGCAAATAACACTTGAAAGCTGCTATGTTCTAGTTTCCTTTTCAAGCACCTACACCTGTAGAATTTATATAGTTCGACTCCTGAACAAACAGCTACGTTAAAATGCACCCCTGCAAACCTGCCATGAAAATTTAACCACCTCTACTAAAAAAAAAAAATCAACTCGCCCCTTCTTCACTACGATGACTACAAAACAAATAAAACTTGTTATTTACTTGCAGGCTTAAAAGAGGTATTTTTTCTGAGCACGGAGATTCAACTCTTTTCCACCATTCTTCCTCCTTGGGCTTGCTGATAGTCAAAAATGATTGGACATTTATATGGATAAAGAATATACAGTTCTAAATAATAAAGGATTGAAAAACTGAACAAGTTTTGGAAAAAATATAAATCTTCATGCTCCAGGACATAAGCCAACCTCAAAATGATGGGGGTTAGGAAGGAACTTCCCTGTGGGCACATACAGAGTTTCTTGCATCTTCTGAAACTTCCTGTAGTGGCCTCTGTCAGACAGGATATGGGGCTAGTCAGAGCGCTGGTTTAGAATAATTCAAAAGATGTTATCAATAGGAACTCTTGTTCTCCAAATTAGCACATTCACAGAGCCTCACTGCAGGAATCACACACCTAACCCCACAGCCACTGAACCATTTTTGAACAATAATTAGCAGCTATAGGGTGTTTGCATACCCTAGAGCCCAATATTTCAAGACTGCTTCATGAAGTCTTATTTGCAGAGAGTTACTAAGGAGAGGTAAAGACGGAGGGTCAGTGTTGCTCTGTGGAAGCAACATATTGCAGAACAAGAGTCGGACTGTTTGCCAAAAAGTCTTTTTCTAATTCATGACACTGTTCCCATAGGGCTCTAAGTAGGAGGCTAAGAGAAAGAGATCCTTTTCAGAACATTCACTCTAGCATACACTACAGGGACTTATCCTTGCTGGAGAGGAAATGCTGTCACATCCAAACTGTGACTATTTGGTTGGTCCACCAGATTCAACCATCTCTGAAAGAGTCACAAAGATGCAGACTGCCATCAGGCCTAGGTGTCAAATAAAACTTCACTTCTACCCTGCATCTGGCTAAACCCATCGACTAGAAGAGATCTTGGAACCTGTCTCTCAGCAACCAAGCTAGAGCCTGGTGAAATCTAAGGTGACGCCTATGAAGGTTAGAATGGGGAACAAGGGGAACCATCATAGGATCTCTCTCCACCTGCAGGCCCTGATAATGCTGATGAGACACAACCACAGCGAAGTACATGGCTGCTTCTAACCCAAAAGTTAGTACCTCTGTCTGGTAGCGGCTGCTGCCTTCCACAAACCTGAGGTATGTGTGCTTTAACCTTTCTGAGATGTGAAAGTAGGCGTTTTGAAGGTTAAGTTCACCATATCCATTGTGAGAGAGGAAAGCTGGGATTATGGTGCCCAGAAACAGAAGTAATCTGTTCAATATTCAGAGAGGCAGAACAGGCCACAAAGTTTCCTTTTGGAATAAGAAAACACTAAGGAATGAAAGCCCTGAGCCTTTCTTAAGGCTCTGGGCACTCTGAAAACATTTGAAAGTTTTTAGAGAATCAGAATATCAGGGTTGGAAGGGACCTCAGGAGGTCATCTAGTCCAACCCCCTGCTCAAAGCAGGACCAACCCCAACTAAATCATCCCACCCAGGGCTTTGTCAAGCCTGATAAAAACCTTTAAGGAAGGAGATTCCACCACCTCCCTAGGGAACACATTCCAGTGCTTCACCACCCTCCTAGTGAAAAAGTTTTTCCTAATATCCAACCTAAACCTCCTCCACTGCAATTTGAGACCATTACTCCTTGTTCTGTCATCTGCTACCACTGAGAACAGTCGAGCTCCATCCTCTTTGGAACCCGTTTTCAGGTAGTTGAAAGCAGCTATCAAATCCCTCCTCATTCTTCTCTTCTGCAGACTAAATAATCCCAGTTCCCTCATAAGTCATGTCCTCCAGCCCCCTAATAATTTTTGTTGCCCTCCGCTGGACTCTTTCCAATTTTTCCACATCCTTCTTGTAGTGTGGGACCCAAAACTGGACACAGTACTCCAGATGAGGCCTCACCAATGCCAAATAGAGGGGAATGATCATGTCCCTTGATCTGCTGGCAATGGTTCTACTTATACAGCTCAAAATGCTGTTAGCCTTCTTGGCAACAAGGGCATACTGTCGACTCATATCCAGCTTCTCGTCCACAGTAACCCCTAGGTCCTTTTCTGCAGAACTGCTGCCTAGCCACTTGGTCCCTAGTCTGTTGCAGTGCATGGGATTCTTCCATCCTAAGGGCAGGACTCTGCATGCTCATCTGCATTGTGGAACTTTGCAGGACTAGAGAAATATCGCCACCATTTTGAGTAAAGTTCAAGGTGACTCCATAAATAGCAAAAAGTTGACATAAATAGTGGAAAAACTACAAAAATTAAACTAAATGTTTTGAGTTAATACTAAAGCTACCTCTATTATGTGTACATTATTTACAATTATTTTTGCTAACTATGTATGGTTAGCTTGGCTCTATGACTACTCAACTAGGTGACTAAAGAGGAATTCAGGCTGCAGAGGGGGTAATTATAGTCTTAGTGTTCAGAATGTGGAGCCCAAGGGATCCGGACTACTGCTTATAAATGGTTAGTGGCTTTACAGTTAGACATGAAACTCCTCCAACAACAGGATTCTGCAGAGCAGTGATGTAAAAGAGTAAACCAGAGTTCTCCTTTTTGGTCCTAATAATTTTGCACATCTAGGAAACTACATAAAGATTTTAGACATGAGAGGTAAACAAAGGGACAGATTCCAAATTTTCAAAAAAATTTCAGAAAAATCCAAATGTAATCTTCTTCCTCCTTAACTAGTCCTATTGCTTTCACTGTACTGAGTTCATGGGTTCACAGAGTACTGTGATGTCATTTAAAGTTCAGCGCTTCAGCACGGACACATGCAAAATATTGTGGAGTCCTACAGGAACTGTGAAATGCCATCAAACAAGCTCAAATCAACGGCATTAACAATTGTTTCCTTACATGCTAGTTTGATTACTTCTAATTTTTGATAGGTCTTCCCAGACAGTGGATAAATATCCATCTAACTGAATCCCTTTCCTCCCTCCCACACAAACAAATTTTATGTCAGACCCATCTAGAAGGGCTGTTTCCAGTTTATCAATCCAGTTCCAGAAACTTCCCAAATAGTAACACTGCGTACACAGATCTTGCTACAAATAATTACACAAAAACATGAACAGTAAATTAATCAGAAGGACAAAGTAGTAGAAAAAAGGAAGTCCACACAAAACTCCTCCCACAAGTAGCAAGATGTAAGTGAAAAAATAAGTATATAAGAAATTCTTGCTTGTTACAGCTGCCATCTATAAAACAAATTTCAAAATCAAAGTATTTAAAAACAAGAGGGATGGAACTGGGTGACAATTCCCAGCTTTTCAGTTGAGCTAACTCAGACCTGGGTATCTGGACCTATCTGAGGTTAGGAAAAATCAAAATCTCCTCTACATGCCACAGCTGTGTCCACAGAGTGAAAACTCCAGCAATAGTATCCCATGTTCTGACATAAACGGGGGGTGGAGGGGTTGGGGAGGGACGGGACGGGACAGTATTGAGATAAAAGAGGAGATTCAGCACAAATGCCATCAAATCCAAGCTTCCAATCCTCTTCTTCAAGACTGTCTAATGCAGCCCCTACATGAATCTCAGCGCTCCCCTGGGAGGTGGGAGGGTCCCAGAGCCCAGGCCCCAGCCCAAGGCCAGACGTCTACACTGCAGTGAAACAGCCCCGCAGCCCAAGCCCTGAGCCCGAGTTGGCTGGCATGGGCCAACTCAGACCAACCGTGTCTAGTTGCTATATAGACACACCCTAGGATTGCTCAGACAAAACCAGTCTTGCTATAATGGACGAATGTAAAAAAAAAAAAACCCAAACTGTGTGACATTTTCTTGCCTTCATCTACCGGTAAGACAACATAATGCTTTGTCTGGACTGACCCAAAGGACATAGGGGAAATTTACATTTTATTTTCTTTTTACTTAGTTATTTTTCTGAGTGTTGCAAAGAAATGTGCATGTAAATTAAAATTCTGCCACTGAACAGATAACAGTATGAGGTTGGTTGTCAGATTATTACATTGACATTTGACCCAAAAGATCAAAAAGTAACTTTCTTCTAACACTTATATTAAGGAGCTTTATTAGAATAAGGCAGTGTTATCCCTAAAGACACACTTCCTACTTCACTGCAGAGTTTTTGGCTAAAACCTTCCCAGCCCTTCTGCCTGGCTTCCTCTTACAGACCTAACAAAGAAACATACATGCCCTTAGATCTTTACTCCTCACTATATTTGTGTGTGAGAACCAGCTGTAAAAAAAAATATTTAGCAATAAAGATTCACCACACATCCAAATCTAATCTTGTGGCTTGAGAAGGACTTGTCCAGTTGATTAATATGAATAATCAAATCCCAAAAGGAACAAACTCTTATTCAACTTGTTTAGGACTGTTCTTGAAAGGAGATAATCCTGTTACTAAAGCTCTGGTACAAGTACCACTGCTACTAGAGTCATATGCCAACAACTAGATTTGGAACCAGTTGAAAATGTTGCCACTTTCTTCTATACCGATCACCTATCAATTTCATTCATGTAGGAGGATCTCTGGGTACAGTTATGTCCACTAGCAACAGCCAGTATTGTTCAGTATTTGTATCAATTTCTGTCCTTCTGGTTTTAGTTTGGTAAGCTTCAGGCGGAAATCCAGTCACTGAAGCCTGAGACTTCTTAGAGTTTTGTATCTCTAAGGCTTTGTCTACACTACAGCCTACGTTGGCATAATTTATGTCACTCAAGGGTGTGAAAAAACAAATGTGCACAGTGCTATGTCGGCAGGATACCTTCTCCCGCTGCCATAACTTCTGCTGCTCCCGGAGGTGGTTTTATTATGCCAGCAGCACTAGACGCGTTGCATGGGCATAGCTGTATCGGTATAGCTGCAGCGCTGCACATATAGACATGGCCTAAGCATCACATTCTTTAAGCAGAGACACTTAGCAGAAACGTTTGTCTCAAAGGTTGGCAGGATTGTTTGGATCTGTTGCCCCATAAGCATCCGAGCTGAGCTTACTCTGGTGATTGATGTGACAGTTAACCTACAGCTCACCACAGTTAATGAGGGAGCTTCTTGTTGTAGAATTCTATTAAGAATTTATACCTCTCTCTCCGCAAGTCCACTCCCTTGGATTTAGATGGGGTGGGGGCTGGGTGGAATTAACATGCTTGAAATCACAATGCAGCCTGAAGGCCTGGAATTCAGAGCTAGTAAATGGTGGCTAAAAAGTTAGGTCAACCCAGCTACGTCACTCAGGGGTGTGAAAAATTCACACTCCTGAGCAACATAGTTAAGCTGACCTAAACCCCAGTGTAGATAGAGCTAAGTTGACAGAAGAATTCTTCCATCTCCCCAAGAGCTCGCAGCTAGGTCGATGGAATACCCCTCCCTTGGCACAGACCGTGTCTACACTGAAACACTACAGCTGTGCTGTTGAAGCATTTCAAGCGTAGACAAGCCCTTGATGGTCAACGATTCTCTCTTCTGGAATGCCAAAATGAGGAAATCTGACTTGTAACTTACTCTATGACCTGTAAGATCTAGTAAGCAGAATTTCTACCATCTAAAAAATAGCTAATGACTACCAGACATACACATCCTCCTCCTTTACCCAGGTCTAGTGTTATTCTCTTCCGAGACCTCTCAGGAAATAAGAGATTCTTTCAACTGTATCTTTCTGGTCTTTTTTCAAGATCTATGTGATTCCACCTTCTGTTTCAAGTCCTTGCCCTATGCTGGGCTAGCACATAGATGGCTGGACTCACTCTCGGCATTTTAAGGCTCTGGCGTCCATCAAGCTTCCTTACCAGTGTCATCCTGTAAGAACTGAAGAACTACAATACAATAATAGGGGGGGAGGGATAGCTCAGTGGTTTGAGCATTGGCCTGCCTAACTCAGGGTTGTGAGTTCAATCCTTGAGGGGGCCACTTAGGGATCTGGGGCAAAATCAGTACTTGGTCCTGCTAGTGAAGGCAGGGGGCTGGACTTGATGATCTTTCAAGGTCCCTTCCAGTTCTAGGAGATAGGATAGGAAATACAATTGCCATAGGTGATCAGATCTTCTGCTTCAGAGAGTTCCCCTCTCACTGAAAAGAAGTTCCAGGTTGCCTGTGGGACCTCTGAACAGTAGAAGGGACAACCAGACCTTATCAACTTGAACATAGTGAATCAGCACTAGTGCATATCTTATTCAGTTCTGATGCCTCTCATGTGGGCTTCTATATCATCCTGAGTCTCTGGAGAATCTGGATGATCAATAGGGCTCCTCCATAAAGGTATCAGGTGCATATTCTGCAATACATTAATCTCTTATGTATGAGCAATCCCTGACCTCCAAGAGCACTGTATCCATGTCTTTATTTTTCATTAATGATATGTATAGCTTGCCTGGCAAAAGTTTGAAGTTGTGCAAGACCTTGTGAATGTCTCACTTGGCAGTGTGGCCTAAGACTAGAGCACTGGATGGGAACTCAGTAGACTTGGGTTTTATTTTCCAGCTCTGCCACTGGTGGTTGGGAGATCTTGGTCAAATCACTTTAAATCTGAGCTTCGGTTTCCCCGTCTGTAAAATAGGTATAGTACTTTTCTCCTTTGTAAAGCGCTTTCAGATCTATGGATGAAAAGTGCTCTATAAGAGCGAGGTATTACTACTATATGCTCACCAAATGAGGTATTACTACTATATAAGCTCTGTTTGGGTGTAACTTGTCTGTCTGAAAGTCATCTGAACAGTATACAAGTCATAACCATGTAATCCAGGTATTACCCTACTCAGACCACTGCTCCTGGCATCTGCTAAAATGGCTATAGATTTGAAACATAATGAAATGCCACTCCAGGGAATGTGGGCAGTAGATTCTTTAATCCATAAAAATGGGTTCCTATGCTTTTTTTCCAAATCCACAGAGTGTGTTTTAAGTTGGTCTTTTGAGGTCAGGTTAGGCATGAATTTGCTCCAAAATGTTATCAGACTGAAGAATCACATCAAGATTTATATGTAGTAGCACTTTAACTCTGGCTCTGACTTTTTCAGGATCTGCCTTTACCCCTCTTTATTAATCTCATATCCCAAAGAATTAGAGTTTGGTTTGTTGTGATATGCACTTTATTTAGCCCAGCAGCCTCAACTACCTTAAAATCTTGGTTTAACCTAGTTAAACTAAAATGGTGCCCCTCAAAGAATGGCAGAACCTTATTCTTTTTCCTTCGAAGAATTTAAGGTTCACTTGTGATGCTGAATGGTTTGTCAACTTGACACTGTCGGGGTGTAGTGAGACTTGCCCGAACCATTAACTTCATCTAAAGAAATAACATTGCTGAACTAGTTCATTTGGAGACTACCCTCCATGAAGGAAGGAATAAAACTCTCTCATAACTGCTTCATTGAGCAACTTTAGGCTTATCAGATATGGACCTAGCCATTTTTTCCGAACAAGCACAATACACCATTCTGCTACTTTTCTCAATCCCACCCATTTCTTCCTTCACTTTGAGAAGCACTGGGTTGGGCATCCTCCAGGCTACGATGAGTAGAGCCCTGCTTGGATATACAAATGTGTATCCGCATCCAATCCGCGATCTGCAAAAATTATCTGTGGATATCTGCGGATTTGAAGGGCTCTACACAAGTGGCTGGACTGAGGCTCCGAGGTACCCTGTCCCCTCTGGAGCCTTGTTGGGGAGAACTGTGTTGGCAGCTGTGGGGAGCCGTGGCAGACCCTCCATCTGCCCTGGATGGGGGCCCAAGCAACCCCCAGTCCCTGTCCCCCAGGTCCTCCACCCAGGGCAGATGGAGGATCCACACCGTGGTTCCTCACAGAAATTTTTTGTTTCCGCACTGGTAACCCAGAAATGATCCACGGATATAAAGCGGGTATCAGTGGATTTGCACGGCTCTAATGATGAGCATATAATGCAGAACTATCTTTTTCCTACAGAATCTGCAGTGGTTCTACTTTAAAGCTGGCCATTTCTGGTCAACACCATCCCAATTTTGTGTCGGTGTTTTGAGTCCTATCTCGATGGCTGTGACTGAGTCTACGAAGTTACCTGGGTTGGCTCCATTCAAGACAAAAGCTGTCAAATACTACTTGCCCTGTAGGTAGTACAGAGCTTTGTGCTGACCCAGACACCTTATCTGCCTCCATGGGCTTATGAGAATCAGCTTGGGCCTTCCAACTACGGGCTGGAATTCCTGCCTTTAAATTCAAAATTGATTCTAAGACATAAGTGTGATGCATACATCCTGCAAAATAAATAACCCTCAAATGACACATGGGGAGATAATGTTTGTGTTTTTGAGTAGCAGCCGTGTTAGTCTGTATCCGCAAAAAGAACAGGAGTACTTGTGGCACCTTAGAGGCTAACAAATTTATTAGAGCATAAGCTTTTGTGGACTACAGCCGAAGAAGTGGGCTGTAGTCCACGAAAGCTTATGCTCTAATAAATTTGTTAGTCTCTAAGGTGCCACAAGTACTCCTGTTCTGTTTGTGTTTTTGTTTATTTACATATGTATGAGTAGGGTCGATAATGTAATCAGTCTGTCTATGCTGTATTCTGATAATTCAGAGGTCAAAAGAACATCCTAGCATTTAAATGAATTGTAAACACGGGATATCACTGTATTAATCTCTCTTTGAAATGTATAGCAAATAATCTGTGAATGGTGGAGGAACAAGCAAATTCCCTTATGTTAATTTTATATCTAAGTACCGGTGATGGAACTCCATCAAAGCCATCCCAATTACCTTTTGAACTCCACCTTGTCAAAAGACATAGGATATTTGGACATTGGACTATAACCTATGAACTATTTCTGAAAGAACTCTTTGCAACTACAAAGCTCACCATCTCTGCTACTAATATGCAACTCAATGAATTGAACTGATTAATGTCTGTATGTATATTGATCTTTTAACCATACTCCGTTTTGTTTTTCAATACATTTTAGTTTAGTTAATAAGAATTGGCTGTAGTGTGTATTTGGGTAAGATCTAAAACATTCATTAACCTGCTAGGTAACGTGTCCTATCCTTTGGGATTGGTAGAATCTTTTCTTTTATATGATGAAATAAGATTTTCCGAAATCATCATATTTGACTTAGGTACCTGGATGGAGGTCTGAGGCTGGATCACTTTCAGGGAACTGTGTTGTTTGGACTTCAGAGTCACCAGTAAGGTAAGAAAGAAGCTGTTTTGTGTTGGCTTGGGAAATCTGAATATTGGAATATCCACCACCTTTTCTGGGATTGTCTGCCCCATTCTTTGCAGTTCACCCTAATTGAGTGACCACAGCTGGCCTCCACTAGGACCCCGGTCACAGTGGCGTAGTCGTGCTTGGATACACATTACCACAGGTCAATTGGGTTTTTGGATCAGAACCACAGGCTTGTCAAAAAAATAATTTTGATATTGGAGAGTTTAAGGGTTAAAAATCGGTTACAGTGAGTGGATCCCTGACAGAAAAAGCCCAGAAGAATTGTGCTCACAGAGGGGGTTGTTTTTTTAAGCAAAAGGTCCCAGAGCAGGAACTGAAAAAAAAAATCTGTTAATGGCCAGTGATAAGGAAGCAGACCCAGTGAAAATGCTTGCAGTGAGAAACCAGCAGCAGTTTGAACATGAACAAAGAATGGCATATCTTTGATTGCAGGAAAAGCCAAAAATAACTGATATGGAAAGAGAACGCCTGTGTTTTGAACATGAACAAAGAATGGCATATATTCGATTGCAGGAACTAGAAGCTAAGGCAAAAGTGGACAGACTTAAGCTTCAACTCAAAAGAATAAAGGAACAACAGGAACTGTATCATCCTGAAAAGCCAGCTCCTCTCAACTGCAAAGATGGGGATAGAATCTATCCAGTTTGTAACAATGTTGGTATGTTGTTTGACTGTAAGCAGTTGTCTGTGTGTAACCAAATATACCCCAACACTGCCACCTTTTACGTAAATGCTTTTACTGTGAGTTCAGGTGAAGTTAACCCCATAACTTGTGCAGAGAATGTAAAAATCAATGGTAAAAGCAGTTTAGAGCAAATTACAGCTTCTAACATCACTCTTGTTAAAGCAGATCTTGTCAAAGAGGAAGATTACTTACCAAATAAGAGTGAATATTGTAATCCTCTATGAGTTTACTGTGCGTGTGCCTTTAGCCAGAATCCACCTTGAACAGAATCGTGTTAAACACGAAGTCATAGCTGGTGTAAGAAAGTTATTGCCTAAGGATCTTTTGATTGGGGATGATATTAAAGCAATGTTCTGTCAGGTTATCCAGTCACAGGAAAGTAGTAATCCTGAACCTGTATCTATTAGGGGCAAGGATTTGCCTATGGAGGGTTTCTCCAAATGTTTCTGTGAGGAAGATAGTTGTTTATCCGTGCAAAGAAACTGTGCATATGTGGAAGAAATTTTGGAGAGTCTATCTGGTATCTCAGAAGTGAATCTGGCATTAGATAAGGCTCAGGAAGATGTTTCTCTAGAGCAAATTAAAGTTGGTGATCAGGTTAAAGCCCTGAGGAAGGAAGGGGTATAGCCTTGGTGGGATGAACTGAGGGCAAGTAACGTTTGTGAAAGTAAGCCTGAAAAAGGTAGAAGTTATTTGTTTAAAGCAGCTCAGTGTAATGACACTATCTGGCAGAATAGCAGCTTATCTATTGGGAGTGGCAACTTGCCTGTTAAGGAAGCCGTACCACTTTCCAAGCAATACTCCATGAACAGCCGTGTGTGCTGGGACAAGGGAAATGATAACCCAAGCTGTTGGTCTGTTAACGGGGAATGTTTCTCCAGCTCTTTTCTGTCTGTAGAGCAGAAAGAAGAAGCCTGTCAGCCTATGATGGTTGAAAATGCATCTACTGACCCAGAATTGGCTCTGGATACAACTGAAGCTCAGGAAGGAAGTGGTCCTAAATTTGTATCTACTAGGAATAATGACGTAATCAGGTTGCATCCAGTTGATGTCATAAATAGCTCCCAGAGACCAAGCGATTCTGGTGGTTCTATTTTGCCTGTTGCTAGTGTGTTGATGGGTAAAGATATGACAACCCTGTCTGATCAGGGTGATATAGCCAGGCCACAAGGAAAGCATGAAGGTGATTTGACTATGTTACCTGATGACTGTGGAAACTTGTAACAAGGAAGAAAATGCTTCTAATCTATAGACTATGAAGTCTAGCAGTTTACCTGAAAGGGGGTTGTGTAAAAATCCTCCTGATGGGCCAGAGGTGATTCTGGATGTAAGTGAAACTCAGAAGGAGTTTGGTGATTTGTCTGTTGTGCCAAAGCCAGTTCTGGACATGAATAAAGCTCAGAAAAAAAATCTGCTGCAGTGCATAATATTGCAAAAGAAATGGAATTTCTTGAAGTCTTTAAAGTCTGTGAAAAGGAATTGTTTCCATTGACTCTTAAATGGGCCATTGGTGACAGTAAACAGTCTCTCATCTGAGGAAAGTGTGTTGGTGCCTAATGAGCAAAGTCTTTAAAATGTCTATGAATCCACTGGCCTTGCTTCAGAAAGAGCCAGTGTGGAGAGCTTTGAAAAGATTTCAGATAAAATAAAACTTGTTCGGGAGCTTAAACAGCGCTATAAGCTTAACCAGCTTGTTGGGGAGACAATGTTGTTGGAACACGAATGTCTCCATGTTGATTCTTTAAATAAGCAGTCTGTGACTCAGGTACTGAGGAAAGATCGGGTTACTGGTTTCACAGAGCAGAACAGCCTTATGACTGAACCCACAAGGATGCAGGAGAGAGCAGACAAACTCTCATCTCTAGATATTTTGGATAGGTCTTATAGTCTTAGTGGACTTGACATTGGATTCCATGTGGAAGCAGAGGTTGGTAAGGGAAGGACAAAATAACCTTGTGTCTAACATGCTAGTGAAAATGGACGGTATCTCTTTAAGACAAAGTCCAGCCTTGGAATTGGTAAAGCTGGAGGATCTGAAAACTAGTCAACAAGTTAGTGTCTGCGTTGATGCAAATTACCTGACTGACTGGGGGGGGGGGGGGGAGAGAGGGGGGGGGGGACTTGTCTGTAGCTGTTTGCAAAAAGGAAATACCCAGCCAGCCAATGAATTCTGTTAAGCAAAAGAGCTCAGATTTTGACCCTCCGGAACAGGGAGAAAGGGAAAAAGTTCATCACCCTAACGAAAGCCACAGGTTAACCCTAAAATGCCAAAACCCCCAATGGTATTGAGCCAAAGGCATGGCATAACAAAAATGATTGTGAATGTACACTTGTAATAAAATGTGATGTCAATATTAATGCTAATGTTAACTGTTGTGACTATGGTGCTGATACCAAGAACTGTAAAAATGAACGATGTGCATGTTTTTTTGGAAAAAACCTTGAACATGTTGGGAGTCAGATATAAGAACTCATTATGTTGTAAAAGCCTTCATGGTTATACTGTTTCATTACAGGACAACACACTTTATGTTAAAAGGCCTGGCAATACTGATATTTCACAGTTAGTGCCTGTATCTAACTTTGAAACTGTACACAGCAGAAAAACCACTACAAGCTTGACTGCTGTGGAGAAAAGGGAAACTGAGGTACAACACCTCACAGCCTTCATGGCTGAATGCCAGAGTAAGTGGTCTTTGAAAAAAAATGAATGGCTATGTTAAGTTAACACACAGACCAAACCCTGGAATCACTAAAGTGTTTCACAAAGTATGTAAAAGCAGCAAAGAGTCCTGTGGCACCTTATAGACGTATTGGAACATGAGCTTTCATGGGTGAATACCCTAAGTTTTTGGCTGGGGCCAAAGCATGCCTTAATAATTTGGCCTTACAAAGAATTCAATGTAAACACAGCTCATATCAGTGTTGGAAGGTCCTTAAGCAGCTTTAATCCAGGAGCTTTAATTTCTCCCTTCCACACCAGTCTCATGTTGGGGGTGTGAAGCATGGCTAGAAAGGGTTAAACACCCTGCAAAATAAATAACCCTGAAATGACACATGGGGAGATAATGTTTTTGTTTATTTACATATGTATGAGTAGGGTCGACAATGTAATCAACAGTCTCTGTCTATGCTGTATTCTGATAATTCAGAGGTCAAAAGAACATCCTAGCATTTAAATGAATTGTAAACACGGGATATCGCTGTATTGGGGGGGAGGGATAGCTCAGTGGTTTGAGTATTGGCCTGCTAAACCCAGGGTTGTGAGTTCAATCCTTGAGGGAGCCACTTGGGGATCTGGGCAAAATCAGTACTTGGTCCTGCTAGTGAAGGCAGGGGGCTGGACTCGATGACCTTTCAAGGTCCCTTCCAGTTCTAGGAGATGGGATATCTCCATTATTTATTTATTATTATTTATTTATCTCTTTGAAATGTACAGCAAATAATCTGTGAATGGTGGAGGAACAAGCAAATTCCCTTATGTTAATTCTATAGCTAAGTACCGGTGATGGACCTCCTTCAAAGTCATCCTAATAACCTTTTGAACTCCACCTTAACAAAAGACATGAATTGTATAAAAGATCCTTGGGCCCTGATTCTGTCATCTCAGATCTGCTTAGGCTTCATCAGGGGAAGTTTGAGTCACAAGACTGAGGTCCCAGTTATGCTAGTAGGTAATGTGTCCTATCCTCTGGGATTGGTAGAACCTTTTCTTTTATATGAGGATGATGATGAAGTAAGATTTTCAGAAATCATCATATTTGACTTAGGTACCTGGATGGAGGCCGGAAGCTGGATCACTTTCAGGGAACTGTGTTGTCTGGACTTCTGAGAAACCAGTAAGGTAATAAAGAAGCTGTTTTGTGTTGGCTTGGGAAATCGAAGTATTGGAATATCTACCAGCTTTTTGTCTGCCCCATTCTTTGCAGTTCACCCTAATTGAGTGACAATAGCTGGCCCCCACTAGGACCCTGGTCACAATAAGTGATGATTTTTTTATTTTTTAAAACAACTGTGTTCAAATATCCCTGCACACAGATCCCAGGAAACAGGCATCAGTCTATTGCTGGGCTACCACCCTGTAACCTTTACTTCAACAGACATTTTCCCCAGCATCCTTTATTCTTCCATTTCCTGCACGTTCTTCCACGGGCTACAAAGACATTCACTTCTCATGTTTTCGATGTTGCTGCATTCGCAGACAGAAGAGTGGCAGAACTCAGTGCCCCTAAGGCGCCTTTTTTTTTTTTTTTTTTTTTTTTAACGTTGCTGAACTTTCTCCCCATGGGAGTGTTTTCTTTCCTACTTTCACCATGCTTCCGCTACCTTCTTGCTGGGTGATTAGTTAGTTCAGATTGTTGTGCCAGCTGCATCACCTGTTCCAGAGTTATGTTCATCATGTTCCAGTTCCATGAACTGTAATTCTTCTCAAAGTTCCTTGTTTAAAATCCCCAAAACTAGATGATCTCCTAGGGTCTTTCCTGATACCAAAGTGATATGCTTTCCTTGGTTATATAGGAAGCCTTATAAAGGTTTCCACACTCTAAGCGTCTGCACTTCGGTAAAAATCATGTTTTCACACATAACGTTGCTTTTTGGAATGTCAGGCTTAAACATTTTAAACATGTCATCATTGTTCTTCCTCAATCCCTCCTAAGTGAAAGCAAAGGACTTTTAAATACTTTGTTTCACTCTCTAATCCACAAATTAACGAGATGACCTGTACTTGTATTGTCTGACAATAAGCTTTGTCGTGATTCAAAATCCAGTGATGTGCTTCTTCCATTCAGGCTGTTCCGTGGGTTTAATCGAATCAAAAGCCTTGCCACAGGCTGAACATTAGTATGTTCTTTTCTTATTCATATTGGTTCTAAAAGAGTCATCTTCTGACATCAAATCATACGACAATGGTAAATAATCACAGAAACTTGCTTTTTGTTAATTGTGAACAAGAAACTAAGAAAAAAGAAAACGGAGATATCCCTAAAGCTACTCTGATCTGTGCCTTTCTCTGCTTCACTGTAGAGTTTCTGCCTACAACAGATTCCAGCCCTCCTCCTACCTGGATTCCTGGTAGAGGGTTAAATAAACTAACAGAGTACACTAACCTAGAAATGTGGATGCTTATCAGAGGGACTTCCAAAGAAGCCATTCCAATTTTAGGGGGGCAAAATGTACTTTAAAGGCTTACATTAAAAAAAAGTCCAGATCTATTTATTTATTTAAAATAAAGTTCATACAAAAAAATAGTTTGCATAAATTGCTAAAACCTCAGCTATAATGATCATGAAATTTGAACTTGGGGGACCCACGCTAACTGTAACTCAGCCTTGTTGCACAAATACAGTCAGACCAAAATTTACATCAGGCTCACATTAATATTTTAATCTATATGTGAAGCGTACCAGAGTACTGGCTGCTGCTGAAATTCTGTTTTTATATGTAATATATATATATATAGTATATGTAATATATATAATATAGAAATATTTAGTTATATCTAAATTATGTTTATAAAAGGTCAACCATACCATTGAATTAACATATTGTTGTGTATTTAATTTTCCCTTCCATTAGAAAATGGAAACTAAATAATAACACAATTAGGGAAAAAAGAAAAATATGGAAGTTATAAGATGCCACTGGATTTGAGAGCATGTTCATTGTTAAACACTTTAATTTCAAACTTCGGCTGCTAAGGGATGTCACTTTCTTGGACCACTGTAATGGAATCTTCAAGCTACATAGAGAACTGATGTTGTGATGGGAGTGGAATTACTTCTAGCCTCACCACATTACTTCTGGCCAAGTCCTGAAGAAGCAAATTTATATTTGTATACACAGCATAGCTATCTGTTCTCTGTGAGCACTGCATCTATAAGGAAAGTAGCGTACTGCACACGTGCAATACAACTCGACTCATGCATAAACTTTATTATCCAATTGTAATTTTTCAAACATCACACTACTCGGGAGTTTTACTTCCAATCCATTTGAGTTTTCCAGGCTCAAGAAAAGCAGCTGAAAATTCATGTAAAGCTTGAAAAGCACTTTTCATGTTTAGATAATGGATAACAGCCAAGTGGAATTTCATCAAATTATACAAAGTTTACACTGAAGGTTTAGAAGAAGCCTGAAGAAGTTAATCCAAAGAACATGAAAGGACCTCCTTAGCCATACCTGTAGCATTACAAATACGGTGCTATGGAATCCCAATTGGCTTCTGTTCCTTTGTTTCACAATCTTTAGATTTAATGGTTTTGTTCTTAATTAGAATGGTTGTACTCAACTGTATTCCAAGCAAAAGGACTTGCTGCTAATTTTCCAGGATTCGGCAACAACCTAGCATTGCCACTTATGTGTTAACAACCTCAGAGCAACAACCAAATATGACAGCCCTCCCCATCTCATCTTTGTCACTACATTACTTCTAGCCAGTGACACTTTACAGCAGAGTATTAACTTTTCCATTTAGTATAACTTGTCATAAAATTAAGTTTGTTTTATACTGATAGATGTCCTTAACAGATGTATTCAAATATCTGATCAGATAACCTAAGAGTCAAATGAAGAGAAAGCAGAAATAAAGACTTTCTAAAGAAATAAGTTTCACATGCTGCCACCAAAAACAAGCCTCGATAGAATGTTTTTAAAAGAAAAAGCTAAATTCTGTAGACTCGTTTTTCAATGATGCTACTCAAAACACCATGTTGATAAATCAGAAAATGACAATACATACTATGCTTAGATATACTTCTAAATAAAAACCACAATTTCAATGAGATATCACTTACCAAAATCTACCCTTGTTAGTATGCACTGCATTGGATGGTCAGTTGTATGCCTTGTTGTCGTTGCACCACTTTCATAACAAGATGCGCACAGATCGTAATCGTAGCAAATTAAACACTTGTATCTGCGACCTCGAAAATTTCCTTTTAAACATGCATCGCAGCTGACACCTGTAAACAAAAAAAATTGCTCATAAACAGTGGTAACTGCACTTTGTTTTGAAGGAAAGCAGGCTTGTCGCTATTTGTCCTCCACCTGAAGAAGGCACACAAGAAAACAAAACAAAACTAGGAAGGTTTTATGCAAGTAAAACGTATTATAAGACTAAGCATATTTACTCCTCAAAATAAAAAGGCACATACTGTCCAAAATGAAAAGCCTGAATTCTGCAAGTGAAGCACAAGAACACAATCAAATCACGAGTTTACTAACTAGTTAAGATTATAGTAGAACAGGGGTCGGCAACCTCTGGCACGCAGCTCGCCAGCATAAGCACCCGAGTGGGCCGGGCCAGTTTGTTTACCTGCCACGTCGGCAGGTTCAGCTGATCACAGCTCCCACTGGCCACAGTTCGCTGTCCCAGGCCAATGTGGGGTGGCGGGAAGCCACAGCCAGCACATGCCACTTCCCGCAGCCCCCATTGGCCTGGGACAGCGAACTGCAGCCAGTGAGAGCTGCGATCGGCCAAACCTGCTGACATGGCAGGTAAACAAACAGGCCTGGCCGCCAGAGTGCTTACCCTGGCAAGCCGCGTGCCAGAGGTTGCCGACCCCAGCAGTAGAACCTCAGAGTTACGAACTGACCAGTCAACCACACACCTTATCTGGAACCGCTCGTACACAACCAGGCAGTAGCAGAGAGATAAAAAAAGCAAATACAGTAACTCCTCACTTAAAGTCGTCCCGGTTAACGTTGTTACGTTGCTGATCAATTAGGGAACATGCTCGTTCAAAGTTGTGCAATGCTCCCTTCTAACGTCACTTGGCAGCTGCCTGCTTTGTCCACTGCTTGCAGGAAGAGCAGCCCGTTGCAGCTAGCTGTTGGGGGCTTGGAACCAGGGGTGGACCGGCAGCCCCCATATCAGCTCCCCGCTCCCTTAAGTTCCCTGTGCAGCAGCTGCCCAGCAGGCTACCAATTGCCAGCAGTTCAGCTGTCCCTCCCCCCACTGCCATGTGCTGCTCCTGCCCCTCTGGCTTGGGGCTGCTCCCCGAGCAGTACATATATATAATGTCTTGTCTGGTGACCCTAACTCCCTCATTTACATTAATTCTTACGGGGAAATTGGATTCGCTTAACATCATTTCGCTTAAAGATGCATTTTTCAGGAACATAACTGCAACGTTAAGTGAGGAGTTACTGTATAGTACTGTACTGTGTTAAACGTAGACTACTAAAAAATAAAGGGAAAGCAGCATTTCTCTTCTGCATAGTAAAGTTTCAAAGCTGTATTAAGTCAATGTTCAGTTGTTAACTTGCGAGAACCACCATAACGTTTTGTTCAGCTATGAACATTTCAGAGTTACGAACAACCTCCATTCCTGAGGTGTTTGTAACTGAGGTTATACTGTACAATCTTTTGTATGTGCTTTTAAATAGACACAATTTTAGTAATTTGTTGTTTTTTCTCAGAACACTGCCTGTAATGAAGCTTTGACTAAAACAATCTGAAGATGCTAAAAATTACAGTCAAGTGATGATGTAGCTAGTCCAGAATGTAGGTCTTTTAAAATTTGACAAAATCCTGAATTAAATCACTCTGTCTTCTGTGATTTTACTTCCACAATTTTTCATTTTTTGATGCAACAGTTTGACAAAATCATCCTCACAAAACATATCTGCAGTAGCCATCTAGATCTCCTATTTCAAAATACTAGGAAAGAAGGGGAAAAAAAAACAGGATTATGTTTCATCAGCCACTTTTCAGTTTCTTCCTTATTCTGAGCTCTATGTATTTAGGATTAGTCATGCTGGCTATGTCATGGAAAGGTTTCATAGCTTCTCCCAAGCATTTTGTGATGTTGTCCATATGGTTTCAATTCTTTGTTGTTAATTAGATAAAGTCACAGACTGCAAAAGGAGTGTCATCTGCTTATAATCTGTCAAATCTCTAAATTTCCTTCAATTGCTTTTGTAAATTACAGGATTCTATAGAAAGGAACTAGTGTAAATGTGTGCCATATGTTGATCAAAGTCCTTTTCATGCTCAGTGCAAATTTGTACATGCTTTTCATAGTTGGCTGCAAGTGCAGACGCCAACTTCCCGGGAATTCTACCAGGAGTCATTGGGAAAGCTGGGACAACCATTCATATTATCCATAACAATGATGGTGCCTGCTGAAGAATGGTTGAATTTCCAGTCTGTTTTAGAGCTCTGTTAGGTGTTACTCCATGCTCAATCAGGTTTCAATAGCATACTCAACATCCATACATCGGAATTTTAGTGCAACAGCACTTCAAAAGCTCTTATTTTATTTTCATTGTCTAAGCAAATGGCAAAGATCTCGTTGTCAGACTTTTCTCTCAAGTGATGTCTTCAACAACTTAAACAGCATTCTGTGGTTTTCTTTTTAGACTCAGAATCAATAGGACTGAATAGGAATGGATTTCCCCCTGTATGGATACTTGTGGCCATTATCTGGTCATTTGTTTGACATTGTGCAATAGCATGAATAGTGATTCTTTTAGTTCTTCCTTTAACCTTTCCTTCATTTCTTCACTTGCCACATTCTACTAGTGGACTTGTGAATTTAAATCTGCCTGGAAGAGTATATCCATGGGAAAGTGCTTCAATCATTTCTTTAAATTGCTCATGGCCTGGAACAGTGTTTAAGCGTTTCATCATATCTATATTTCAATGAAGATGATGGTATCAATGTCTCACTTACAGTATCAAACTCATGAATATTTTGATTTTCCCCTTCAATAGAGGAAATCCCATTCAGTAGTACATTTGATCTTGAAGGAGCTGAAGAAACTTATTTCCTGCACTTTTTGAGACAAGCAAGAATCCCTTCACTATTGCTATTTAACTTTTGATAATGTTTACATAATGATTGTGAAGAATCATCTGTTTTCATTACTTCAGTTCACTCAATTGCTTGCTTCCTACCACTTCCTTCAACTTCAGGTACATGCAGTCAGATAAATTCACATCCTGATGTTTGATGATCACTGAACACTAACCAACCTCTGGCATTACTATCAGTACCTTTAACAATAAGGTGGGTAGCACGAATTGGCGGGTAGCAATCAATCTATCGGGGATTGATTTATTGCGTCTCGTCTAGACGCGATAAATCGATCCCTGAACACACTCCCCGTCAACTCCAGAACTCTACCAGCGCGAAAGGTGGAAGCGGAATCGACGGGAGAGCCGCGACCATCGATCCCACGCCGCGAGGACAAGAGGTAAGTCGATCTAAGATACATCGACTTCAACTACGCTATTCTCGTAGCTGAAGTTGCGTATCTTAGATCGATTCCCCCTTCCTAGTGTAGACCAGCCCTTAGTACAGTTAGAAAGATAAGCCACCACCTTCCGAGTTCAATACAGTGAAGAGTGAAAAATATAGAAGATAGCCAACTTTAGAGAGAACCACATCATCAATTGCTCTGGCCCATGCCTCTAAATTTTAAGCCCAGTCCCTCCAACAGTTCATAATTTCATTCGCTCCTCTTTCTGCAACATTCAATGACAGTTTATTCCACCCACCAGACATGCACCTCTCTCCAATCACCAAATGATTCCACCCATTACCCTTCCCTTGTAGGCTTTTAGACAGTTCTGTCACTTTCTTAGGTCATAATAAGAACCTTTAAGTTATCACAGCTTTTTTAACTCTTTAGAGTCCTCATTCACAGATTTAAGTGGGAAAATAAACTTTCTAGTGTCAAAAACTGTTTTCTTCACAAACATTTCAGAATGACACAGAAGTTCAAATAAAAAAAAAAAAAAAAAAAGAGAAAACCCACTGGGTATTCTTTCTGGGAAAATAATGGCACAAGCCTTAATTGAGAATATAAATGAAAACACAGCTTCTGTTTTTTTTAAAGCTTTGTTAAAATATTAAATAAATACACATGTATGCACTCAAAAATGTTTATATACCACAACATTTTCCAATAGCATGTCCGAAAGCTTTTTATGATCCGTTCATAAATTTCAACAACTACAAATGTATACACTAAAGCTGCAAAAAATTAAATAATAATAATAATAATAATTCTAAAGACTTCTATCACATCACTACTACTTGCAATTCTAGGTCCAGAACACAACATGGACGACAGGGGATGGATCACCTGTTCAGTTCATCCCCTCTGAAGCACCTGGCACTGGTCACTGTCGGTAGACAGGATACTAGGCTAGATGGAGCTTTGGTCTGACCCAATATGGCCATTCTTATGTAAATATTACATCATCCAAAACACAGGTCTCTCCACAACTCTGCATGCCAGCATTTCTTCACTTCACTCCAGGTCAGTATCTCCTCATTTTTCTAACACAGGGATTGGCAACCTTTGGCATGCGGCCCGCCAGGGTAAACACCCTGGCAGGCCGAGCCGGTTTGTTTACCTGCCGCGTCCACAGGTTCAGCCGATCACAGCTCCTACTGGCTGTGGTTCGCCGCTCCAGGCCAATGGGGGCGGCGGGAAGCAGCGCGGGCTGAGGGATGTGCTGGCCACCACTTCCCGCCGCCCCCACTGGCCTGGAGCAGTGAACGGCAGCCAGTGGGCGCCATGATCGGCCGAAGCTGTGGACATGGCAGGTAAACAAACCAGCCCGGCCTGCCAGGGTGCTTACCCTGGTGGGCCACATGCCAAAGGTTGCCGATCCCTGTTCTAACACATTGCAACCGATGGTATAACATTATCATAGAATCATCGAATATCAGGGTTGGAAGGGACCTCAGGAGGTCATCTAGTCCAACCCCCTGCTCAAAGTAGGACCTAATCCCAACTAAATCATCCCAGGGCTTTGTCACGCCTGACCTTAACAACTTCTAAAAAAGGAGATTCCACCACCTCCCTAGGTAACCCATTCCAGTGCTTCACCACCCTCCTAGTGAAAAAGTTTTTCCTAATATCCAACCTAAACCTCCCCCACTGCAACTTGAGACCATTACTCCTTGTTCTGTCATCTGGTACCACTGAGAACAGTCTAGATCCATCCTCTTTGGAACCCCCTTTCAGGTAGTTGAAAGCAGCTATCAAATCCCCCCTCATTCTTCTCTTCTGCAGACTAAACAATCCCAGTTCCCTCAGCCTCTCCTCATAACTCATGTGCTCCAGCCCCCTACTTTTATATCTCTTAGTTCAATACAAGAACCCTGAGCCAATATTTTTCAAATGAGAACCTAAAGTTGGAAGCCTAAGCCAATATTTAATCACCTAAATAAGTGCTGAATACCCAGAGCTCCCATTAAAACCAGCAGAACCTGCTAGGTGCTCAGCACTTTTGATAAGCAGGTTATTTAGGCTCCAAAATATTGAATTAGAGACTCATTTTATGCTCCCATTTTTTAAAACTCTTTGCCCTGGATTTGGCTCTTCTATGATTATTCCCATTCTTGGTCAAAGCCTACCACAGAGCAACCCAAAATCTCACCCCCCCAACCCACCGATATTGCTCAGATCCGCCCGCAAACTATTATCCCCCTCACAGCAACCACATTCCCTTTCAAGTTTTAAGAAAAGTTTGTCAACCTTTGGAGATCAAAAACCTGGTTGTGCTAGCAGCTTAATTTCTTGGATTTTTTCAATTTTTAATCCCCACAATCTAGTAACAGATTTTTACACTGCATACTGAAATCAACACTACATCCAGACCACTCTATCTAAAAAATCTTAATGATAACGTGACAGGAGAGTGAGCACAGAAGGTCTGTCAGCTTATCTCCTGTGTCCAATCCTTTTCCCCATTTACTTTAAACATTGCAACCAAATTCTCAGAATACAAGTTTGACATTTACAGAGAAAATGAGCATCGGGAAGGGCCCCAATATAAAAGAGGATAAGAGGGACAATTCTGTAGACCAGTGGTTCTCAACCGGGGTACACGCAGAGGTCTTCCCGGGGGTTCGTCAACTCATCTAGATATTTGCCTAGTTTTGCAAGAGGCTACATAATAAGCACTAGTGAAGTCAGTACAAACTAAAATTTCATAGAGTGACTAGTTTATACTGCTCTATATACTATGCACTGAAATGTAAGTGCAATATTTATATTCGAGTTGATTTATAATTATATGGTAAAAATGAGCAAGTCAGCTATTTTTCAGCGATAGTGTGCTGTGACACTTCTGTATTTTTATTTCTGATTTTGTAAGCAAGTAGTTTTTAAGTGAGGTGAAACTTGCAGGTACACAAGACAAATCAGACTCCTGAAAGGAGTACAGTACTCTGGAAAGGTTGAGAACCACTAGACCATGTATGGCAAGAATCTAGACACTCTGAAAGCAATTCTGATTACGCTGCTTTTGGCAGGTGCCTCAGTGTCAAAGGGCGCTTGATGTAAATGCAAAGCAGGCCCTCTAACATTAATGTCAGTGTTTTTTAAATATACATTTAGGAATCTTCACCTGAACAGAAAATTGTCCTCCAGACTCCTCCACTGTATTCCCCTGATAGCGTTACAGTATGCCTCTTTCAGTGAGGCAACTGAAAAGTGCTGAAACAGCAATTTTAAAACTGTATTTTCAACGCATATTATAAATTTATATTAACAGGAGAGCATTTGTAGATGTTTTTCACTTTCAACTGGGTGGGATGAGCAAAATGAATGAAGTTTTTTTTAAATCACTATGTCCTACTAAATTATTACTAAAATATGAACGTGCAATGAGAGCAGGTCCAAAGAGAGTTACATTCCAGTTTGGAACGATACTGACACTTCATGAGCACATACCTCTACCCTCCTAGTCAATTCTCACTGCTTAAAGGCAAAGGAAAACAATTCAACTCAATTACCCTCTTAGTCTTACGGCTGGGATCTTTGAATTGGATTCTTTTAACTTCTGAGACTCTAGTCTCAACTTCTTGTTACTGTTTTCAGAATCAGAATTTGCTCTAGTCTATTCTTATCTCTCATCTCTCCTTTCTGCTTTATTTCCCACCCCTGCCCTTTTGACAATCCAGTGAAAATAGGACTGTCTTTTTTAATACAATATAGCTCCACTAGAGGGCAGCAGTGTGCTAAAAGCTAAGATAGTACTTTTAATTGATTAAACAGCAGTCCTAAACCTTTTTTTTTTTTGGTAATATTTTACCACACTAGCAATCCTCTCAGTTCATAAGAGGTTAAGGTTTCTTGATATCTATTAATACTACTAACGTAAAACAGATTTTTTTAATGAGACAAATCAGAACATACATACTAGCATCTATGGACAAAAAAAAATTGTTCTCTCCTTCAGTATAAAGAACGAGGTATTTTCACATTAAGTTTTTGCTTATTGATGCATGAAAACACTTTACACAAGAAATTACTACACAAATATTTTAGCATAGATATTTTAGATGAAAAACTATGCTGAGGCTTAAAGTATTTTTAAAATGCCGCTTTCACATTTGTGACTGTAGGTTACTCTCCTCCAAATCAAATGAGTCATAAGTAAGATTCCTTCCTCTTTTATGGAATTCTTTCTACTAGGAATTAACCTACACAAGCAACACTCATAACAGGAGAGCTAAGCAGTATTTAATTGATGAGACTGAAGTGCGCATCTGAACTGATTTCAACAGAGGAAGAAAATGCCGGATAAAAGTATGGCTCAAATGCCACCTGACTACCTACCAAATTTGGGTTTTGATTGTTTTTAAAAAAAAAAAAAAAAAAAAAAAGAGACAAGCTGCTGAGGCGGTCACACATCTTGTAGAATGACCTGAAGTTCTCTCTGAGAATAAAGAACTACTCTGGATACACAGAAATAGCCACTTGGCCTGTCTCTGAAGGAACAGACTCCCCCTTTGAGTTCTCTCCAAATGCAATGAGCAACCAGGATGATCTATGAAAAAGCTTAGTCCTGCCCAGATAAATGTGACCTATTTCACATTCAACTTCTGTAGCCAAGCCTCAAACAAACAAATTATGAGATCTCAAAGTGTAAGATTGGAAGGGCAACAGTCTATGGGAGATGAAATTTGTAGGCCAATTTGGGTAACAAGTTCTTAGATTAAACAGGAGTGTCTTATTTTTGTGAAATACTGCAAAGCAGGACAAAGGGAGTCTGAATTTCACCTACTTGTCTGGCCAAAATAGGAGTAACCAGAAGTCACTTTCAAATCCCATGAAGCAGTGAGATGTCTAATCTGAGGGATACATACAAAATCCCTTTAAGTAAATGCTTCTTCAGTAAATGAGTAAAGACAGATTTTTCAATCACACAAGTGTGGTAAACCACAATTAGCCCCAAGTACACTATAATACTAGGGATAGTTAACCGATTTTATTAGGGAAAGTAACAGTTTCAAAAGAGAAGGCAGATAGCATACTCAAGGTAATCCATCCCGACAAAACCAAATTAAAAGACATGCATGTTTCAATGGACATGACTCCCAAAAAAACAAAACCAAAAAGAAGCTACCAGGACTCCAACAGCACCTTCCAGACTTACATGAAGCAAATTATGTTATCTAAAGTTAAAAACCTAGGTAGGATTCCAAGTAGCCAGATGCAGCAATTCTGTATCTGGGTGAAGTAGCAAAGTTTGGGGGTCACACCTAAAAAGGAGCAGGAGTACTTGTGGCACCTTAGAGACTAACAAATTTATTTGAGCATAAGCTTTATGCTCAAATCAATGTTAGTCTCTAAGGTGCCACGAGTACTCCTGTTCTTTTTGCGGATACAGACTAACACGGCTGCTACTCTGAAAGATCCCTCTCAGTGTGATGGTGTAAACATCATACTGAATGAGAATAAGGCAGGACTGTAAAACTCATACGAGCTACTTGTCATATCATATACAATGTGAAATAAAGGGGAAAACGCATACAGCTTCACAATGGAAATGGAATGGATTCAGTAGGGCAGTGATATCCAAACTTTTCCTCTCATGTCCTCCCTTACCAGTAATGGAATGTGTCCGTGCTCCCCCAGGCTGGGACTTGGGAGCAGAGCCGCAGCCAGGGGCCAAGAGTGGGGACTGGCAGCCAAGCTGCAGCCAGGAGTGAGGGCCAGAGTGGAGCTGGGGGGAGAGCAGGGCTGGGTGGCGCTCCTGCCCTGCCCTCCCCCCACGTGGACATTCCTCCACACTTGCCTAGGGGGCAGGCCCCACAGTTTGGGGACCACTGCAGTAGGGCTTCTTGCTCTCGGTCTCAACTGGTATTAAACAGTAGATACTCAGCAATGTTAGGGGATGCAAAGAGCCCACTTATAAAAACCACCAAAGGAAAGATCTTCTACTGATCCCTGTAAACCATTTATAATGGACATGACTCCTGCGGCTGAAGTACTTAGCTAGAAAGCTTTCCTTGCCTGTCAGGTGTAATGAAGGCAAGATCTGGTTATGGAAAAACTAACATACTGCTTTCTTGGCAGAGTCCAGGGTGAGCAAGCCCCTTAATTTTAATAGCACATTGCAGCAGTGATGATTGTGGGTACCCTCACTATTTTCATGTTTGATAACTGACAATGCTATAAGAGCTAGTCTTCTGGACAAAACTGAAGCACCACTTAAATCCCTTCCTCTGTCTGTATCAACTTATGAGGGTAATTGAATCCTTGTCCTCCTACTATCCCTTTACATACGAGTAGAACCACCTTTCTCTCTCTCAGCATTCCCTTCTTTAGAATGAACATGGTCATTTACACCAGCTTTACTTCATGAGTTATATGTGGTGCTGGACAAGTTTACTTGACATCTACTAACCTAAGAACTAAGACTGAGCGCTTCAAAAGGCAAGTTGGTTGGCCAAATCCCTTTGAAATTCAATAGGAGTTGGCCACCAAACTCCCTCAGGCCCCTTTGACTATCCCAGAGTAAGCCTACAAACCAGAATTCGAAAAAAATAGCTGTGCTGGGCTTGCCCCCTCAAAGCCACAACCCTGCAAAAAACACCAGTCTGTATTGCATTTAAATGTTACATTCTGGAGAATATTGTAGGCATGGCTGGTAGCACCTATTTACCCTGATACTTCCCTTTAAAAGACCCTGTTTTTATTTGCTTATAACATCACCAAATGTTAACCACTGGGCTGAAATTTCCCATGCTGGATGTCTGCCTCAGGCTGAAGGGTGTGGTTTTTGTTTTGTTTTTTTAATTGTAGCCAAAGCAATTCAGCCATGTCAAAGAACTAGGCTAGAGAAAAATAGGTTTACAGTGTTAAAAAAAATTCTGGTAACCTTTTCTTTGAAAAGCTCTAGCAAAATCAAGCACTCCAAAGTTAGAAAACAGAATTAAGGTCGTCCGTGCAACCTTAATTCGGCCCCCTTATGCATATGTGATAGAATAGGACAATGTAATTAAAGACTATTTTTTACACAGGACTCTCCCCACAGCACAGGATGGACCCACTCTGAGGATGAATCAGGGCTGTGTAGAAAGGAGAACATAAGGACAGACCATTGGTCTGACCCAGTATTGTCATCTAGCCCAGTATACGGTCTTCCAACAATGGCCAATGCTAGACCGTTTAGAGGGAACAAACGGAACAGGGGGCAATTATTGAGTGATCCATTTCCTGTCATACAGTCCCAGCAGCTGACAGAAAGAGGCTTAGGAACAACCAGAGCATGGGGTTGCATCCTTGATTATTTTGGCGAATAGCCATTAATGAATCTATCCTCCAAGAACTTAACTAGTTCTTTTTTGAACCCAGTTATACTTTTGGCGTTCAAAACATCTCCTGGAAACGAGTTCCACAGAGCTGACACTGTGCTGTGTGAAGAAGTACTTCCTTTTGTTTGTTTCAAACCTGCTACCTATTAATTTAAATCGGGTGACTCCTAGTTCGTGTGATGTGAAGAGGTAAATAACATTTCCCCATTCACTTTCTCCATATCATTCATGGATTTTACAGACTTCTATCATATCCCCCCCTTAGTTGTCTCTTTTCCAAGCAGAAAAGTCCCTGTCTTTTTAATCTCTCCTCATATGGAAGCTCTTCTAGACCCCTAATCCTTGTTGTAGCCCTTCTCTGTATCTTTTCCGATTCTAATATATCTTTTTTGAGATGGGGCAACAAGAACTGCATGCAGTATTCAATACCATGGATTTACACAGTGGCATTACATTTACCGTCTTATTATCTATCCCTTTCCTAATGGTTCCTACCATCGTTAGCTTTTTTTGACTGCCACTGCACACTGAGAAGATATTTTCAGAGAACAGGAGAGTGTTTGGAGAACGCATGCTTCATTTGTTGCAGAAGTTGGAATGAGGCCTGGGACTGCAGGAAGAGAAAGGAGGCTCTTGGATTTTATCAGTGCCAGTGTTGCTAGGTCACTTAAAACCAAACTTTTCATAACGGTCACTCATGTTCCTCATTTTCTGGGTGCCTGACTTGCAACCTTGGGGTCTGACTTGCAGAAGTGCTGAGTACTCTCAGCTGCAAATGGAGTCAATGGGAGCGGTGCTTTGAACGTATAATGAAGTGCTGTATGATGTTAAATACTCTGAAAATCAGCTCCTGGTTGTCTCAAATTGAGCATCCAAAATTAGTGGGTACTTTTGGCCATAATCTCTGTGCCCCAGTTCTCCATCTCTAAAATGAAGATATCATCATCCCCCTCACCTCACGGGGTGTTGTGAAAATAAATGCATTATTGTTGTGAAGCAATCAAATGCTATAGTGATGAGCACCACAGAAAAGCCCATGAGGAAATTCATAATTCTGTCTTCAGAGCAGGTTTTGAATAGTGCGCTGTGGCCTGGGGCCACACACTCAACAATGAGAAAATAAAAATATTGAATAGCTGCTCACTAGGTGAGCACTATCCATCCTGTGCAATAAAAGAAACTTGGGTCCTTTGGAAAAAATTATCTGTGATCATGTAATTAAAAGAACAGGAGTACTTGTGGCACCTTAGAGACTAACACATTTATTAGAGCATAAGCTTTCGTGGACTACAGCCCACTTCTTCGGATGCATATAGAGTGGAACATATATTGAGGAGATATATATACACATACAGACACGGCTGCTACTCTGAAACCTGTCATCATGTAATTAAAGACAGTAGCATAATGCAGACACTGAAGGAAAACAAATTAAGCTTGTACAGGCAACCTTAATACCGGCATTTCCTAACTTTGGAGTGCTTGGCTCTGCAACCTTAATGTTTTTAACAGAATTTTTGTGTGTAATTAAATGGAAGCCGTCTGACAGTGTACCTACTAGGGCTGGCCAAACAGCAGAAAAATATTAAAACCCATTAGATTAATTACGTATGTATTTTATCCAACAATGTGTTTGCCAAAAGCCATGACTGGCTCCAGAGTTGGTTAAATAATACAAAAACAGTATTTGTCAAATAAAACCCAATAATGCATTCACTGTGTACTTTTTAACCAATCCTACTTATGACGCCTCTCATTTTGGTATCTTCCCAGCTTAACTCTGATTTTCTTTCCTAATGCAGATCATGGGGTCTCTTTTCTTGAGTTGTTTTCAGTCTGTTTCCTCTTTTTTCTCTCTTTCCCCCCCACAACACAGCCTGAAGATACTCATCGAATTTACTCCTGCAGTAGGCCTCAACACGGCAAAAGCAATGGTAGCTGCTCTCCCTAGAACCACCTGACAGAGTAATGTAGCATAACAAGTGAACCTCTTTAACGGCTCACTTGAATCTTACATATTCTTCTAACTCAAGACTTTCTACTGGGGCAGCAGAAGTGAGAAGAGTTGAATAGCTGGCCCGACCATTCTTCTCTGGAGCAGCAAGCAACTCAGAATCCAGTAACAACAAAAACAATCATAAAAACATAGTAACTCTGCACTTCTACAGCAGTTGTCATCCAAGGATCTCAAAGCAGCCATGTTTCAGGGATTTAGCCAGTGTAAGACGCAGAACCTGTGCATAATATAGCACCTGTCAGACTGACCAGCAAGGGGCATGACATCCCAAGCACAAAGTCCTCCTTTTAAACAGGCTAAAGCACACTCTGGGCCTCTCCACAACCATTAATGAAAATCACCAAGATTTAATACTTTTTTTTTTTTTAAATGTTCTTAGAAACACACCACCGTTTCACTAGCTCCCTAATTATGAATGGTTTGTCAGCTGAGGCAGATGGCATTTTATTGGTACTACGCAACAGGAACTCCAGCTGAATGATATACAGTGTCCACTTGTAATTTACAGGAAATACAGTTCTTATTTTATGTGACAAAGCAGGTGACATTTAAAAGAAAAAAAGAAAAACCAAGGCTCGTTTCAGTTTAATTGAGCCCGATCCAAAGATCTAGATGCTAAACTGCTGATGTTGTGCTGCTCATTATCATAAGAACCAACCCATGTCACCATATTACTTAACTGTCACCTATAGAAGTATTTAATATTTTATCTGTTTACTCCCAAGTGAATTCATATGAATGTTCTACATTCACACACTACAGGAGTCTAATTCTGATTAATATTTATCAACATTTAATTTATATTTTCCTATGGTGTGCCAGGAAGGGGATGCACAATCACTTGTGGGGGGAGGGATAGCTCAGTGGTTTGAGCATCGGCCTGCTAAACCCAGGGTTGTGAGTTCAATCCTTGAGGGGGCCATTTAGGGATCTGGGGCAAAAATCTGTCTAGGGATTGGCCCTGCTCTGAGCAGGGGGTTGGACTAGGTGACCTTCTGAGGTCCCTTCCAACCCTGATATTCTAGGATTCTTTATTATCGATTTACAGCCAAATATTCCAAAATGTTCAGCTCCTTAACTGTAGCTGTGGGTCTGTAGCTGAAAATCAGGCAGAAGATCCTCCAGTTGGGCTCTCAAAAAACAAGGCACACAAAATTAATGAACATTTCTGATAATTTTGGCCTTATTCAATTATCTCAGTCAGGAAGTTTACAGCTTCTAAAATGCTTCTTAGACAGTTAATAAGCCAAAAAGTACTGAGTCTCTCTTTACTGAAATAAACCTCTGCATTTGATCAAGGATCGTTATATGGCCTATAATCCGACATAACTACATTTCCTGACAAATCAGATTGAGAATCCCACATTCAACTGTATTGAAAAAAACTAAAGTAAAAATACTACATCCATTTTGAAGAGAAAAGCTATCAGACAAAATATCACACCCTCATTGGCAAATCCAGGAAGTTCAATGAGCAAGTTTGGAGGAGCAGAGGATTTTAGCAGCACACCTGAAGGAGTCTTGTGCAATACCATTCAAACTACTAATCTGAATAAGATGACAGAACAGCTGCGGAAATTAGCGTGACACTCAAAACACATTTTCTAACAGGACTCCCCTTTTTCTACTCATGGGATCCTTTAATCTGAATTTTTTCTTTTATTTATTGAGAAAGATATTAACTGTAATTCACATTAGGGGAAAAGAGCCATTTACTCACAAAGCTCTCTGGAACATATATAGCTATGGTCCCCAAACTGTTCCTCCACACACCCTCAGGAGGTGCGCCCCACTGTCGGAGGGGGTCACTATAGGGCCCATACCAGCCCCCATAGGGGGTGAGAAGGGAGCACGATGCTTTCAGCCCTGCTCCACCCCCAGCCTCGCTCTTCCCCCAACCCCATTCAGTCCCCAGCCCAGCTCTGCCCTCATTCCCTCTCCCCCACAGTCCAGCTCCGCCTCTAGCCCCAGCTCTTCCTCATCCTCAATTCCATTCCCAGCTCTGCCTTCAACCCAAGCTCTACTGCTGAGGAAGCCATGACTGTGCAGTAATTGGGGGGGGGGGGGGGGGGAGACAGATTCCTTTTGGGGGAAGAGGGTAATGGCGACTGGAAAAGTTTGCGCACCACTGGTATATAGAAATACTATCATATCTATACATCTTACAAGCAAGCTGTGACAGTCCTCACTCAGGGTAGTTGTTAGGGGAGCATGGCCTAGTGGTCGGGGCTTAGGCCCCTGACATGCAAGCGGTGTTGTAGGGGAGCCCGGGCTCCGCCCCTCCACTGGGCTCTCACCCAGGGCCCTTTGAGAGCCATCAGTGCTCTGACAGCCAGGACTGCCCACTCTCCCTGGGCCATTTCCTACCACCTCCCGGCAATTGTCTGAAAGTCACTGTCTGGGTTCAGGCAGTGTGAGGGATGTCTGCTCAGCAAAAGGCACCTTCTGGCACCTGAGTGTAGTGAGGTCGCTCTCTTTTCTCTCTCGGGGAGGAACTGCCTCCTCTGGCGGTATGGCCCAGCCTCCTGGGCCAGTTTAGGCCAAGGGCTTTCCCCTGCTCAGGTAGTTTGAACAAAAATAAAGGGGGATTAACCACGTCCAGAGTTCGTATGAAAGGGAGAGGAGAATGCTTCCCTCTCAGGCTGTCTCTGCAGCAGGTCCTCCCTTCACCTCAGGGAGGGACCACTAGGCAGTTGTTTAGGGAGGGATTCTGCCTTTCCTCAGCTCTTTGCTCCTGGCGCTGCAGGTTGCAGGTCTGCTCTCTTCCCTGAGCAAACATCAAATGACCTGCTCCCCTGCCTTTTAACTCCTCTTTCAGTTGGTGCATTTGCTGCAGGTGTGGTGGGGTGGGGCTGCCTGGGCTCAGAGCAATTCCTTAATCCCTTAGTGTCCAGTGTGGGATTTGTACATCCCATCATACAAGCAAACAGTGCAAAAGAGAAGAGCCAACGCTGATCTCCTAATAACATTAGCAAAGAAATATATATTGACAACATGGACTGAGAGCCCAAAATAAAATGTTGGGTTAGTTTAATTAAGTAACACTTGATAATGGGACTGACCTTGGCGCAAAGCAAGCAAGACACTGGCTTGTTTAAAGAAAAAAAAAGGGGGGGGGCAACAATCATGAAGTACTTCCATCAATACTGCATGGGATCATTATACTCGTATTAACAGGTACAGTTGCATTTCTAAGAAAAAAGTCAACATCCACACAGATGGTTTGACAAGAAATTTAGCTACGTTTATAAAATAAGCAGTACTGGTGTATGGGATCAGATTTTGTCAGACAAAATATCCTTTTTGACAGAACAACAACAATTGGTGGGCAATGTGACTACATTTGATCAGCTCATACCGCCAACCTGCATATGCCAACAGGCATTCCAAATAGTTGGTATCTGCAGGAAATGGTACAGCCAAATTCTTCTCTTCCCAGGATCCTCCATGCATGTGCTAGGGTGGCCTGTCACCTTATTGTGCTGCCAGTATTTCTTCACAGAGCAACGCAACAGTAAACAGCCCAGCAGCTCATACCAGCATCCTAACTGTGTCAATAGATTACCCAAACAGTTGTAATCCTGCCTTAAATGGTCAAGAAAAATGGGGTACAAATGTGGCCTAGGTCATGGTGCAGCACTTTTAGCACTATCTACACACAGCACAACAAAAGGTTTCCAAACCCCATTTCTCATACTTGGCTCTTCTAGCCTCCCATGATTTTAACTTCTACTTTGGCACAGAATATATATATTTGGCCCTGCTAGGGTGCTGCTTCTGCACATTCACACTCACCTTCCCCACTTCCTCACAGTCCTGGCAATTCTCCTAAGACTCCTGAGTTTGCTGGAAGAAACTGAGGCAGCTGTGAGGGTCCACACCTCCCTTATAGCCATAGTCTCTAAGTGTTAAGTGACATGAGGTTAACTCAGGTGGCATCCAACAGGTTTCAAAATCTTTTAGGAACGATCTGGTGGTCCTGTGGCACCATCCCATATAGCTCCTTTGTTAAGGAGAGATTCAGCTTTCTCCAAAATCTCTATCTTGTGAGAAGGATCCATGAAGAGGGATGAAGAAGTGGGTTTT
Source organism: Trachemys scripta elegans (assembly GCF_013100865.1). NCBI lineage: Eukaryota > Metazoa > Chordata > Testudines > Emydidae > Trachemys > Trachemys scripta. The sequence goes on from NC_048303.1 coordinate 124,447,787, forward strand.
GAAGGAGATTTGGTGTGAAATTGAATGTAACCACTGCAAACAATATTCAACACTCATTGATCTTAAGTAATTGGATACCAGGCACCTTAATGCTGAGAAATGAAACTTGAAAAGGGAAGGGACACAGTAGTAGAAGAGGTGCAATATTAACAAGACTCATGGCCCAGGATTCTCAATAATCCCATCAGATCTGAGCTCTAGAAACTGATGAGCTCCTGAGCTAAAACTCCAGTGGCCCTGCTTGGATTATCCCTGCTTATTGGAGGGATACGGACAACAAGGCTGGTTTTGAGGTCTATAATAGAAAGAGAACCTCTGATGTATTTGGTAACTACCTATAATACCTAAAAGCAGGACAGGCAAACTCTCTTGTGTTGTAGCAGACTCTGTAAGTCCCCAGGAGCAAACAGTGGCACTGGTAACTTTCAGTTTCACTGAGTCTTCAAGAAAAGAGGCGTCCCTCAAAAGGCAAATCCTCTACTTCTGACAGAGTTTCAGATGACAGTCTAGAATGCAGGAATGGTGTTTTATAACAATGCCTATCCTTATTGGCCTGGCCCAGGAATCAGAAGTATCAGATGCTCTAAGGGCATCCTTTGCTACAAACAATCCTCTATATAACAAAGTCCTGAGTGGCCTTTTCCGGCTACTCATGCAAGGCATCTAGGATGGGGGAAACAGCATCCTACAGGGCATATTGATACTGTGCCATAACAATTTGGTAATTTGCTACCCGCATCTCAAGAGACCTGGAAGAGTATATTTTGCAGCCCAGAGCACGGATTCTTCTGCTTTCTCTATCCACTGGTGCAGACCAAGAAGCGTTTTCACTCAGATTGTTCTAAAGCTGCAGATACCAAAGAACTTAGAGCAGGATGCTGGAAAATATACTCAAAGCCTTGGTGAGTGACCTATACCAGGGACCAGTCAGCTTGCAATTCAACTACATACATCATGCAACTTAAATCCACAAGGGAACTAACTGAAGATGTTTACAACTACAAACTTCTTAAAACAGAGGAAGAGATAGTTACAGTCAATACCAGAAGCGATAGTTTGTGACTGAAATCACCCAGATATATAGTGCTTGAGATATCAAATTAGCATAGGTATTTTCATCTTGCACAGACAATGCCCACAATGGCAGTGGACAGGGACCAAGTTAGGATTGTTTGAGGTATCATAATTGCATTTCCATACTTTTCAAAAAATTTAAGATGTAACAGAGAATTTCATGGCTCTCTAAAGCAGTGGTTCTCAACCAGGGGCACATGTACCCCTGGGGGTATGCAGAGGTCTTCCAGGGGGTACATCAACTCATCTAGATATTTGTCTAATTTTACAACAGGCTACATAAAAAGCACTAGCGAAGTCAGTACAAACTAAAATTTCATCCAGTGACTTGTTTATACTGCTCTAGATACACTATACACTAAGGGTACGTCTACACTACCCGCCAGATCGGCGGGTAACAATCGATCTAGCGGGGATCAATTTATCGTGTGTAGTATAGACGCAATAAATCAATCCCCAATTGCTCTCCCGTTGACTGCTGAACTCCAGCTCGGCAAGAGGCGGAAGCAAAGTCGACGGGGGAGCGGCGGCCGTCGATCCCGCACCGCAAGGACGCGAAGTAAGTGATTCTAAGTCTAAAATACGTCAACTTCAGCTACGCTATTCTCGTAGCTGAAGTTGCGTATCTTAGATCGGTTTCCCTTCCCCCCCCCCAGACTGTAGATCAGGCCTATAAGTAGGCTATTTATATTCCAATCGATTAATTTTAATAATTACATGGTAAAATGAGAAAGTAAGCTATTTTTCACTAATAGTGTGACTGACATTTTTGTATTTTTATGTCTGATTTGTAAGCAAGTAGTTTTAAGTGAGGTGACACTTGGGGTACACAAGACAAATTAGACTCCTGCAAAAGATACAGTAGTGTGGAAAGGTTGATAGCTACTGCTCTCAAGTTTTCTTTTATAAAGCCTCAGTGTCCTTAAGTCATCAATACCCATTTACATCTTAAAGTTTATTTTTGGTCTTGAATTATACCCTCTAACAATTCCTTTAAAATTTCTTTCCATATATCTCTGCATACTGAATCCCATACCTACCCTAATCAATCCATAGTTACATTTAGGGAGGGGAATGGCACTGGGGGTATAGGAAACAACAACATAAATGCTCACTGACCCTGTTTATAAGCGTGTGGGAGATGGGGGAGAGAGGGTTTTACATCATGACGATAACACACCTGTGCCCTGTTTACAGTAGATTCCACCACAGGTACCACTGGAAGAACTCTACTGGTGAATTATAGGCCTGATTTCTGCCAGCCTCCAATAAGGAGGAAGTCTGTCCCCCCCCCCCCCCTTAAAGTCTTGCATACACTAGAGATATTTATCACTTGAAAAACCAACTGTTACTCCAACATGCTGGTAAAACACCACATGCATCCACCTACAAGTTCTTCAAACAATGTAGACATGTGCCAAATAGGGTTTGGATTAGCCTGGCTTGTCTACACTGGGAAAGTTTATTAAAGAGTCTCAACAATTCTAACACCAGCTTTGTTGAGTTGGAGGTAAAACTGCTGGAAACCCTAGTGTAGACTGGCTCAAGCAGCCAGGCCTGTTGTTAACCATAGCAGTAATCTGAATTGCTTTGCAGCAGATTTCACTAGAAAGGTGACAGAAACAGATCCAACCACTGATGCCTTGCCTACACTAGGGCTCCCAGCAGTTTCAATTCCAATTCAGATGAACAGGTGTTAAAACCAGTGGGAGGTGTTTTTTTTTTTTTTTTTTTTTTAAGTTTCCCAAAAATAGCCAGCAAATCTGAATTCTGTTTCTATCAGAGCCATTTCTTTGCTACTGCAGACAGAAGTTACTGGCATAATAGCACAAACAGTTCAACAATCCTCCCACTTTTATCTCTCAATACATCTATGGATTTTGAAATCTCCAAGAACCCATTGCTTCTGGAAGCTGTACTGGTAAATATGGGATAGGCACCCACAGAAGGTTATAATTGAATCTCTTTAGAAGAGCACTAGTCTAGATGTGGGACAAAACTAAAATGGTTCAGGACACTACTCAGGCATACTGAACTTTTTGTGCCTAAAAAGAACAGGAGTACTTGTGGCACCTTAGAGACTAACAAATTTATTAGAGCATAAGCTTTCGTGGACTACAGCCCACTTCTTCGGATGCATATAGAGTGGAATAAATATGGAGGAGATATATATACACGCATAGAGAGAGCATAAACAGGTGGGAGTTGTCTTACCAACTCTGAGAGGCCAATTAAGTAAGAGGAAAAAAAAAACTTTTGAAGTGATAATCAAGATAGCCCAGTACCAGAAACCCCTCCATGCACCCAACCAGTACTGGGCTATCTTGATTATCACTTCAAAAGTTTTTTTTTTTTTCTCTTACTTAATTGGCCTCTCAGAGTTGGTAAGACAACTCCCACCTGTTTATGATCTCTGTATGTGTGTGTATATATATCTCCTCAATATTTATTCCACTCTGTATGCATCCGAAGAAGTGGGCTGTAGTCCACGAAAGCTTATGCTCTAATAAATTTGTTAGTCTCTAAGGTGCCACAAGTACTCCTGTTCTTTTTGCGGATACAGACTAACACGGCTGCTACTCTGAAACCTGTTTTTGTGCCTAGACAGTTTTTATCTCACCCGTTCAATTTTCAAACGCAAAAAGTCTAAGCTAGTTGGCCAACAGAGGCTTAGCCAAAAATGTTATTTGTGTTACTCTCATTAGGCTAACACTGGTGAGGCCCAGGAGCCTTGTCTATGCTAGGAAGTGTATCTATTGCTGAAAATAGTTTTCATCAAAATAATTCCCACAAACTAGAAGACATTTTTCAACACTAACACCATTTTCTCTAGGCCATACTAGTACTTAAACCATTTTATAAACAGGGGAACCTTAGGAACATTTTGTGTGACATTTCCTAATGTACACCAGGTTTAGTTGTGCTTCTAGCAGAGCTATTCAAAGGGGCCCAATTGAATTTCAATGGGACTTAGGAGCCTAAAACCCTTAGGCTCCTTTGAAAACCCCATCTTAGAAGAACTTGTGGGGATGAAAGAGCGGGAGTGGGAGCACAGCAAAGGAGAGGAAGGGAAAAAGGGATAGTGGCAAAGGCAATTTGGGGAAAACAAGAGGCAAGAGAAGAGATCAAAGAAAAAGATGACAATTTATCAGACCAGAGACAGCACCTCTTGTCACTCAAGACAAGGAATGTTGCCTTCCCAAAAGACAATTCAAGCATCAGGAAATGGTGAAAATAATGGGGGAGGACCAAATCTGACGTGAGGTAAGAAAAAAAAAATGGAATGACAACCCAGACCAAGTATTGTCATCTACTTTATTACTGGTAGGATGCACTCACTCTGACAAATTACTGAAATTACATGTCCCCGCCCTCTTCTTTATTGGGGTGGGTTTTTTTGGATGGTGAATGCATTCAGTTTTGATCACCGTAATCGCATAACACTATTTTGACCAAAATTTGAAGCTCCAAGTTATTACTAAAAGTAGATTCCAAATCTAAAATACTTAATAGTAAAGTAAGTTTGCATGAAGTAACAACTGAAATTAGAAAAAGGAGATTGGAAGCACGGACTAGTGATTATAATGCACTGCACCGGGACTTGAGAGATCTGGGTTCAATTCCTAGCTCTGTCACCAACTCCCTTGTGTGACTTCAGGCAAGTGACTTAATTTCTCTGTGCCTCAATTCTCCATTTGTTAAAACAAAAATAAAACGGTGTGGGAATAATAGTACTTCCTTTCTCCAATCCTTGGTCTGTCTTGTCCGGTTACACTGCAAGCTGTTTTGGACAGGGAATGTGTCTTACTATGCATATGTACAGTGATTACCGTAACGGGGGCCCAAATATCTGTTACAACCTCTAGGCACCACCACAATGCAAATAATAAAAGATTTACCCTGCTGTCCACCAGCGCTCAGGAAGTGGGAGACAGTTTTATGGAGAAGAGGAAAAGGTCCAAAGTCTCCTGGAAGTTCTAAACAAAGCAGTTTTGAGAGAAACAATTCAGACACATAAAACCATCCCAATAAGATGAATAAGGAAGTAAAAACCACCACATTGAGATGAACAAGGCATAAAAATACTACATTGAGACGAATGAGAGTTTCTACGACATGCCTAGCCAAGATACAGTCTAGGCACAATTTAATTTTTAAAATATACAAACTAAAGAATTTAACTGGAAGACATATCAACATAAACCCCTCCATACACCCAACCTGAACTCTTCCCCAGAACAACTCTATCTACATCCCTCAGAGAAAGCCTGAGAAACTAGATGAGCTTTGCAGAGTGCCCTGAAAGGCCCAAGAATTTTTGGCTCACTATTGAGCATAAACAAAATGAACACATTCTCTGGGCCTCAGCTTCTCATCTATCCATTGAGGACAATAATGTGTACTCACCCTTAAAAAGCAATTTTGAGATCTACAGATGTACTATATAAGTGATACAAAATATTACTGGACTCAAAGGCACTTCAGTGATAATGCCTTGCCATTTAAACTAGGAGGCTGTCAGCCTGAACATCACCACTAGCTGAAGTCAACTGAGGAAGTAGCTAGAAACCAAGTGATTTAAAGCTTTCTACAGCAGGTCAAAACCAAAACCTTGATTTGCACCTAAAAATAAGTTTGAAGCCAATAAGAGTATTGAGCAGGCCATCATGCTCTGCATCAACTGAAATTTCTAAGCAGTCTTCCATAGCACTGTCAAATGGAGGGCACTGTTGTAATCCCATCCACAGGTGCCATAGGCACAGATAACTATAAGCAAGCTCCACATCTACACAAGAGCATAGAAATTGCTGCATCAGACCAGAGGTCCACCCAATCCAGCATCCTGTCCCAGAGTGACTAGCACCCCATGTTTCAGAGGAAGGCATAAGAACTCCACAGTAGGCAGAGGTGGGATAGTCTGCTGCCACCTTAGGACTCATCTTGGTCTCTAACAGTTAGAGATTGGCTTAAGCCCTGAAACATGAGGCTTAATATCCCTTCAAAAATAATTATAATAATTCTGGATACTTTTGTTATCCATATAGAATGCCCAATCCCTTTCTGAATCTTGCTAAATTCTTGGCATCAGTGACCTCCAGGGGCAATGAGTTCCATAGTTTCAGAACATGTTGTGTGAATAAAGTATTTCCTTTTATCAGTTGTGAATTGGCCACTTTTTAATTTCATTGAATGTTTCCCTTGTTCTTATCTTATGAGAGAGGAAAAACAAAAGCTCCTGATTTACCTTCTCTATTCCATTCATTTTACATACTTTTTCATGCCCCCTCTTATTTATCTCACTCCTAAGGTAAACAATCCCAATCGTTTCAACTGCTCTTCACATAACAACTTTTGTGCCTCAGACACTATCTGTAAAATGGGGATAATACCACCACCTCGTCTCATATGGGTGCTGTGAAAATAAATTCATTAATGTTCGTGAAGAACTCAGATACTTTAGTAATGAGTGCCATAGAGAAAGCCAATGAGGAAACGAATCTGCATTCAGAGCAGGGTTTGGATGGTGTGCACTAAATAAAGTATGGTTTCACACACTGAACGAGGATAAAATACTAGCTAGCCACTCATTCAGTGAGTACCATCTATCCAGTGCATTCAATGAGGCAGGAGTCCTGGGGAAAAAGTAGGATGTCATCATGTAATTAAAGACTATCTTAATTAATTCACACAAAGAAGATGACAAGCTTGCACAGTCAACTTGAAATCTGGCAGTTCCTAACTTCCGAGTGCTGACTTTGCTACCGTAATGATTTGTGTGTGTTTGTGTGTAATATTTTCCATATTATTCTCCATCCCATTCATTGTGCATCGTTTGCTTTTTTGACCACAGCCACACAGCAAACATCTTCCCTGAGCTATCTACAATGAAGCCCAGGTCCCTTTCCGGAGTTGATACAACTAATTTAGAACCTTGGAAGGTGCGTTAGTAGCTTAACTTTCCCCCTTCATTGTGCATTACTTTTCATGTATTGGTACTGAATTCATTTGCCATAACGCGATGCATTCAATCAGCTTCTTTAGGTCTCACTGAAGTTCTTCTGGGACAGCTCCATTCTTAACTCATCTAAATAATGTTGTCTCCCCTGAAAATTTTGCTTCCTCACTACTCATTCCTTCCCTGATCATTCGTAAGTACATTAAACAGCACTGGACCTAGTAGGAAACATTGAGGCACTCTGCTGTTAACCTTTCGCTAGCATGAAATTTGACCATTTAATCCAGGGGTTCTTAAACTGGGGGTTGGGACCCCTCAGGGGTCACAAGGTTATTATATGGGGGGGTCACAAGCTGTCAGCCTCCACCCCAAACCCTGCTTTGCTTTCAGCATTTATAATGGCGTTAAATATATTAAAAAGTGGCTTTAATTTATAAAGGGTGGGTCGCACTCAGAGGTTTGCTCTGTGAAAGGGGTCACCAGTACAAAAGTCTCCTCGCCAGCTTCTGATCCATGACAATACTTTGTTTCTCACCCCAGATCTGAAAGAAAGTCTTCTCACAGCCCTCTGTTATTTTAAGTCCCTTTCTGCAGATTCAGGAAGACCACACTGCACTGGTTCACATTGAGAAGTTTTCTGTGCCACCAAAAGGGCCAGAAATGTAGATTTTTTAAAAAACGCTTAAATTCTGTAAGGGTAAAGGTAAGGCCCACCTGCCAATGAAAATATTATTGACAAGTGCATTTGTCAAACGTGTATTTCCAAAGCTGATTCGGTTTTCCCACTGAACGCAAACATTTTTATTATACAGCAACTTATTTTGTTTCCCATATTTTTAATTATTTAGGTTTAGCACTACCTTATCTCTGCCCCCACCACAATTCTCATTACCTGAACTACAATGCTGACCCATTTTTAGATACTGCACTTAACTTTGATTATAGGCCTAAACCTGTTCTCACTGAGTAACATTAACCCACCAATATCAAGTGTTTTGAGATATACAAATCAAAACACTAATTAAGAGCTAAATATTACCATTAAATTTGGAAAAGTCACTGTACCAATACAGTAGCTTTATAACTACTCCTCATCTCTTAAATTTTCCTACAAAAAGGTTTTAAGAAATTTGCAGGCTATATGGCAAATTTGGGGAAGATGTACTTGTGGAATAACAATCTTATATTTGAGGAAGAGGTAAGTGAAGAATTGAACATGTGCACCACAAAGTACTGATTTTACAATTGGTTTCATGCATACATGTCTCTGTTAGCAAACTGATGCTTCAACACACTAGCTTTGCCTTATTTATATAAATTGCTATATTTTCCTTATATGGGTCTCAGAGATTTGCATACAAAGGTACATTAATTCTGTGTTTAATGACATTTGTATAATTGATGGCACATGTCATTCTCTGCTCCGTCTTGAGATTTCTTGCCTCCAATGTGCTATTTGTCTAGTCAGGAATTGTAAAGTCTTTTTGTGGATTGTGTATGGCATAGCCATTGTACAAATAAAGGGAAACCATTCTAGTTCTTGTTATCTCCAACAGAAGAGATCAAATCTATTTATGCTTTTATACCACACTGACCAAACTGAGCACCTAATTGTCTCAACGTTTCTGGTTGTCCCAAACCAGTTAAGATTGTTCTGGTCATGATTCACCTACGCCTTATGACATTTTCAAATACACCTTTACGCTGTAGATATAACAGATCTAATGCTGTCCTCGGGAGCCAAAAAAATCTTACTGCGTTATAGGTGAAACCGTGTTATATTGAACTTGCTTTGATCCGCCGGAGTGCGCAGCCCCACCCCTCCAGAGCACTGCTTTACCTCGTTATATCCGAATTCGTGTTATATCGGGTCGCGTTATATCGGGGTACAGGTGTATATGTTTAATCTTAACACTTCTTCAATTTCTAATAGTGTGGTTTTTTTTAAAAAAAAATAGCTATACAGTGTGGTTTTTTTAATGTATTTGTTTACCTTTAAGTTACTGGTATGTCCTTAACCTTAACAAAGTTGGTGTGTCTGGGATTTATGTATTTACATTGTTTATGAATGTACTGCGAACCATTCTGACATTCTATGTTCTACAGCATCTAGTTCCCTAACATGCCCTTCCCCGTTTCAGAATTAGTGTTCTAGATTTCACCAAGATCTCTCAAGTAAATCTCATTTGAAATTTCTAGTACAAAATGATTCTGAAAAGAAAACAGCAAAGATATAATTTTCGAAACATGATTAAAGCCTGGGTTGTTGTTTTATCCTGAGTCTTATAACTCAAAAACAGCTTCTTTCACTCAATGCAAATTTGGACCAAAAATGTTTGCTGACCACAGACCACACATGCAAGATCTGAAATGGGAATGACATTTTTTGAGGCTTTTGGAGGGGGTGGTACTGTCACATCAGGCTTACGATGGAAACCAAGTCTCAATCTGTAATATAGTAAAAAGAAATCCACTATTTTCAATCCTACAACTAATTTCTAATTTGGACTATCAATATATATAATATATATATTATATAATACATATAATAAAACAATTTGAATACATTGTGTGAAGTCCTGGATAAAGGGACAACCAATAGAAAGACTAAAAGACTAACCAGGTTCCTATAAAATGTATCATACCAAGTTGCAGCAGCAGCATTTTCTATCTCAGCGGTTCTCAACCAGGAGTCCAGGGTCCTCTAGGGGCCCGCAAGCAGGTTTCAGGGGGGCCGCAAAGCAGGGCCAGTGTTAGACTTGCTGGGCCTCAGGGCAAGAAAGCTGAAGCCTTGCAGTGTAGGGCTGAAGCCCAGAGCTCCCAGCCCTGCCACCTGGGGCTGAAGCCGAAGCCTGAGCAACTTAGCTTTGTGGGGACCCCTGTGGTATAGGGACCCCTGTGGCATGGGACCCTGGGCAATTGCCGGGCTTGCTACGCCCTAATGCTGGCCCTGGCTTTTGTATGCAGAAAAACAGTTGTGACACTGGTGGGCCGTGAAGTTTTTAATAGCATGTTGGGGGGGGCCTCAGAAAGAAAAAGGTTGAGAACCCCTGTTTTACCTTGTTGGTTTTACTTTGGAAAGAATACATCCACAATGTGAAGTTACCAAACCTCACATCACTCTGCAACCTAATAGGAAAAGGTGAGTTTCCATTTTCAAAACTAACACAGTATAACTTGAAAGAAGGAACATTATGATTTTCTTAAAACCGTACAAACCAAATATTAACCTTGTTTAGTTAAAATAATTCTCCATACTCATCACCAAAATCCCACGTTGAAAATAACATGTTCTTCCATACATGTTCTTTCCAGCTTAGGAAATTCATAATATACGCAACAAGAGACATGCTTATAAAAATTCTGTTTCTAAAATTCCTGACCCCCAGTAAAATACTAACTCCAAGAGTGAAATACCTTTTTATCAAATATTACAAACATTTACAACATTTCTCACTTTAAGACCTAGTGTGTAACAAATAAAATTCAATAGCAGTTGGCATACCACCTTTGCAATTTTATTCAGTGCAATTATGAGTTCTTATCCTGATACTATACTTTAAACCTGCATACAACCATGTAGTGCATGCACCACAGTTTGAGAACCAATTTACAGAAGATATCCTCCAACAAATACAATACACAAAGCAACTCTGAGATTAACCCTCATTTTGCTGTTTGCTTAATTACTTCTATACAAACCCACCCAAATCCAGAGAAATATAAGAGGAATTTATTCTATCACAGGAGGAGACTGAGCTAGGGTCTGGTGTGACAGACTAAAAGTTCAGCAACAATAATAGAATCATGGAAGTGTAGGATTGGAAGGGACCTCCAGAGGTCATCTAGTCCTGCCTGCAGGACCACAAAATAACTAGACCATTCCTGACAGGTGTTTGACTTGTTCTTAAAAACCTCAAAAGACAGAGATTCCACAACCTCCCTAGGCAATTTGTTCCAGTGCTTAACAATCCATCCTCTTAAAATAAAATAAAAAAACTCAGTACTAATGAAAAAAGTAACAGAGGGTCCTGTAGCACCTTTAAGACTAACAGAAGTATTGGGAGCATAAGCTTTCATGGGTAAGAACCTCACTTCTTCAGTACTAATGGACTCCTGTAAGACTACTCAGCTAAATTAGCAAACCTTAAGGCATAGTGAGGGGTGTGGACACCAATCTCCATCCCACATAATCTAGTCCTGCATCAAAGTTACCTACCCTCTGGCTGGAAGCCTATAACATTACTTCCCAAATTGTGAACTTTCCTACCATGTTGCCTGTGTCTGTCAAGACTAGATGTAGACACCTCTATTCCAGTATATCTTCAGAGATCAGCCTAATTTAAAAAGATTACTTCTATATCACTGGGAAAACAAAGATCATCCTTCTTTAAGCAAAGGGAGATAGGAGATAACTTTTTGCCATGTTAGGTGCTGAGGTTATCCCCTCAAGAAACAATAACCTGGATGAAATCTCTTATTACAAGGAGATCTTACATTCTAACTCAACTTTCTCACTTGCCAAAGTGAGAAAAAACCTCTCCATAGAGACATCCACGCTATTACATTTTTCTTTTCTTCCCAGATACATTCCCTGCTTTGCCTTCTGTGTTGTCTCCTTCCTTCTCATTGCTGCTTTTGATTAATCCTTAACTATCCTCTTACTTCACTTATAGCAATAAAGAATACAGCGCAACAAGAGTATGTTATCTAAAGCATTTTCTCTACTTACGTACATAACTTTTCTTAACCTTTCAAAATGTTAGCAGTGATTTGTTAACACATTTGCATTCATCTCCTTTTCTACATTAAAGATTAAAACATTAAAAGTTCACAACCTTCCAAAGTTGCCAAAATGTCCACTCATCCCAAAGCAAGACCACGACTACTAACAATCCCCCCAAACACTGGTCCCAATGCAGAACAATACATGAAGACCTCTCCCTGCACCAAACAGATGCATGAACCTATTCTTGATCTTCCACCCCTCACATTCACAAGAAAACACTCTCCGAACATCTCCAAAACACACCTACAGCCTCCTCACAGAAGCCGCCACACAGTCCCGGCCCTGACACATTGCTCCCCTCCTCTGAGCCACATGCAGCACATGCCCTCTCCTCCTCCTGGACCCTTCCCCCTGTGACATAGCCATGAACAGCTCGGCCTCCCCACCACACGCCATGTGTGACTCCTTCCCCTGCCTTTACATACAAACCCCCACACCATATACACCGTCCCACAATTCCTCTGACAGCCCAACACACCTTGCACCCACATTCACCCCCCCCCCAGGGCCCCCCCGCCCCCCCCCCCCACCCCCACATCTCCACCCCCTACCTCCCCCCCCCAAGCCCCATCTGCGCCCTCCCACTCCCCCACCCCCGGGTTCCCCACCCCCAGCCAGCCACCCCCACCCATAATAATGCCCCGTCTCCCTGCCCAGCCTGTGCCCCGCTCCGTCCCAGCACAGCGAGGCAGGATCAAACCCCAGCCAAGGAGGTTTCGCCCCATCAGGCCTTAGGCCGCTCCGCTTAGGGGCGGGGGGACCCGGCCCCAGCCCCGTGCCTGGGCCGGACCGCGCTAGGCCGCGGCAGGCCCCTCCGCCTGCCCTGGGCTGGGCCAGGAGCCGCCGGCGGCCGCGGGGCCGGGGCCTGCCCGTAACGGACACGGCCCCCTCCCCCATGACACTGCAAAGCTGCCCGGCCGCCGCCCCGGCCCCGGGGCCTCCTCCGCCGCCGGCCCCGGCCCCCCCGCTCTGGACGGCGCCGCCATGACGAGCCCGCTGGCCGGCGGGTGCCCTCCGCCGGCAGGCCCCGGCCCGGCCCTCACCTTCATGTCGGGACATCCTAGTTCAGAGGCGGCGGCCCAGGCCCGTCCCGGGCTCCCCTGGCTGCTCGGCGCCGCTCGGCCGGGGCCCCGCGCGCTAAGCCCGGCGCGGGCAGGGGGCGGCGGGCGCGGGGAGGGGGGTCGGTGGCGGCGGCCCCGGCCTCTCCAGGGGGCGGATCCAGCAGCTTCCCGGGCGCCGTGACACGGTGACTCTCGTCGGGCCCCGCCGGCTCCTAGCGCCGCCCCCCGCCTCCTTCCCCTGGCCCCCGCTTCCGCTGCGGCCGCTGAAGTCCCCGGGCTGGGTCTGGGGCTGGGGCTGGGTCTGGGCGCCTCCCGCTCCCGCTCCCGGCCACAGCTCCGCCGCCGCCTCCTCCGCCCAGCCCCGTCCCTCCCTCCCTCCCTCCCCCCGCCCGGCGGCCGCCGCTGCTGCATGCAGGGAGGAAGAGGAAATACACGGCAGCGAGGGGGGCCGGGAGCGCGGCACCGCCCCGCCGGGGAGGGGAGGGGGCCCGGCCCGAGCTCCCCGCCCGGGGCCAGCTCCAGCTCCAGCTCCCGCCCCTGCCCCAGGCCGGCGGCCGGGGTGCAGCCGCCTCGCCCGAGACCCCCCGGGGCACAGAGGGAGCCGGGCACGGGCTGGAGACGGTCCCCGCCCGCTGCAGAGCCGCCCCTGCCCGGCGGGGGCTGGGAAGAAAGCCCCGCGAAGCCCAGCGTGAGGCCGGGCGCTGGCGGAGAAGCCGAGCGAGAGGGGTCGGGACAGGGTCGGGGGTCTCCTTGTACTTTCCATTATGGTTCGGCCCCGCCATGGGAGAGCCCCGGCCCGCGGGAAGGCCGAGGCGCCCCGTGGCACCCCCGGAAGTGCAGGTGGAGCCCCCCGACCCACATGGCTCCCGGCCTGGAACTGGGCTCTGTCTTCCAGCCCGCCACGGGGCTGATGCAATGTGAAGTTAACCTTTAAAAAGCCAGAAGGTGGCGGCGGGGGGAGAGTTGAGGCTCCTGTTACCTGGGCTCTGCTGCCCCTAGGAAAAGCCCATTCTCTGGGGGTTTCTCAGCTATGGGGCTCGCAGCAGTTGTGTGTCTCAGCTGGACATGGTCCAGTACATCGGCTGTTGCCGCCGCAACCTTAACGGGGGCCTGTTGTGATATTTTGTTGTACAATAATGCCGCCGAGCAGCTTTCATGTTACATTAACGGCGCTTTTGCCTTTCATTTGACAGAGAAAAGGAAAACGCCTGGGATTAATACTGGCATCAACCAGTCAAACTGGGCATTGGAACTTTTAGTAAAGTGACCTTTGGTTAAGGGGAGGGTGGATGGGTTCAGATTTGGAGACAACTCAGCTTTGCAGAAAACTAAACAGGGCAGCAACACATCCCTTTACCCTGAGGTGGTTTCCAATCTCGGGAACGGAAAAGTTTTGTTTTGTTTTTTAAATAAAAAAAAAAAAGTTAGAATTTGCAGAATGCTGGAGAAGTTAAAAATAAACCCCCCAAATTGTGAGACCCACAGTTTTTTTCACATCTGACGTCCTTCTTTCCCTGCTAGTAAGGCATTATTTTTGGATAATGGTGCATCTCATTGATCCACACAAAACAATCCACCTCAGTAAAGCAACAGCCTGATAGTAGCTGTGTCCTTGTGCCTACTCTGCCAGTCTTCTTTCTTGACTCTCGAGCAGTGAAATATGCGGTGATGGCACAAAGAGGATGGGGAATCATTCATCTTAGCTTTAAAAAAAAAAAAAGCAAATACTACTGAGCATGCTCAACGTTGATTTTTTTAAAATCAGTTATTAATTGTATTACTCATTCCAACCAATTTTTAATTACGCTTGGTCAAGGACACAGGGCCAGCCATAGTGGTGTTGGGGGCGGGGGCGAGGCGAAAGGGGGGCCAGAACTGTGACACATTTTGCTCACAACATCTTTCTGTCAGCCATCTCCAAAAACAAAACCATTTTTTAATTGTTTCTTGTCCTCCATGGTCATGGATCACTATGCATTAATCTGAATATCTCAAATGTTTCTAAATTAAATATATATTGCCAACCCCAAACATTAAAAAGTCACGATTCAGACCCCCAAAAATAATTGGCTTGCAAATAATTAAACTATAATAATCACTTTATTTTTAGAAGGAGGCACTTACCCTTAATTTGCATGATCATTTCATGTTCAAACTTTGACATACAATTCAACTTTTAAAAATACAACCAGAAATGCAAGCCTCCCCATTTTAGCACTGTCCTCTCTCTCTCTCTCTCTTCTGGCCCTTCCCTGATTATCTCCCACCATCTACATTCTCCCCCACTACACCTATAGCCATCTGCCCCAAAATGTTCCCTCAAAGTCTCCTTCTTTGCTCCTGTCCCCCTGTACTTTTGGTCAGTCACCCTCCTGTATCCTACATTTCCTGGCACCCCAGTCAACCTCCTCATATTCTCCTGTTCCTTCTGTTTACTTCCTGCCCTGAATATCCCTACAACTCCCCTCAGTTTTTCCCCTACACCCCACATCATCCAGTAATGCCCATCAATCTGCCCTATCCCCTCCGCCCCCTTCCTCCTATTCATTCTCCTGGGCTCCCTTCTGTATTCTCAGTCACCCTACTGGCCATCCTCCCTAAAGGTAGCTTAGCTTCAGTCTCACTGAAAACAAGGGGGGTTGGGGGAGGAAGAGAGGGACAGAATGGTGGCCATCTTTATTAGGGGCAGCCTCACTGTCACATGCAGAAGCTGAAGGGAAATGGTGGCCATTTTGACTGAGGGCAGCCTCAGGCTTCAGTGCTCTTTGAAATGATGGGAGACGATGGCCCCTGTCAAAGGCAAAAATTTGCCAGAACCCTGCAGAAAATTGTGAGAACTTAACACACACACACACTAATGAGAGTTCATGGCTCAGGGCTAAGAGGACGTCCCTTCAAAACCAGGATTCCAGGACCCATTTCTGTTAATTTTACATCAAATGGTGTTTTGTCCTACATTTTGTAAACCATCGGCCACCTGAAGAAGCTGCTCTCTATGTATCTCTTACATAGTCTTGTGGCCGAGACATTGCATTGAGTCTCAGGAGATTTGGGTTCAGTTCTTGACTCTGCCACGGGTTCACTAGGTGACCTTAGGCAAATCATTTAATCTCTCTATGCCTCAATTCCTCATCTGTAAAATGGGGGTTAATAATCCTTCCTGCCTCTTTGAGTACTAGTCATGTGGATCTCACTCATGGTGTGTATATATATACACACATACATACACACACACACACACACACATATATATATATACACACACACACATACATATATACATACATACACACCCACCTCGTGTGTGGGTCCAGAGAACCTTTTGGCCAGCAGTGTCCAGTGGAGCTGTCCTCACACCCCACCCAGGGGCATAAGGAAAGTGAAGCCCCATCCACCATTCAGTTCCCTCTCACCACCTGCATCAGAACTCAGGGCTCGTCTATGCTTAAAATGCTGCAACCACACCTAACGTTTTCTATGCAGGGACTTAGGTCAATTTAACTACTCTGCTCAAGGGTGTGGATTTTTCACACCCCTAACAGATGTATTTAAACCAAATTAATTTTCTAGTGTAAACGAGGTCTCAGTGATGTCCACCCCACTCCCTGGTGAAGATTCTGAAATTTAAACTCTCTAATCCCAGTAGTTCGGTTTAGTGTTGTTAGATACCGTTAAAACATTTTCCTGCCCTCATGGCAGTATCTTGGCTATTTTAGGCAGAGTGCTAAATATTATTTGAAACAATTTCATTTATATTACAATAGTTTTATTTAAATTGATTATTTGCATGTTGCTAGTTCATTAGTTTCTTAAATTGCTAAAGGAAAGAAGTACAAAACAGCCCCTTTAGTTTTCTAGTTGTATAAATCTATGAAGAAGAACAAATAAAGAGGCGCCCGCACAAGGCTCTAGAGGCCCCTGCCATAAATTATGAAAACAAAATTAAGTTGCTCACAGAACTCCACATTTCTTTCTGACCTGCACCTCTGATACCGCACAAAGTGGCCCCAGCAGCAAATCACATAGAAAAGTATCTTGCTCTGACCGTCAATAGACTTGAACTATGTTGAACCAGGAGGGGAAGACTGTTCCAGAGCTGAGGGCCCCACACAGAATG
Organism: Trachemys scripta elegans; assembly: GCF_013100865.1. NCBI lineage: Eukaryota > Metazoa > Chordata > Testudines > Emydidae > Trachemys > Trachemys scripta. Next base: position 124,464,784 of record NC_048303.1, read on the forward strand.
CTCTACTACAACCTCCTCTCCTAAATCAAAGGGGAGCCAGCTCTAACTGTCAGTAGAACGTCAACTTTTACACAGAGACTTTCTGTACTAAGAGGTTTCCCATTTGGAGCATAAGATCCCCAAAGACAGGTTCAGGGGTTCATTAACAGCCTTGCTATGAGAACGGCACAAAACCAAAACTGATCAGCAATTAACCTGTGCTATATTTGCAACCAACACCACCGTTGGCTATATTGAACATCCACAAGTCAAGAAAGCCGAAATGCTTCGACCGGGCTACACTATTCAATTTGGGTTTGCAGTGCTCCTAAATCACCAAGGCCTGATCTATACTACAAAGTTAGGTAGAGTCTTGTGTCAACCTGTGTGTGTATCTGCACTCAAATTTGTCTCCAGCCGCTGTAAGTGCCTGGTTCCACCTCCCCGAACAGTGTAGATTTACAGCCAACCTACCAAGGTCAATGCAGTCTGAGCGTAGACAATTCATGACCTGTGTCAACCCTAACAGTTCTCCAGACGCTGTCCTACAATGCTGCATTCCCTGCAACAGTGACTGCTCTGGTCACAATTTTAAATTTCACACTGCCCACAGGCCAGAGAAGTCCACCCCCTTAAGCCCACTGCGTGTTTTTGAAATGTCTTTTTTTCATTAGTGAGCAAACCTAGCAGTTCTCCCTTGTTATGTGCAACTTCCCAACAAAACATGGTGGCTCCACGCACACAGAGGTACTCATACTAGATGCGCTCCTGCCTGGAGTAGATGGGAGGTATTGGATCTTCTGGGCCTGTGAGGGAGAAGAGACTGGTAAGCACAGTTACACAGTGTAGAAACGAGGGCATCTATAAGCAGTTTACACAGGGGCCATAGGCAAAGTGGTACAACAGGGATCAGCAGTAGTGACACATGAAAGTGAAGGAACTTCGCCGGGGATACCACAAGGCCAGGGAGCACAATAGATCTGGGGCTGTCCTGCAGACATGCTGCTTCTATAACAAGCCGCGTGCCATACTTGGCAGCACCTCGCAGACCATTGTGCATATCCTGGAGGAGCCCAAGACAGAGATCCCGCCATGAATAATGAGAAGTGGAGGAGGAGGAGTAGGGAGACGTGGCAGGGGACTCCAGTTATGCTGAGAACCAGGATCTGTTTGAGACTCTGCCAGTCTAGCCAGTCCTGCCAGGTGGGCACGGATAAACCTGATGAACGGGAAAGGCACTCTGGTAAGTGTGTAAATGCATTTTTCCTTACAATGTTTACATGTAAAGATGGCACCCAGCCCAACCCCAAGCTAACAAGACAAAGATATCAACTTTTCATTGTTTTACTCGTTCAAGAAGAGGTAGAGGTACAAACACAGACAGAGTTGGCATCTGCTTTTCATTCCCCTGTTGGGTTAGGTGGGAAGTGGGGCATGCAAAGCAGTTTATGTCCAGAGGGCTGAGAGATCTCGATGAAACTTTCATGGAGATGCTCTGTAATCCTCTCCCAAAGGTTTCTAGGGATGGCTGCCTTATTTTGTCCTCCATGGTAGGACATTTCCCCACACCACTCTGCTGCGAGTTCAGCAGGAACCATTGCAGTAAATAGGCTAGTGGCCTAGAGGCCGGGGCAGCTTTGGGATGCCAGTAGCAACTGACTTCTTTATGCCTTTGTAACCCTCAGGAGTGAGATAGCTAAAATCACCACCACCTGTGGAAAACAGTGCCAGTACTGCATTGCCCTATACACATGCACATGGCATAGGGATTGAAATCCCCCACTTGGCCCTGGCAGGCCATACTCACCATGGTTGGGGCTGGAGAGCGGCGCTGTGCCAAAGGGCTCCCTCCAACATAGGCATAGTTTGATTTCTCTATTTGGGGGGCGGGGGGAGTTTAATATTATTAATCATCGGTATAAGTCTAACTTCTGGATTTACCGATGGTTAGTGGTACTTAAATTACTGTGCACTCAATGAGTGAGCCAGGGGATGGAGGTGGTGCTTCCTCCCCAAGCCCTGCTGCATGGGGTTGGCCGGCCCAAGCAGCCCCTCCATGCAGGACTGGCTCGAGCTGCCTGGTGTTGCCGCTTACCCCCGACCCCTCTGAAACCTCTGGTATAGAGTTTGGGGGCACCACCCTACATTCCCTCCCCCCATCTCTGCCCAGAGGTACGCCAAAGCTGAAATGTCAACAAGCTTTTGTTGTTTCAAAATTCAGAGGTGCCGGGGATTTCAGGTTTCATGATTTTCTCAGATGTTTGGGGTTTCTGGATTTTTGGAGGTGTCTGGGCTTTGAGGGTGTAACAGAATGACCCCTGTGTTCACACCCCACAGATGATTGTATTCATTTTTGTACAAGGCATGTATTTTAAGGCATCATTGGAAAACTCATAATTTGTTAGTCAGTGTGGCAACTTCCCCTGTATGGTGTTAGTAAATGTTCCAAAACCAGGGTCGGCTTTAGGGCGATTCAGCCGATTCCCCGGAATCAGGCCCCGCGCCCCTAAGAGGGCCCCGCAATGTCCTGAAGGAGCTGCTGCCGAAGTCCCGCCACTGTCTTCGGCGGCAGCTCAATCTCTGCCATGGAGGAAGGTTCCCATCTGGAAAAGTTTTCAAGAGGGGGATTGCAACGATAAAAAGGAGGGGCAAACACCCCAAGGATCCCCCCTCTGTATCTCCTGCCTATCGCATTCATTTCATCTGATGGGACAAAGGAAGCATTTGTTGGACTCTGGGGAAGGGGTCTTGGCCTACAGGGTTTGGTCAGTAAGACTGCTGAGAACATATGGGGAGAAAATTTGCTTGAATCTGATATAGTTTGTTAAGTTAGGTATTAGTAAATGTTTTATCTTTATTTTTCTTGTAACCATTTCTGACTTTTATGCCTCATTACTTCTACTCACTTAAAATCTTTCTTTGTAGTTAGTAAGCTTGTTTCATCTAATCCAGTGTTTTTAAACTGAAGTGTCTGGGTAACTCCATTTGGGGTGACAAGTTGTGTGCATATTATTCTCTTAAAGGAATAACAGACAATATAATTTGTATTGTCTGGGAGAGGGCTGGGCAGTACAGGACATACATTTCTGGATGGAAAAATCTAAGACTGGGGGTGTGTTGGGTCACCCTGTACTGATAACCAAGGCTGGTGAGAGCCAGAGTGTAACCTGTGTGTGGGTGGCAGGCTGCAGTTACACACAGACACTCAGGGTGTGGCTGGCATGCTGGAAGGCTGTTTGTGAGCGACCCAGGTGGGAAAGGCACTAGAGAAACAGGATCCTAGGGTTTTCTATCCATTCTGTATCATCGATTATAGGTCTACTATTAAAATACAGAAATTCTAGAAAGAACCACCAAATAATACACCACAAATTCTTTATTTGGAATTTTAAGGCCTTTATCCTTTCCTAATATTTCTGAGCTTCTTCTGATTGTGAGATGACTGTCTTTTTCTAAGAGGTTTACCCACCAAGTTACCAAATACACAGCTACTAACCCTGCAGCTTCTTTTGTATTAGCCTGCTGGGCCCTGATTGGCTGCTCCGTGCAGCCTCTTCCCCAATTGGCTGCTTCCTGCACAGACTCACTAGGCTGCTCGGAGGACTCACCTCCACTCCACTGCTCCTTTCTGTGATGGGGTGTAGCAGGTCCACAAGACCTCCATTAGTCCCTTCCACTCTTGTGTGGGGTGAACACCCCATCACATGAGGCTTTTGGGATTTCCTAAGGTGCCGGGCCTTTTGGGATTTTCAGGATTTGCTCAGATTCCGGGGCTTTCGGGTTTTTTGGGGGTGTGGGGCTTTTGAGTTTTTTTGGATATGCTCGGGCTTTAGGGGTTTTTTGAAGTGTTGGGGTTTAGGGTGTTTTTGGAGGTGCTGGGGATTTGGGGGTTTTCAGATGTGTTGGAGATTTTGGGGTTTTCAGAGACATTGGGTATTTTGGGATTTGTAAGGATTTTTGAAGGTGCTGGTTTTGTGGGGATTTTCAGAATTTTCACCGGTGTCAGGGATTTTTGTGTTTTGGGATTTCCAGAGATACTTGGGATTTTTAGTGGTGCTGGGACTTTGGGGGTTTTCAGAGGTTTCGTGCGTTTTGAGGATTTGGGATTTTGGGTGGTGCTGGAGCTTTTGGGATTTTCAGAATTGCCAGGGCTTTGGGGATTTTCAGGAATTTGGGAGGCGCCTTGGAATTTGGTATTTTCAGAGGAGCGAGGGCTTTTTTGATTTTCAGAGGAGCAGGTGCTTTTGTGGTTTGGGGATTTTTGGAGGTGCTGGGGTTTTGGGGGGTTTGAGGATTTTCAGAGGTGCCATGGCTTTTGAGGAGACAGACCTGTCCTCGCTTACAGACAACCCCCCAACCTAAAACAAATACTCACCAGCAACCACACATCACTGAACAAAACCACTAACCCAGGAACCTCGTGTGTGGGTCCAGAGAACCTTTTGGCCAGCAGTGTCCAGTGGAGCTGTCCTCACACCCCACCCAGGGGCATAAGGAAAGTGAAGCCCCATCCACCATTCAGTTCCCTCTCACCACCTGCATCAGAACTCAGGGCTCGTGTATGCTTAAAATGCTGCAACCACACCTAACGTTTTCTACGCAGGGACTTAGGTCAATTTAACTACTCTGCTCAAGGGTGTGGATTTTTCACACCCCTAACAGATGTATTTAAACCAAATTAATTTTCTAGTGTAAACGAGGTCTCAGTGATGTCCACCCCTATCCAGGAACCTATCCTTGTAACAAACCCCGATGCCAACTCTGTCCACATATCTATTCAAGTGACATCATCATAGGACCTAATCACATCAGCCATACCATCAGGGGCTCGTTCACCTGCACATCTACCAATGTGATATATGCCATCATGTGCCAGCAATGCCCCTCTGCCATGTACATTGGCCAAACCGGACAGTCTCTACGCAAAAGAATTAATGGACACAAATCTGACATCAGGAATCAAAATACTAAAAAACCAGTGGGAGAACACTTTAACCTATCTGGTCATTCAGTGACAGACCTGCGGGTGGCTATATTACAACAGAAAAACTTCAAAAACAGACTCCAACGAGAGACTGCTGAGCTAGAATTGATATGCAAACTAGACACAATCAACTCCGGTTTGAATAAGGACTGGGAATGGCTGAGCCATTACAAACATTGAATCTATCTCCCCTTGTAAGTATTCTCACACTTCTTATCAAACTGTCTGTACTCGGCTAGCTTGATTATCACTTCAAAAGTTTTTTTTTTTTCTCTTAATTAATTGGCCTCTCAGAGTTGGTAAGACAACTCCCACCTGTTTATGCTCTCTGTATGTGTGTATATATATCTCCTCAATATATGTTCCATTCTATATGCATCCGAAGAAGTGGGCTGTAGTCCACGAAAGCTTATGCTCTAATAAATTTGTTAGTCTCTAAGGTGCCACAAGTACTCCTGTTCTTCTTTTTGCGGATACAGACTAACACGGCTGCTACTCTGAAACATGGCTTTTGAGGTTTCAGGATTTTTGGAGGTGCTGGGACTTTTGGCTTTTTCAGAGGTACAGGGGCTTTTGGGATTTTTGGAGGTACTGGAAGTTTTGGAAGTGCCAATGCTTCTGGATTTTCAGAGGTGTTCACAATTTTTCAGAGGAACCAGGTCTTTTTTTGGAGGTGCCAGATATATCAGATTTTTGGAGATGCTGGGGCTTTTGCAATTTTCAGAAGTGCCGGGGCTTTGGGGATCTTCTGAAGTGTCAGGGACTTGTGGTTTTGGAATTTTTGGAAGTGCTTGGGGTTTTGGGATTTTCAGAAGTGCCAGGATATGCATCAAAGTTTTAATAAATTAATTAAAAACTGCACTTCTGCTTAACACTGTGAATTTCTAACTAAGATTACTACACATAAAAACCCTGCCAGGGAGTTTGCATATAGGTTATGTTGAGGTATGCACTGACTCACAGGCAGCTGCTCTTTGCAATTTAGCTAGCAAGCGTGAAACCAGTTGGTTAGAATGGGGACCAGATGAACTAATGCCTTTCGTATATTGGATTTGCCCAGGCATGAATTAAGGAATGATGATTTTTCACACTGCTATCTAGTGTTTTTGTAATATATGGCAGGGAACTTTAAACAATGAATCCCCGCTCTCTCCCCCCACACACACACACTCTGGTTTCATTAATGCAGAGATGATACCAAAGATTTTTCAGCAAGGAAAATTGCAATTAAACACTATGGGCCAGATTTTAAAATCTGCTGCAGTCATAGTTGAAACTTTGGAGCCTAATCTCATTGTCAGAAGAGATTTAAGCACTTGGGAGTCTAAATCCTACAATTTATGATGAAATTTAAACTCCTAAATCCCTTTTAAAAGTGCAATATGGCTCCTAAATCAGTCTGGTGTCGCAATGCTGAGTGCAGTAACACCTAATCACCTTTACAAATCTGGGACTGAGGCAAAGATTAAAGAATGGGAGTTTAACAGCATGGTTTTGATTTGTATTACGGTAGCAGCTGGAGGCCCCAATCAGGGAGACAAGAAGAGGACAGTCCCTGCCCCACAGAGCTTACATCTAAACTAGGGTTACCATATTTTAATTTTAAAGAAGGAGGACACTCCACGGGGACCCGGCCCTGCCCCAACTCCGCCCCTTCCCCGCCCCTTCCCCAAAGTCCCCACCCCAACTCTGCCCCCTCCCCTGAACGCTCCGCCCCTGTTCCTCCCCCTCCCCTGCTTCCCGCGAATCAAATATTCGCGGGAAGCCTGAAACAGGAGGCAGCAGATACGCTGGGGCTGGGGCGGCCCAGTCCGGCTGAGCGGCTTCCTCCGGCGGCCAGCCCAAGCCAAGAGGCTCTGGCCCCGGTGTCTCCCGCGCGGCTCAGCTCGGGCCCTGGGGCGCCGGCCCCTGGCCGAGCACCGCCGGTCCCCGGCCCCGCACCATCGGCCCCACCCAAGCACCCCCGGCCCAGCCCCTAGCTCCTGGCCGAGCACCGCCAGCCCCAGCCCAGCCCCTGGTCCCGCACCATCGGCCCCGCCCGAGCACCCCTGGCCCGGCCCCCGGCCCCCGCCCGAGCACCGCTGGCCCCGGCCCCGCACCGCCGGGCCCTCCCTCCCTATTTTCCCGGACATGTCTGGCTTTTTGGGATTTCCTCCCGGACGGGGATTTGAGGCCCAAAAAGCCGGACATGTCTGGGAAAATCCGGACGTATGGTAACCCTAATCTAAACATATGACAAGAGACCTTAAGATCTTGTTAGGTTCCTAAATAAGTGACCTGATTTTCACACGTGGCCATCAGCCCCTGTTGACTTTAAGTTGATGGGTGCTCAGAACTCCCATTAATCTTTGCTGAAAAGCAGCATTTCCATGGCATATGTTTCAGTTCGTTCCCTGCCCCTTCTTCCCCTGTCCCCCGCCCCGCCAGCAATCCAGGATTTTGAGGGTTTACCTCAGGCTGATAACAGACTTTTGTATGTAGACTAACAACAGTTGCATGACAAGACTGCTCCCATGCTCTATTTTGAATCTGACCAGTTCATTAACAATGGACAAATGATTTGCTAATCCACTTTATCACCACTGTCACGAGAAAGAATAAATTCTACATCTCTTTAACCCCATTTTTTCTGCACATTGCTGCAAAGCAACTAACTTGGTTGGACACTCATCCTCATCTATATGTAGTCACCACTGCACCTTTGCACTGCCTGTTCGTCCTCCCCTGCCTTGGGAAAAACAGGTCTAGTAAAGGAAGATGTTATATTGATTTTTCCCACTCAAACACTCATTGCTTGTCTATAGGGGAACTTTACCAGTATAATTATACCTCTATAGTTTATACTGGTATAATTCCCAGTGTAGACACTGATTCCAATATAAGCTAAACTGGAAAAAGATACTCTTTCTAGAATAAGGGCATGGCTACACTTGCAGATGTAGAGCGCTGTGAGTTAAACCAGCCCTCGGACAATGCAGCACGGAAAGCACTGCCGTGTGTTCACACTGTCAGCTGCAAGCGCAGTGGCGTGGATTTGCAGCGGCATTGGGAGCGGTGCATTATGGGCAGCTATCCCACAGAGCACCTCTTCCCATTCTGGTGCTGTGGCTTGTGGGAAGGGGACAGGAGGTGCGAGGCATTCTGGGTCCTGTCCCAATGCACCATGATGTATCGCTTCACATCCCAGCAATCCCTGTGCTTCCATCCACATTTGTTGCCATCTTTCAACGTTTTTTGTACTGCGTGCTCTGTCTTCCCTTTCGGTCTGCGGGAATGGATCCCGAAGTGCTGAGGAATATGCTGATGGGTCTCACCAGCACGTCACGAATTGCAGTCGAGTTATTCCTTATGCTACAAAAGTGACAGCGATGAGTCCGACGATGATGTCAACTCACATAACGCAGACGACGCGAGATTGCTTGTGGCATTCACGGACATGCTCACCACTGTGGAATGCCGCTTTTGGGCTCGGGAAACAAGCACCGAGTGGTGGGATCACATCGTCATGCAAGTCTGGGATGACAAGCAGTGGCTGCAGATCTTTCGGATGAGAAAAGCCACTTTCATGGGACTATGTGCTGAGCTCGCCCCCACCCTGCGACGCAAGGACACAAGATTGAGAGCTGCCCTGCCAGTGGAGAAGCGGGTGACTATTGCAATCTGGAAGCTGACAATCAGGTCGCTAACCAGTTTGGAGTGGGAAAGTCAACTGTTGGACTCGTGTCAATGCAAGTCTACAGGGCCATTAATCGCATCCTGCTCAGAAGAACCGTGACTCTGGGTAATGTACGTGACATTGTGGCTGGCTTTGCACAAATGGGTTTCCCTAACTGCGGAGGGGCGATAGATGGGATGCATATTCCAATTCTGGCAACAGACCATCTAGCCTCCGAATACATAAATCGGAAGGGGTATTTCTCTATGGTTCTTCAGGTGCTTGTGGATCACCGTGGGCGTTTCATTGACAATATCGCAGGCTGGCCTGGAAAGGTGCATGACACACGCATCTTTCGGAACACTGGCCTGTTCAGGAAGCTGCAAGCTGGGACTTTCTTCCCAGACCAGAAGATCCCGGAGGGGAAGTTGAAATGTCCATTGTGATCCTTGGAGACCCAGCTTACCCTTTAATGCCGTGGCTCATGAAACCCTACACAGGGAGCCTTGACAGCAGCAAGGAGTGGTTCAACAACAGGCTGAGTTGGTGCAGAATGACAGTTGAGTGTGCTTTTGGCCGTTTAAAGGGTTGCTGGCGCTGTGTGTATGGGAAGCTGGACCTGGCCGATGACAACATCCCCATGGTTATAGCCACGTGCTGTACCCTCCATAACATTTGTGAATGGAAGGGTGAACGCTTCACTCAGGCCTGGACCACAAAGGTTCAAAACCTGGAGACTGAATTTGAATAGCCAGAGACCATCTGCTCCATCTGCAGTGCTATGAGCGCCTGTATCGGGTCTGCTTGGCGCTCCATAATGCTTATGAGCTGCTCCGTGCTTTGGCCTCCTTTCAGTCTCCCGCCACTCCTGTACTTTTTGATTTTCAGTAAGGGACTGCTGTATGACTTCATGCAGGAGGTCCTCTTTGGTTCTTCGCGGACGCTTCCCGATTCTTTGCAGCCTTTTGGCCGTTGATAACAAGGACGGCTGGGATTTCAAGGTTGCATCTGTAAAGCCAAAATGCAACACTTAACAGAGGCAGCATTGTTCACACCAGACAGAGCAATGATTCAGCTGTACTAAAAGACAAGCACAGTCTACACAATAGCAGAAGGTGCCGGTCCCAAAACGAGTGCACATAACCCACCGGAGCCCCAAAATGGTGAGTAAACACAGGGGCAAGGAGGACTGATTGTTTCCCAGCCGTACTGACCTCTGGGGTTCTGTGCCTTGGGAAGAGCAACAGCTGCAGGGGGCCCCTATTCTGAATACTGTCCCCACATTTTCCACAGGATGAGTTCGTCCTGGAAGATATCTTGCAGCTGAGGGTGACCTGGGAAGCAAGGGAGGGTCTTCTACTACAATGCAGCTTCCGCCCTGGCCCATATGCCGCTTGCCTGTGTGCAGCAATGGTCCCCCCACCCCTCGCGGCACAGTGGCGCGGACACGTTAGCCTGACTGGGACAAGGAGCACAGTGGCTCTCCCAAGGAACCTGCGCAAGTGCATTGCCCAGCTTCTGCATGAGACCTTCAATGAGATCACTGAGGCCGATTACCGCGATGTGAGAGAGCACATCAACGCCCTATTCCACATCTAGGCATGCATGCAGCCCTAACCTTTCTTTCTGCAATCTTCCTCGTTCCAACAGCCCGCACTGAACAACTACCTGCCCAAAATAAAAGCCACTTACCGGGCACCTCCTCTGCTGTTTGTTCTTCCCAAAGCACCATCCGCTGCAACTGGCTACCTTCCTCCTGGCTTGAAAACAGCTTCTGGCTGTATGTGTCTAGGGATGGCAGGCCGTCCTCTGGCTCTGGGCCCCCCCTCCTCCTCAGCACCCTTGCTCCCACTTTCCTCCTCCTGCCTTGTTGCACTCTGGGCTGCCACTGCCTCTGAAGTGTCCATGGTGCTCTTCGGAGTGGAGGTGGGGTCACCCCCAAGTATTGTATCCAGCTCTTTGTAGAAACCGGAGCGGAGGTTTGCCTCCCGTGCTTTGCGGTAGGCATTCCGCAGCTCCTTCACTTTAATCCTGCACTGCTGTGCATCCCGGTCATGGCCCCTTTCCATCATGGCCCTTGATACCTGCCCGAAGGTATCGTAATTCCTACGGCTGCAGCGCAGCTGGGACTGGACAGCTTCCTCCCCCAAACACTGATGAGGTCCAGCACCTCGCCATTGCTCCATACTGGGGATCACCAGGCGCGTGGAGGCATGGTCACCTGGAAAGATGCGCTGAGAGCACTCCACGCCTGGCTGAGCAAACAGGAAGGGGAATTTCAAAATTCCCAGAGAATTTAAAGGGCGGGTCTGACAGTTGGTCACTTGAGGGCCGGGCAGAAGAGTTCAAAGTGATGACCAGAGTGGCTAGAACAGGCATTGTGGGACATTTCTGGAGGCTGATCAGAGCGCATTAATAGACCAGGGCGTCCACACTGGCACCACTGTGCTCCAGCCAGGGTGCACCAAGCGTTATGCCTCTCATGGAGGTGGATTACCAGGGGCGCTCCAGCCACGGAGTCTGGGTGCTCTACATGCCTTGCCAGTGTGGACACCTCAGGAGTTAGGGTGCCCAGGGCTGACTTAATGCGCTCTAACTTGCAAGTATAGACAAGGCCTAAGAGTGACCATATGGGAAGTTATACCAGTATAATTAGGCTCCTGGTAAACTTCTTGCTGTAGAAAAGCCCTGAGTGGCTGATCAGTTTCCTGTTTCATTTGATTATAGGCAGAGGGGGTAGCAATATATATAGCAAAGGTTACCCCACACATGATAAGATCCTATTTTAGTTGCTTATCACTTCGTCAAACTAATTGTTGGGGTTGAAATTATACCTCTACCCTGATATAACACGGTAAAGCAGTGCTCGGGGGGGGGGGGGGGGGGGGGGGGGCTGCGCACTCCGGCAGATCAAGGCAAGTTCAATATAACGCGGTACGATTTTTTGCTCCCGAGGACAGCATTATATCGGGGTAGAGGTGTACCTAGGGCAGGTATCTGTTTCAGGCTGATTTTTTAAGTTTCAGTTAAAATTGTTAAGCTGTTTATGAGAACAAGATTAGGGGAAAAATACATTGTTTTACCCAGTTTAAAAGAAGTAACTGGAGTTCAAGATGCGTTAGTCTCAGTCCCTTGAACAAGTGCAGAGCTTTGTTTATTGCGGTCTACCTTATGAAATTCAAAGGAGCCAGTCATCGAGGAAGGGAAAGACTGACTGACTCCCCGCTGTCTCAGGTAGGATGCCATCACTGAGAGCACCTTCATGAACACTGGGTGTGTCTGTGTCAACAGGCCAAATGGGAACACTCTGTATAGATAGTGTTCTTGGCTGATCCAGTCACCTCTTACCTCCTCCTTGATAGGCACTTCAGTCTATTTACTTTAAGGCAGGTTTTCCAGACCTTTAATCATTCTTGTACCTTTTTCTGAGCTCCCCCCAATTGTTCAAAACACTCTTTGAAGTGTGATCAAAACTGGACACAATAGTCCAGGAGAGTGCTCATCAGTACCATAGAGAAATAATATCACTTCTGTGCTCATACGTGCTATGCAGCTGTTCATACAGCCAAGGATTGCATTAGACAATAGCTCATGTATGTGTATGCAAATATTTGTTTTCCTGAATTCATAAAGACAAATATACTACTTGCCCTGAAGACCCTGGACTTACTCATGTCCAGGTAACTTTCCACATTTAGGCTGTAGTTTAGTTATCGTTGGAAATGGTTTAACTGCCAGGAGAAGGTAAAAGTTTTAAATCTCTGATGGAACATCAAGCTTGATGGAAATACTTGCATATAAAAGTCTCTCTGATGATATCATTTTTCATAATTTGATTTCAGGGACCCTATCAGATTCCTATGAAAATTATTTTCCCCTCTGTTGAAAAATACATTAAAAAGCATTTCTTAAAATAAAATTTAAAAGTAAGTTTATTGCCCCCTAAAGAACTCTCAAATTTGGAGACTATAAATTTAATAAAATCATAGAACAAATTTTGTCTCACAAATGTAAATTTCAATGCAGTCTAACTCTGGCAGCAACTCCAACACACCTATAATATAGATAAAGTAAACAATTTTTAGCATGTAACATGTTTAAGTTACAGGAGAAATAGCAATCGTTATTTGGATACTTGTGCCTATCTGTGAGGTACAGTAAGTATGTGTTTCACTGATTTCATGCCACACAAGGCCTCCATCGGATATACATCTGGTGTTAACTCATTGTTTTACTATTGCAAACAGACAATTAGTGAAAAGTAAGACAGATTTTAGATCCCTCTAAACAAATACACAAATCTTTAGCTGTTCTGCACTCTAGTTGCACTGTATTTTTTCAGCTGGTAGGGGAATGGTTGTTTTAAAGGGGTGAAATGTAAGTGTGAAGGAAGGGTAAAGGAGGAACAGGTCTGGCTATTTTTCTGCAGGAAGGCCACCAACAAGAACATTTCTTCAGCCCATCCAGATTTAGTTAAGGTAAGAGCTACACTGTTGATTACATTTGTTTTGATCTATGTGATGCAAAATTGCTCCTCCGTTTGCCACAAAGCTGAGGTTGGGTGAAGCTGGAGGGGAAAAACCCCCCAGACATTTTGATTTTGAAATAAAGACGGGTCTGAATGTTCTACTGAGAGGGTTTGGTTGGCTCTCTGAGAAGTTCAAGGTACTCACCACTGTCGCCATCCCATACAAATAACTCAAGGCTGCTTTTTACGTCAAGTATGATGAAAGCTCCCCGGTTCTGTCCTGATCAGAATATTCCAAGGCACAAGATACATTAAAGCAACATGGGAGTTGAAAACGCCTAACCCAGGGACTGACACCTAAAAAGCATGCGTGTGCTGGAGTGTGTACACCTCCTAGGCCTGTCTTTTAATTTATGGTAAGAGATGGTTAACGACGGGAAGCAATAGCTTGGTGCTACAAGACATTGTGTATAGAAGAGAGAAACGTTCTAAAAACACATACGAGTACTTGAAATATCTCTACACTTTTATTACAAAACCAGGTTGTTGGCATTAGTTGGGTACAATAATAGCACAATTGTGTTGCTGCTGCAGAGCTGTTCTGGCCTATGGCAACAATTGCATTCCCCGCTTAAAGCAACTAAAATTAAGTTGCTTTATAACCATTACATACAAGTTATCTGCAATGAATCTTATAAGTTCTGCATTAGGAAGGGGGGAGGGCGTGGAGTGGATTAGGCTAGAGTGTGAGAAATTTATTCAGTGCCTTAAAAATAGCAAACCGAGCATTATGTATTTCCTATTAAGAAATAAGTCCTTTATTTGGCATACTTCTAAAATGAATTTAAGACTTAATTACTTGATCTACCTATAGCTATTGTCAGTAGCAGCGGTAACCAAAGGGGATTGTGTTATACTGAACACTTCGCACTCAGTTCCTGTTAAAAGCAACACCCGTGCAGTGCACATATAGTTACATCACACTCAGGCAGAGGGGAACAGTACATCTACGTTTATACTGGCTTGTCCCCCCTACTTGGAGTTCCTTTAGAAGTATCTTAGAGCTGGACACCATCTTCTGCCACTTGCAGTTATTGCTGCTGATCTGTCGGCAAGTCTGGTTCAGTGCCTGTGCTATGCTTGTTCTGAAGGGACCTTCCAATATACTTCCAATATTCCTTTCGGATTGTGTCTTTTTCGTTAGCCAGAATGTCACATAACTAAGAAGGAAAAGTTACAAAGTTGTAATATATTAAATCAAAAGCTTAACAACCCTTAAACAAACACACATTAAGCACGGCCTTCTCTTCAGCGAGCAAAGCATGGCTTTTCAGCCACAAGTTTTGCACTAGTATCCAGAGACTTCTGATAAATGCATCTTCCTAAAAGGAAATCAATTATCCCTATAGTTGATGCCAACAGGGCCAGATTAACTCTCCTGTGGGCCCGGGGCTATTAGATTTTGTGGGGCGCTTGGGGGGTTGGAGTATGGGAGGGGGCTCAGGGCTGGGGAAGGGGATTGGGGTGCAGCTCTAGCTGGGGGTGGGACAGGAGGTTGGGGTGCGGCAGGAGGTTCGGGGTGCAGGCTCTGGGTGGGAGTTTGGGTGCAGGAGGGGGCTCTGGGCTGGGACAGGGGGTGCAGGGTCTAGGAGGGAGTTTGGGTGCAGGAGGGGGCTCTGGGCTGGGACAGGGGATGCAGGGTCTGGGAGGGAGTTTGGGTGCAGGAGGGGGCTCCAGGCTGGGGTAGGGTGCAGGCTCCAGCCCAGAGGCGCTTATCTCGGACAGCTCCTGGTCAGCAGCGCAGCGGAGCTAAGGCAGGATCCCTGCCTGCCCTGGCTCTGTGCTCTGCTCCCCAAGGTGGCCGGCATGTCCAGCACCTAGGCAGAGGGGCCAGGCCGCTCTGCGCAGTGCACATTGCACATGCCTGTAGGTGCTGCCCCTGCAGCTCCCAGCCAATGGGAGCTGCGGAGCTGGCGCTGGGGGCAGCACAAAGAGATTCCCTGAATGCTGCTTGCCTAGAAGTTTGTCTCCTGTGACTCTCCAGTTCTAGGCTAACTCTAAATAGCTTTCTTTGCACCCTGCTATCTTCCCCTCACCACCTTACAGGACATCTGGATATTTTGCTCCATCCCCTGGGTATAAATATTGCCCTTCAAATGTTCCATTCAGTTCCTTTTGTTAAGCAGAACACTGTGCCTTATTTGGTGAGCCAGAGCTCGGTACCACCAACTTTAGGCCCCCAACATATTAAAGAGCCAATGCTGAGCAGAACAGTGCTGACACTTAAGAGGGATGACATTTTAAGGCATCAAGGCAAATTGTGGTGCTGGTGGACTGTGAAGGATGAATGGTATAAATCCATGGTATGCCCACATCTTGAATACTACGTGCAGATCTGGTTGCCCCATCTCAAAAAAGATACATTAGAATTGGAAAAGGGTTAGAAAAAGGCAACAAAAATTATTAGTGGTATGGAACGGCTTCCATATGAGAAGAAATTAATAAGACTGGGACTTTTCAGCTTGGAAAAGAGACGACTAAGGGGGGATATGATAGAGGTCTATAAAATCATGACAGGTGTGGGGAAAGTAAATAAGGAAGTGTTATTTACTCCTTCTCATAACACAAGAACAAGGGGTCACCAAATGAAAATAGGCAGCAAGTTTAAAAACAAAAGGAAGTATTTCTTCACACAATGCACAGTCAACCCATGGAACTCTTAGCCAGAGGATGTTGTGAAGGCCGAGACTATAACGGTTCAAAAAAGAACCGTGCAGGACAGGTCCATCAATCTACCTCAGGCTAAACTCCATTACTGTTACCCTCAGAGGTTTAAAAAAAAGCTCTTTAAGAGCCATGTTGAGTTCTGCTCTGCCAGTCTTGTGGACCAGGAAGCTAAGGGATTCTCCCTATACATATATCAGTTATTTTGAGGCTAAGAGCCCTCTGCTAAACTAGGTAGAGGGAAGTAAGAGCATGTTAGGAACTTACACAAAGGTTTTTAAAAAACAAAAACAAAAAAAACCCTGCTCTTTCAGCAATTTGAAAGCTCATTTATTTTCTTTACTTATTGGCATTTCCTCCTTTTCTTGCATGTAATGTTTGGGATCTTTCTGCTTTTCACTTCTGTCGGTGAAGCACAGGTGGCCTCTGTTGCTGGCAAGCTACTATGAAAATTCTTGCATGCAGACTGGTTGACAGTCAGAGGCCGAGGATTCATATACTGTATGATTATTAAGAACAGGACACTGCTAATGGAAGTCAAATGCCTTCTGAGTGCAGGGAAAAAACAACTCACCAACATCCCTGAACTTTTGAGTGGCTAAGAGGATTTCTCTTCAGTATAATGAGAAGTAGTAGATGGATACTGCACAGTAACAATTTATTAACCACGGTGCACAGTAACAGTAATGGAAACAACTACTTAATGCCGTCATCATCTCCTAATAACTGGGCAATTAATGTACAACTCTATTTTACAAGAGAGCTTTTCCATTAAAATAACCCAGTCTTTGCTTTGTGTGGCAATAGGTTCAGCTAGACAAACTCCCTGAGGTAGAAAACGTGAGCTCTCACAACTCACCTCTAATGCTTTGTTTAGTGTTTCTTCCTTGTTGTCACATTGGTTTTCTAGCATGTCTTCATATATATCCACAAGGAAGGCAATCAGATAGGGAGAACTGTGGCTTGGCTGTAAATCCAGCAGTTGCTCTAACAGATTTTGATATTTGGAAAGACCATGATCCTGCAGAATCCTAAAGCAGAGATTAGTAAGTACTGCTGGCACCTTTGACAAAGAATTAAGCAAGTTTTGGCTTTGATAGATGTATCTGAAGATTTTAATCTAATAGGAGCTATAAATAGAAAAGAGGCAGAGGGTAATAGATGTAGTTCAATATAGCACCAAGTCAGCATTGCTGTAGAAGTGGTTTTCAACCTTTTTCCGTTTGCGGACCCCTAAAATATTTCAAATGGAGGTGCGGACCCCTTTGGAAATCTTAGTCTGCAGACCCCCAGGGCCCACAGGTTGAAAACCACTGCTGAGGTAAGCTATGATGAACATCTCAAGTGCACAGGGAGACAAGAGGCAGGGTGCCTTTAACCAACAACCTCCTAGCGCATAGCTGGTGTAGCCCAATACTATTATTTTGCCCCCTTCCTCCCCCTTTTTAAAGTCAACTTTTGGTGGTTTTATGCCACATATCCTTCCATTATTGAGTGGGGCTCACAGAGAGATGAGCAGGATAAAGCAAAAAGGTTATAAACTGCTTTCCTCTCCTACTATGTACATATTTTAAGTTGTTGGGACTCTGAAGTCCCATCTCCTTCCTATCGCCAGCCCCATCTGAGAAACTGAATTCAGTGTCAGCACAGCTAGGAAGGAGAAGTGGAAAGTAGGTGTGTGATGATAGGAGCAGGGTGGCACTATGTAATGTGGAACTCTAACCCTTCAAGGTCAGGGGAAAGTCAGCTTCTCTTTGCAGCATCTTTAACAGGGATTCTGGAGACACTGTCAGTATGCTCTAATAAAAAGAATCAGAAAGCTGACTATGCCACCCACCTCATTCAGAGGAGGCCCAAAAAGAGACACGCTTGACTCCAGTCAACCAACTAACTACGAGCTATCATTTCTCTTTCCAAGATTTTTCATTTCTTTACAAAGCACCATCTTCTGCAGAGGGGCTAGCACACTGTCGACACTCCATGAATAAAGGCATTTATATGGTATTTTAAGGACTTAAGACTTATTTTTGGAGCTAGTAAATAGAAACAACCTGCTGCACACTTTCAAATGTGAAAAGTATTGACGATCCCCCTGACGAAGCTACCCAATCAGTAATTATGCGGAAAGTGGGCCAGGAGATTAGGTTACTATATTAGCCCTTTATGTGGGTATAACCTCAGGCTCATTTAGATCACCGCTTTCCAGTTGTTCCCCCAGAGCTGTTCACACGTCTAGGCATGAAACATGCAAAGTGAAATGGCCTGCAAGTGACACCAATCTGCAACAAGCCCCCTTATCAGAAGCCCTCACCCCACAGAGATGAAATACAAGACTTACCCTTTTAGATAGTTCCATGCACTCTCATTATGTGGCACTGTCTTGATCATTTCTAGAGTGTACCTGCGAGGGAAAACACGGGTTACACTTCTGTCAGAGGTCAAGGAGCCAAAAAGAGAAACATGTTTTCTTTACCTAGACTCAGATCTCCTTTGCAGCCTCCTCCCCATCTCACTGTTCTCAACCCTCCTCTGCACAGGCTTTTTAAAATACACCTCTGCCCGGATAGAACGCTGTCCTCGGGAGCCAAAAAAATCTTACCGCGTTATAGGTGAAACCGCGTTATATTGAACTTGCTTTGATCTGCCGGAGTGCGCAGCCCCGCCCCCCCGGAGCACTGCTTTACCGTGTTATATTCGAATTCGTGTTATATCGGGGTAGAGGTGTACAGACTACAGCAGACATTTTTCTGCTCACCTGAGGTGGTGGCATAAAACACAACTGCCATGCAACTTAACTGCAGTTGTTATGACACGGCAAGCCACTGCAGGATAGCGGTTATGCGCCCGGAGGCGCTTGCCTTCAATTTACAATATATGAATTCCTACAAGTATTTTGTAGGAGTTTATTTCAGGAGAGGTTAACTCCCACACAGTACGACATAAGAAGCCTATAACATAATACACAATTTGATGGTACGTGGAAGAGGAGCTACATTTACTCTCCAAATGCTCTAACGATGGGCTCTGAAGGCAGAAGGAAGGAAAAAGTTCCAGCACTAAGAGCACGGAGTTACTCAGTTTTGGCACGTGCACATGCTAGGACTGCAGAATCCACAGACGCTGGATTCCATTTCTTTGTGTGCATCCACAGCCCTGTTTGCAAAACTCCACTTACAAGGCCAATCAGTTGCACCTGTGCAAATTCACTGGAGGCATATAGCACTGGTGCCAATGAGGACATGGGCTGTTCCTTCCTAGCTCAGACTAGTGGCAGAGTTAAAGTGAAGAGAAGGAGCACAGAGGCAGCTTCTCCAAGCGCACAGTCAGGAGGGTCACCCACCAAGCAGAGTATTAAAGAAAATGTCATGTTTCTAGCTCTACCAAAAAGCCTTCACATTCCTCTCTCTCCACTACATCCCCAAGCAGTGACTCATGTCCAGAAACGGGTGATAGCAGCGAGCAGTTTGCAGCCAATTTTCAATCTCAAAATATTTGAGCCGACTTGCCCTTCTGGAGCAGCCTTTTTACAGTCACTAGCAGAGGAACAGAGCTTACTGCTGCCATTAGAGGTCTTGGCAACAGCAGGTAGGCTAAGGTCTATGCTGAAATCTAGAAAGATTAACCCTTCAAATCTGGTACTGGAGTAGGAGTCAGGTTAAACCTATCTCAATTTGAGTTCTGAACACAGGGTCATTCTTCACAAATAGATCTAGGAAGGTGTCCAATCCCTAGCTCTGGAGAATTAATCTGGAAATGCCTAGTCTCACAAGTCATAGAAGTGGTACAGATTCCGTAACATTCAAGAACGAACTATATACTGGGAGGAAACAAAAATGAATGGGGTTTTCTTATTGCTTTCATTTAAAGTCTTTCAACCCTCTTGATGACCACCTAATTGGACTGCCTCAAGGGCTTACGCTGTGCTCTGAAGAGGCATTGGGTCGTTCCACACAGAGTGCACGGATAGAAATCATTTTGATTTCAATCACCAATGTTAATTATGAATTAAATCAGAAAGAAGGAAACCTTAATTTTAATCTTGTTTTGCATTTATACTTTTTTACTTATTTTCCTAAAGAGGGCTTGATTCTCATTGGTTGGTAACCATTACAAAATATTGGATTTGCAACTAACTATAGTCTTTGCACTAAATTTGGTATTTATTTTTGCTAACCAGGAGGCTACACTATTGTATAACTTAACATACATTTACTCATATGGTAAATTTTTATTTTTTTATGTTAGAAAACGGTGAACGACTAACTTCTTATTTACTAAACTAATTTTTTTACTCATGATGTGTGTCAAGCTGTATTTGGATGGCAACAGGAATTCTTTTAAAATGGTTTTCCCACTAATTAAATATACTGTATATACTCGTTCTTAAGCTGAATTTTTTTAGTAAAAAAGGGAAGCACCAGAGAAGAGGGTCGGCTTATGAACAGGTATAGAGAGGGGGAGGTGGGACACAGCCTCTCCCCCCAACGGAGGGAGCAAGGAGAGGCAGCACAGCCAGCAGAGGAGAAGGGAAGAGGCAAGGCCAGAGTCTCCCCGCTTTAGCCACGCTGCTCTCCCCCCCCAGCCTCCGAAGCAGCTGCAGCCGTGCCGCTTGGCCCCGCCCCCCAGAGCAGGCTGTGGCCGAGCCGCCGGGCCCGCTGGAGCACGCTGTGGCCGAGCCGCCCAGCCCAGCCCACTGGAACTGGCTGCGGTGGTGCCGCCCAGCCTGGCCCGCTGGAGCAAACTGTGGCCGCGCTGCCCAGCCTGCCGGAGCAGCTCCAGCAAGGCCAGAGACATCCTCCCCTGGCCCTCCCCAGATAAGGTGGGAAAGGATAGATGGGGAGAAGGGCTAGGGGTGGTCACAGGGGTTACTCCCCTGACTCCCAGCTTCTCCCCCCCACCAAAATTTCCCCACCAGTTGCTGTCCAGGCCCGTCAGGGTGAGCAGCTGATGCACCAAGACACTTTGTTTACTTAGGTTTACTTCCGTGCCGGCAGACGCTCGAGGTAAACAAACCATCTCGGCCCTCCAGTGGCTTATCCTGATGGCCCGGGAGCAAAAGTTTGCTGACCCCTGAATTATAGGGTTGGCTTATGAACAGGTTATAAAAATTTTCCATTTTTACTTATCCGTCTTGGGGGGGGAGGGTCGGCTTAAACACGAAGCAGCGTATGATCGAATATATATAGGGTAATTACCTTAAATGTGCTGGACACATAATAAAAAAGTAAGTTTATCAAAACTTGTTTTGCATTTAAAAATGAACTGATTTATTAACCAAAGGAAGTATTATCTGTAGTTGGTCAATCAAACTGATTGTTTCTAGTCACTGTGTCCTTCAAGATTTTAGAACTAGTACATCTCCTCCTCCCACCCCTAGTTTTTATTCATAGATTGGAAGAGCTTTCCTGTTTTTTCAACGCCCAGTCACTTTTCCAAATGAGCTAGTCATTGAGCTGAACTAGCTGAACAAACTGAAAAGAAAACATTCTCCGTGCTCTTGCAGAAGTAGCTATTTCTACCAAAGGCTGCTTTAGGACTCAAACGCTGGTGCCAGGTGCTCAGTCAGCAACTTCTCTCAGTTCAGTGGTCTGACTTTGTTTAAAACTTCAACAGCAAACATATTCTACTTGAATTTTTTGTTTAATTGATGTAATTGAATTTAAGAGATTATACTAAATCTAGCCCTTAACGTAGGATGTCAATTTCAAATATTGCTTTTGTGGGGGTCTAATGGGTAGCACCTGTTTCTTGATGCAGACCTTACTACTGCTTTCCATGCCTTTGTCACCTCCAGGTTACATTACTGCTGTGCAGTTTATATGGAACTATGTATTGAACCCATCTGGAAACAGAAGTTGGTGCAATATTTGGCAGCCTGCTAGTTTAAGCTAAATATCCTGTGCTGTGAGCATATTATGGCAGTGCTCCATGATCTGTGCTGGCTGCTTATTGATTTCTGGGTAGAATTTAAGGTATTGGTACTAACCTATAAAGCGCATTATTACCTAGGGCCCCATCTCCTTGAGAAAGCCCATCTCTCCCCATGCAGTACTGCCATGAGTATGATCAGCACGGATGCTTGGGCTGGAGCCCCCAGTATAAAGCAGTGAGTTTCTGGATATGAGGGCCCCTCAACTTTGGAATCTCTTCAGAAATAGCACTGGTGTAACTGAGGTCCTGCTTTGGTTTTCAGAAGTGTCTATTACTGAAGATGGTGCAAGAAGGAAAGCACCAGCTTGACTTTCAGATCCCAAGGGAGAAGACTGGGCTAACAATTATAAAAAAAAATGTTGTTTCTGCCTAAACTAAGCACACTGCAATAAGGAAATATTTGGGATAAAACCTGGATGTTTTAAAAAACAAAAAACTGATTGGTTTATTTTTTAAAAACAAATTGCTGGTCTCTGATCAGCCAGTGGCAGCTGAGAATCTAACTAGTCCCCTAGGTTGCAAACGTGAACAAACAAGACACAGAAGGACAGATATCACCATACATTTTTCTGCTTTCTTCTCATGACCAACATCACCTCGCCTGAGTCTTGGCCACCTAGTTCTCATTCATGCCCTGATCTCAACCAAGCACTAGGTGCGTCCATTGACTGCTTTACTCTGGTCAGAGGAAATGGAGGCAAAGCGGAGTGTCATCCACATACTTAGGATACCGCAATCCATTTCTCTACACTAACCGTCCCAATGGACCTAGATATACATTCAACAAGCGGGGACACAAGATAGAACCCTTCATGAGTGCTCGGGGGGCAGAAAAGAAGTTACCCACTATCAACCTTTCAGAATGCTCAGCAAGTAAGAGAGCCACTCAAGATCAGCTTCTCCAACCCAAACGTAGCTTGCAGACAAGTCATCACCTCATTATCAACGGTATCAAAGGCATCTGATAGATCTAACATGAGCATGGATGCTTGAGCTCCTGATTATTGTTCTAAATCTTCTACCAATGCCAGCACTGTAGCTTTTATTCTGTACCCTAACAGGGAAAGGTCAAGGGGAGCTGAAGCATTCAAGAACATGAGAAATGGAGGGCACCAAATGTAATTGTGCACAGTATTACTAACTGGACTTCTCTCTCTAGAACAGCAGGATCGTTGTAGCCAGTGGTGTTGGAAATTACAAAGTATCTTTGGTTCCAGACAGAGTTGTTTCTCACATCCTCTTTCAGAAGCTGGTCTACATACTCCAGTTCATTATCCCACAACTTGAACTCCTACAATGGTGAGAAGAGAAAAACAAAATAAAAACCCGCGCATTTAAACGTTTTAACAAATTCTAGTTACTTCCTTCTTCTTTTGAAGAATTCCAACCTAACTTTTCACATCCTGATTAGACCTAGTTGAAGAAATCAATGTAGCAAATTGTGAAATTAGTAAATTTTTGGGGAAAAACAGGAGGTATAATGGGAAGTGTTAGGCAACCCTCATTATACAGAGCAGGGGTTCTCAGGACAAATTTTTCTGTGGCCTCAGAGTGCGGCCATGAACTCTTGCTGGTGGCTGCTCTCACATTTTTTCCTAAAATATTTAGTTAGCTTTAGGAAAAACAAATAAATATGCACATATACATGTCCAAATCAGTGTAATTTATTTATTGCTAGATACTAAGTCTTTTGTGAAAAGTGATATTAAACATAAAAGTATCACTTTTCACAAAAGACTATCAGCCCCGGCAAGCCTGGGGACAAATTAAGCTCTGGATAGGAGGTGGGGGCGGGGGGTCAGGATAGGCAGTAGGGGCCAGGGGCAATAGATTTGGGGGCAGTCCGGGGGGGAGACAATGGGGGGTCAGAGCCTAAAGCCCCGTAGCCAGAGCCCAAAGCCTCATGGCCAGGAGACGGGGATGGCGTCTGAAGCTGTGTGACCGCAGCCTGCTGCCCCACCACCCCAGGGAAGCTGGGAAACTCACTGGCTGCTCCTCCAGCTTCGTTCCCTAGCTCTGTCCAGAGAGGGGCAGGGCCCCACCCCTGCTTGCAGCCCCAGCAGACAACACCAAGGCGATGCATCCAGGAGCAACATGGAGTGGGAGGGGCCGCTGCTTGGCCCCTCCTCCCCCTTATCACAGCCCAGGAGGCTGTGGCCACAAGAAAAGCAGCTAGTAGCCGCCTTTGAGAAACGCGGATATAGAGGGTGCTACTAGTGGAGGGGTCGGCAACCTTTCAGAAGCGGTGTGCCAAGTCTTCATCTATACACTCTAATTTAAGGCTTCGCATGCCGGTCATACATTGTAACGTTTTTTAGAAGGTCTCTAAGTCTATAATATAGAACCAAACTACTGTTAGGGTTAGGGTCAGGCCGGAAAGCAGGCTGAGCCAGGCTGGAGATCCAGACCCCGGCTGGCAGCAGGTCAGCGGCTGGAACCCCAGATCAGCAGCTGAGGTGGGTGGAGCTGGCGGCTGGTAGGGCTGAGCAGGGCCGGAGGCCCTGGACCCTGTCTGGCAGGGGGCCTGCGCTGAAACTCCAACGGGAAGCAAGGCGAGTGGGGCTGCGGAGATGGGGATGCTGGATGGCAAGGGCCAGCAGCCAGAACCCCACAGCAGCGACTGAGCAGCTCAGCCCACCGCTGCTCTGGGGTTTCGGCCGCCGGCTCCTGCCAGCCGGGGATTTCAGCCAGCTGCCAGCCTGGGGTTCCTTCCCCCAGGCCGGCAGCAGGTGCTGAGTTGCACTGGCGGCTGGACCCTGGCTGGCAAGAGGCCAGCAGCGGGAACCCCAGAGCCGCAGCGGGCTGAGCGGCTCAGCCCACCCCAGATCTGGGGTTTCCGCTGCCGGCTCCTGCCAGCCAGGGTCTCAGCCCACTGCCAGCCTGGGGTTCCTTCCCCCAGGCCAGCAGCAGGTGCTGAGTGGGACCAGCAGGGTTTCGGTTGCTGGCTCCTGCCAGCCGGGGGTCTCAGCCCGCTGCCAGCCTGGAGTTCCTTCCCCCAGGCCAGCAGCAGGTGCTGAGTTGCACCAACGGTGGAACCCCTGCTGGCAGGAGCTGGCAGTGGGAATCCCAGAGCGGTGGCAGGCTGAGCGGCTCAGCCGGCGCTGTGTGCCATCAAAAAATTGGCTCGCGTGCCAAAGGTGCTGTAGGTTGCCGACCCCTGTACTAGTGCTTCCTGTAACAAAAGGCACAAAGGCAAGTAGCCAGCAGCAAATTTTTGAACTGGTCAGCTGAAAGGTTAGTTTACAGCTGAATTCTGAGTTGACACCCACGTAATTGTTTTCACTCCATCTACACAAGTCAGCGGGTAAAGTTCAATTTAAGAAACAAGCCTCTACAATTTGGGGAGGATTCTCCCTCCAGAGAAAGCAGCAGACCTGGATACAATACCTGAATAACCCACTGTCTGTGCTGCCAAGCGTGGTAATTCTTGGCATCCTGGTTAAGAATTTCAGCTATAAACTCAAGCTCTTGAGATGGATCCTTCAGCCACTCGATCAACACCCGTCTATGGTGCCTAAAGACAAAGTACAAGAATTTAAAAAGCTTCCCTTCCAAGATTTGCCTGAACTTTAGACTTTAGAATCATAGAATATCAGGGTTGGAAGGGACCTCAGGAGGTCATCTAGTCCAACCCCCTGTTCAAAGCAGGACCAATTCCCAACTAAATCATCCCAGCCAGGGCTTTGTCAAGCCTGACCTTAAAAACCTCTAAGGAAGGAGATTCCACCATCTCCCTCTGTAACCCATTCCAGTGCTTCACAACCCTCCTAGTAAAAAAGTTTTTCCTAATATCCAACCTGAACCTCCCCCACTGCAACTTGAGACCATTACTCCTTGTTCTGTCATCTGCTACCACTGAGAACAGTCTAGATCCATCCTCTTTGGAACCCCCTTTCAGATAGTTGAAAGCAGCTATCAAATCCCCCCTCATTCTTCTCTGCTGCAGACTAAACAATCCCAGTTCCCTCAGCCTCTCCTCGTAAGTCATGTGCTCCAGCCCCCTAATAATTTTTGTTGCCCTCCGCTGGACTCTTTCCAATTTTTCCACATCCTTCTTGTAGCATGGGGCCCAAAACTGGACACAGTACTCCAGATGAGGCCTCACCAATGTCGAATAGAGGGGAATGATCACGTCCCTCGATCTGCTGGCAAGGCCCCTACTTATACAGCCCAAAATGCCATTAGCCTTCTTGGCAACAAGGGCACACTGTTGACTCATATGCAGCTTCTCGTCCACTGTAACCCCTACGTCATTTTCTGCAGAACTGCTTCCTAGCCATTCGGTCCCTAGTCTGTAACAGTGAATGGGATTCTTCCGTCCTAAGTGCAGGACTCTGCACTTGTCCTTGTTGAACCTCATCAGGTTTCTTTTGGCCCAATCCTCTAATTTGTCTAGGTACCTCTGTATCCTATCCCTTCCCTCCAGCATATCTACCACTTCCTCCCAGTTTAGTGTCATCTGCAAATACGCCATCCTCCAGATCATTAATGAAGATATTGAACAAAACCGGCCCCAGGACCGACCCTTGGGGCACTCCGCTTGAAACTGGCTGCCAACTAGACATGGAGCCGTTGATCGCTACCTGTTGAGCCCGACGATCTAGCCAGCTTTCTATCCCCTATATAGTCCATTCATCCAGCCCATACTTCTTTAACTTGCTGGCAAGAATACTGTGGGAGACCGTATCTAAAGCTTTGCTAAAGTCAAGGAATAACATCCACTGCTTTCCCCACATCCACAGAGCCAGTTATCTCCTCATAGAAGGCAATTAGGTTAGTCAGGCATGACTTGCCCTTGGTGAATCCATGCTGACTGTTCCTGATCATTTTCCTCTCCTCTAAGTGCTTCAGAATTGATTCCTTGAGGACCTGCTCAATGATTTTTCCAGGGACGGAGGTGAGGCTGACTGGACTGTAGTTCCCCGGATCCTCCTCCTTCCCTTTTTTAAAGATGGGCACTACATTAGCCTTTTTCCAGTCATCGGGGACCTCCCCCGATCGCCATGAGTTTTCAAAGATAATGGCCAATGGCTCTGCAATCACATCCGCCAACTCCTTTAGCACCCTCGGATGCAGCGCATCCGGCCCCATGGACTTGTGCTCGTCCAGTTTTTCTAAATAGTCCCGAACCACTTCTTTCTCCACAGAGGGCTGGTCACCTTCTTCCCATACTGTGCCGCCCAGTGCAGCAGTCTGGGAGCTGACCTTGTTTGTGAAGACAGAGGCAAAAAAATCATTGAGTATATTAGCTTTTTCCACATCCTCTGTCACTAGGTTGCCTCCCTCATTCAGTAAGGGGCCCACACTTTCCTTGACTTTCTTCTTGTTGCTAACATACCTGAAGAAACCCTTCTTGTTACTCTTAACATCTCTTGCTAGCTGCAACTCCAAGTGTTATTTGGCCTTCTTGATTTCACTCCTGCATGCCTGAGCAATATTTTTATACTCCTCCTTGGTCATTTGTCCAATCTTCCACTTCTTGTAAGCTTCTTTTTTGCGTTTTAAGATCAGCAAGGATTTCACTGTTAAGCCAAGCTGGTCGCCTGCCATATTTACTGTTCTTTCTACACATCGGGATGTTTTTTTCCTGCAACCTCAATAAGGATTCTTTAAAATACAGCCAGCTCTCCTGGACTCCTTTCCCCCTCATGTTTTTCTCCCAGGCAATCCTGCCCATCAGTTCCCGGAGGGAGTCAAAGTCTGCTTTTCTGAAGTCCGGGGTCCATATTCTGCTGCTCTCCTTTCTTCCTTGTGTCAGGATCCTGAACTCGACCATCTCATGGTCACTGCCTCCCAGGTTCCCATCCACTTTTGCTTCCCCTACTAATTCTTCCCAGTTTGTGAGCAGCAGGTCTAGAAGAGCTCTGCTCCTAGTTGGTTCCTCCAGCACTTGCACCAGGAAATTGTCCCCTACACTTCCCAAAAACTTCCTGGATTGTCTGTGCACCGCTGTATGGCTCTCCCAGCAGATATCAGGGTGATTAAAGTTTCCCATGAGAACCAGGGCCTGCGATCTAGTTGCCAGAAGAAAGCCTCGTCCACCTTATCCCCCTGGTCTGGTGGTCTATAGCAGACTCCCACCACGATATCACCCTTGTTGCTCACACTTCTAAACTTAATCCAGAGACTCAGGTTTTTTTTGCAGTTTCATACCGGAGCTCTGACCAGTCATACTCCTCTCTTACATACAATGCAACTCCCCCACCTTTTCTGCCCTGCCTGTCCTTCCTGAACAGTTTATATCCATCCATGACAGTACTCCAGTCATGTGAGTTATCCCACCAAGTCTCTGTTATTCCAATCACATCACCCACCTGTATCTTTGACAGACATATTTCTGTATACACTACTACTAGATACATCCACTCCCTGTTAGAATTCATAGCCATGGCCTTTCCCAGAGAAAAATGGCCTATAAACTGATAATTTCTCAAACCAAAAAAACAAAACAAAACAAAACAAACAAACAAAAAAACACTACACCACAGTCATCCCTCTTTACGTATTTCATTTGGGAGGATTTTTACAACAAAAAGGCAACACCCAAGAGCTGCTGAAAGCTAAAATTCTTCATTTGTAATTGCTTAATTTTTGTTGTGTCAGAATAAGTTTGGTAGTTTTATAGCTTTTCACACGCCTACTTACATTACTTAATACTCATAGCACTGGAGTAGAGAGTTATGGAGACCTCTGCCTGGGGGCAGTCCTGTTTAACCCCCTCTGAAATGGGCTCCATCCAAGGAGGAAGGGAGAACCCTCACCTCCACACTTTTAGAACTGGCAGCCATGTCCATTTCTGAGATGGTAAAAGGTAAGACAGTTTGTCTCTAGAAATCAAAAAGATTTTACCAGACTTGGTAATTCTTTGGCTGATCTTCAATGATAGCTGTAATATAGTTAATTTCCTCATTAAGGTCCTTTTTCAATGAATGCAGGAGGACTCTCCGGAAATGCCTAAAGAAAAATAAAACACACCATTTAGGAGGTTTTTTTTTTTTTTTTTAAAAAGCTGGAGTAAATTCAGTTAAAAGTACCTTAAGAATTAAAGCAATTTTTAAGAACACAACTAATTCTGAAGATGTATTTATTATTGGGTAGCTGGTATTAACCAAAATAGGTAAGGTTACAAACAAACATATTGATATCCAAGATCTTGTCAACTTTAAGTTTCTACTGAAGACTTGTCTACCCCACACCTGTTGCAATGTCACTGAACATCGTCTACCTGATATGAAAATAACTGGTATAAATCAATGCAATCATATTAGTAGGAAAAATACACAGAGAAGTATTTGACATATTAGGAAAAACTTTTTCACTAGGAGGGTGGTGAAGCACTGGAATGGGTTACCTAGGGAGGTGGTGGAATCTCTATCCTTAGAGGTTTTTAAGGTCAGGCTTGACAAATCACTGGCTGGGATGATTTAGTTGGGAATTGGCCCTGCTTTGAGCAGGGGGTTGGACTAGATGACCTCCTGAGGTCCCTTCCAACCCTGATATTCTATGACAGTACCTATTGGTTTAGAAATCTAGTTCTGTGAATTCAGAAGTCCTTACAAGTTTAGTATTTACTTGAAAATTAAACTGGCAGGTATTACAAAGGGGATTATAGAATTACTTCAGTAATATTTACTACAAAAAAAACTAGCAGCTAATATATTTAGATATGATAAGAACTTCCTTTGAAACAAGCAGGAAATGGTTCCAATCTTTTCACTAGGAATAGGTGTCATCAGAGAGAAACTTTCAATAGGATTTGTCATGTCACCTTAATCAGTGGCGGTTTTTAATGGCTAGTTCTCATCTTGTTTGAAAGTTTAGACTATCAGATAGCATTTCCCAGAAATTAGCGATACTGCATCAAAATCTTACTTTAAGAGCTTGCTGCAGCTTCCAATAATCCTCAGCCTCCCAGAAAGCAAGGCAAGGCCAGGCAGACTTTGAATGATACACTGCCAGGACAGTTGAAAGAGAAATCCGGTAATCTAATCAGATAATGGTAACGACTATTACTTACCACACAGTGTAATTTGCAGCATTCAGTTCGATGGCATCCCCCGTTAGCTGAAAAGCTCTTTCACTCCTTTCATCCCGCTGCAGAACAGCCCGAAAGTAATCATAGACATCTCTGACTGGATAGAGGAGAGCAGATTACCCAAAACAACTAGAAGAAATCCTGAATAGAGGATTTACGACTGGCAACCCATTGATGCAACTTTGTGTGTGTCAAATACTATTCCCTAAAGGTGTTTGGTCCTAACAGTCTGCATACTGATCCAACAGCACAATTCACTAGAATCATTCTGGTGGGATGCTTTACAGCGCTCAGATTAGAAACCTCCTAAAACATCTTTCAACAGATCATCTAGATCTGTCCAAAATACTCATGAGGGCACTAGGAGTCATGCTATTTCTCTACATTCTTGAGATCCATTATTGCATTTTCCTCTAGGCCTAGCCGCACCATCCTAATTGATTGCATTACCTGGAACGTGGCTGCCTACCAAGTAGTTTTAATACTTGCTTTATTCTTTTTAAACTTCATTCTGTAATTTTTAAAAGATCATTTCTGAAAATTTGAAAAGACACAGGAGGGTTTTGTTTTTGTTTTTAAAAGTGTGGGCACTCCAGGATGGGAAGGTTGTAAAGCAGGCAAACATTATCTTTGGAGCTTTGAGAAACTCAAGATTCTCCAGTCTCTAGAAAAATGCAAGTTTATGGAAATGTTCCTTTAAAAAACAGGGACAGGATTAAGGCCATTTCCACACTTCAGTTTTTTCAGTTTCAACAATACCCAGTAATTATGACAAAGTGAAATACCTAAGCTTTGTTCTAGGCTCAAGTTGGTTTACAACAAATAAATTCTCAAAAAACAAATGTGTATTTACCATTTTTAATATTAAATTCCCAACATTTAAAATTCACTTCTAGATGACTACAGGAACCGTAAAGACAACTCATGTTTTTATAGTTACTAGCAGTGACATCCAGCACAAAAATATATTATTGAAAACTAAAGTCTAGCTTCAGTGGTGCCACTGACATATTACACAGATGTTCTCACCTTACCAAGGTTTAATTATACTTAACATCTTAAAACAAACAAACAAACAAACAAAACATACATTTTTCACTATAGATGATCTGAACCACAGGATTTGGCCCATCATTTTGAGGTACTGGTTCGATGTCAGCCCATTCTTTTCTGTGCCTGTAAATTTACATTTTCTTTTCAATGTTTTATTAGAAAAAACTACCAAAGCCACCCCCAAAAAACACATGTATTTCAGTTGCACCATTCTACATGGTGGTCATTATCTTTGCCATAGAATTGCATGATACAAACATAAGCGATACGGTAAAAGTCATATTAGCTGGTCATGTAGCCTAGAGAGCAACTATGTTCCTTGATCTTGGAGAAGCAAGGTGGGTGAGGGAATATATTTTATTGACCAACTTCTGTTGGTGAGAGAGTGAAACTTGGAGCTTATACAGAGCTCTTCTTCGGGTCCATTGACCTTGCTCATTTCTCTCATTAGTTTCGACCACAAATTGCACAAACTCAAATGCTGTGCTCTCAACTCAGCTCAATGCTTGGACTAATGAGGGTTACTTTACCAGCCACCCCAGAACCCCAAATCATTGGCAGGTACATTTGCATACGTATCTGGTGGCATGTAACAAGGTCCCAGTTGGGAAGCGCTCTATTGCTCCCACCCCCCCTTATAGCGGCTTACCTTTCCGATAGGGACTCTCCCCGCGCTGGGCCGCCCCCATTTTGAACGATGTCTCCACTGACACCCAACAATGACACACGGGCACACCAGCCCAACCCAGCGGCCTAGGAGATGTGAACACCTTGCCCCGCCCCTACACCCCCTCACTGCCCCCTCCCCACTGCCCCCCACCCCTACACCTCCTCACCCCCCAGCCCTACACCTCCTTGCTCCCTGCCCCCCGCCCCTACACCCCCTCAACTCCCTCCCCTACACCCCCCACTGCCCCCC